>NW_006295062.1:1774386-1807050 GCF_000327345.1 Myotis davidii
ACTGCCCGGTCCAACCAGAACCGCACCATTTGGTACCTCATTCCCATAAAATGGACTAATTGGAACCTGGGCAGGACTTTCTCTGAAGGACCGCCTCCCCTCTGTCTCCGTGCAACTCAGTGTAGGTTGCAAGGGAGTCAGTCTCCCAGGCTGCAGCTCCTTTTTGCTCAAAAAAAAATGCCTTTTGTGCTTCATCAAAGCCTGACATAATTGTGGTTGATCAGGGTTTTGTGAGGGAAGGACTGGCTTCATCAGGGAACCTTTGCTTCTCTTCTTGCCTCTGCAGCTGACATCAGCCCGTCGGCCTGGGGAGGAGCCTGCCTGAGGCCCGCGCGAGGTCGCTATGGCAGACAGGCTGCTGGACACAGCTCCCGGGACCTTGGCCCTTCCAGGAGGCCCGAGGACACGGCTCTGAGGTGCAGATCACACCCAACTTGCCTTTGAGTGGTGCTGCCCCAGAACACGGAACCAGCCCCGCCACAGGACTGGGGGCCAGGGCACGTGTCTGCCTCTGCCTCTGCTCCGTGGCCACAGGCTCAGCATCCAGCTGTGTAACCGCGGGCTCTTGCCGTGGCCGGGATACGTGCCCGTGCCTGAAGCGCCGCACCCTTCGTGGTCTGGCGGGCTCCGCTCCCCCAGGACATGGCTGATTCCTCACACCCTCCCCTGTCTGCCTCCGTCATCAGCGGAATCACTGTGCTTCTTTCTCCACCTGAGTGTCGATTTCGTTCCCTGTACACAGGCATTATTGCCTCTGCATGAAATCTCAAGAAGTTCTTGTTTAACAACAAGTGTTGGCTCCCTGGTTCTGGGGGCTGGGCTTTAGGGTGGAGAGGACCAGGGCTGAGAGTGAAGCGGGAGATGGGGACAGGAGGCTAGTGCTCCCAAGCCCTGGAAGGAAGGGGGGGGACAAGGGGGAGCTGGATGTGGTCAGAGCCTGCAGGCTTCCCAGGTGACACATCACTGAGTCTTCCGTTTACCTGTGCTGGGAGCTGTCCCTGGTTTTCCAGGACGTTTAAACAATGGCTTGTCCACCTCAGGAGAATGCTCATGCCAGGCCGGCTTTATGTGGGTCCTTTTGTTTTCAGAGAGATGTGTGGATGGCCTTTCTCCATTGCCAGTGGGAGTGGGGTTCTTGGGGTGCTGCTGGAATAAGCATTTCTGGGGGCTCCTGCAGGAGGATGTGGTAGAAGCTTTATTTGCATGGAATTGCACCCCTGGGTTTGCAAAGTCCCCTCTCCCTTAATCCAGTCCCGACAGAGGCGCAGCTGGGGCTCCTGCAGAGCTGGAAGCAAAGCCAGCGTCCAGCGTTTCCGCTCCTGGTGGAGCATCAGGCTGGTCGCAGTCCATTGTGTGTGGGCAAATGCAGGAGCGTGAGAGTCCCTGCAGGAAAGAGGAGAGAGAGAGAGAGAGAGAGAGTGAGAGAGAGAGAGAGAGAGAGAGAGAGAGAGAGAGATCCTTTGTTTGGGAGTTTAAGTATTGCAATTCTTCCTGCAGTTGCAGTGGCCACACCTACTCTGGCAATGACCTGTTTCCACGTGTGACTGACAGACAAGTACCTTCCCCATTTCATCCAGACTTTACTGGGCACACGTCTATTCTCCCCCGTCCGTCCAGTCCCTTCCGGTGGCTACCTGGGGAGTGTCGAAGGGCAGCTTCCTGGCAAAGCTCACAAATGGCATGCCTACACAATGTGGCCTTCCTTTGCCCCTTTCCAGTTAACGAATAACTGGGTTAATTACAATGGTATCACTTTCACAACTGTTCTCACTTAATCCTCAGAACAGCACTGCAACGTGGAAATTCTTTACAGATGAGAACAATGCGACTTAGAAGAGGTTAACTGACTGCCCAGGGTCACGCCCACCAGTGGGCTATTTCATAGGCAGTATCAACGGCAAAGACCATGATTTCTTCTGTCTTCTTCTGCCTCCCAGTCTCAATGGAAGGACTGTGGTAGAAGACCAAAGAAACCCAAGCGACGCTTAGAGAAATGGAGTTACACAGCTCTATGACGCCAGCGGTCTCAGTGGAGTTGCCTCCAAAATCTGAGCAAACCAATATGGTGGAAGCCCTTCTTTTATCCCCTTTTGGTTTCTTTGTCCCCCAAATATGGATGGGGACTTCCAGACCTTTCATGGGCTTTGCAAAAAGCCCTGTGGGTTGGGATGGGGGTCTTGAGATCATATCTAAGGGCCTGGCCTGGTGCCAGGGCTGAGAACCCCCTGCGAGGGGGTGTGGGGATTGTATTGTTCATGGTTTATGGCCTCTGTAAAGTGTGAGCATTTAGGTAACAGGTCTTGCAAGACCGGATTGTGGAGAAAGGGGCAGTGACTTAATTATAGGTTATCAAGAATGTACATTAGGTTACTGCACAGGTTCAGATTGCTGGCCTCCCAAACATCAGGGTTACATTGGAATTAGCCTTTTAGCCTGCTCAGGACCAGCCCAGAATAAGGTGGAAGCACCATTTCAAAGGTCTCCGTGCACATGCGTCTCCCAGCTTCTAGTTAAGTGCTCATTTCTCCAAAGGCTGTTTCTCCTGGCAGGTTTCTCTCCCTTTGTTTTTCTCTCCGCCTCTCGCTTCTCCGGCTCTCTCTTTCGGGAGTAGATTACCTCCTTGCTTTCTGGCTGTCTTAAGATCTTCCTCACGGCTTGCATTGACTGAGGACGAGCTGCAGATCAGGCCTGTGGTCGGGCAACAGGGATGGGCCTGCCGCCAAGGGCTCATAGGTAGCCCCTCCCCCACCTCTGAGAGGGCCGGTCCTGACTGCCCCACCCCCACCCTGGGACAGGAGGGATGAGGACAGGTGAGGCAAGAATGAGAGCGGGAATGTGTGGTGGCATAACTAAAACATCAGGGTTTCTCCTCCACTTCCTCACCTCCTTTTCTTATTTAAAACTTTTTATTTATTTATTTATTTGTTTGTTTGTTTGTTTATAATTTTTGAGAGAGAGAGAGAAACATCCATCTGTTGTTCCGCTTATTTATGCTTTCACTGGTTGATGCTTATCTGTGCCTTGACTGGGGATCGAGCCCACAACCTTGGTGTATGGGGACAATGCTCTGGCCAACTGAGCTACCCAGCCAGGGCTCCTCACCTCCTTTTCCTCTTCCCTTCCTCCCCGCTGTTCACCAGTGTTCCCTTCCCCCTGGAAGCCGGGAGAAGGGGGAGAGCAGAAAGCAGAATGAGAGCAGTCACTTCCTGGCTTTTGTTTTTCACACGCCCTCCCAGATGGTTAGGGGAAGGGTCACTTGGGCAAGGACAAAAGATCTGGGAGGGGAATGAGAGCCAGGTTTCCTGCCCGGCGAGGATTCCCAGGCTGGGCGGAGACCCTGGCCCTGCTTCCCGACCTGAGCCCCTGGGGTGTGGCAGGACCAGCTGGGGCAATGGGATGTGAGAGTAGAGGGTACCAGGCCCTCTTTTCCAGGGAAGCACCAGCGGGGGGAGGGGAGAGGTCAAGAGAGTTCAGCTTCTTTTATTCCTTAGCTCCGTGGTCCGCAAACTGTGGCTCGCGAGCCACATGCGGCTCTTTGGCCCCTTGAGTGTGGCTCTTCCTAAGCCTTAGGAGTTCCCTAATTAAGTTAATAACAATGTACCTAGTTTAAGTTTAAAAATTTGGCTCTCAAAAGAAATTTCAATCGTTGTACTGTTGATATTTGGCCTGTTGACTAATGAGTTTGCTGACCACTGCCTCAGCTATTCTTTCAGAAAGTCCTGTCCCCTGTGCACGGGACCTCAGAGAGGTGCCCAGGAATCCCAGTGTAGCCAGGGAAGAAGCCCACAATCAGGAATCCCAGGGGAAAGGCAGAGAAAAACCCTGAAATGACTGAAATCAAGTTACTACAATATTGCAGAATTGGAGTTCAAAATAGAGATGTTAAAAATTAGGGCAAAATAAAGTTACTGTTCACCTGAATCAGAGACCAGCAGAAAAGCTGCAGGAGCAGAAAAAAAGGGGACAGATGTATTACACTGGAGGTTGGGAGTGTGGTCCTGGAAGGCTTCCTGGAGGAGGTGAGGCTGAATCAAAAATATGAAGGCTTTCAGTAGATAGTCCAGTTTAAATTTCCACCCGTGTCCGGGAGATCCTGTTCTAACCACGACAGTTTTCTATTCCAGGGAGGTGAATCCCAGCATCCCTCTGGTGCTCAAAGCCCTGTGGGAACTTTTCATCAGGCAGTCCCAGAGCCTGGGCACATACCGGTGACTATGCTCAGAGCGGCTGATGCACACGACCACTGGAGCCGGGCAGGGCACCGTTTCATGCAGATGCCATGGCTGGCCAGCAGGGGGAGCAAGCTCATCACAGCCCAAGGCGCAGGAGCCCCAGGGAGAAGGGTGGGCGGAAGACCTGAATGCTGAGTCTCTTGGCCTTAATAGTTTTCTAGGGAGAAGGCACCTTTGTGAGTGTCAGACCCAGCCCTGGACATCCATCGCCCGCCCTCAGCCCCAAACCCAGCCTTGCATTTTCTGAAGAACTGTTCTTTCAGGTGCCGCCCAAGCCTTCTCCTGACTTGCAACTGGGCAAAGGAAAGTGAGGACTTGATGGCGCAAGGTGGTTTCCAGGGATCCTGGGGTGGCTGGGCCTCTGGTATTTCCCGCCTAGACCCTCCATGAACTGAGTCACTAGAAATGGCAGGTGAGAAGAATAGCAATAACATTACTACTGCTGCTGTTGCTGCTACTACTACTAATAAATTGTGGACCCACCAAATGGTGAAATATTACTTAGCCATTAAGCATACTGTCTTCAAAGGACATTTAACGACTTGGGATAGTCGACATTTATTTCATCATATAATGTGCTAATTCTTCTCCATTTGTCCTTCCAGAACTTTTTTCCGCCTTGCTCTACACCCCAGGAAGTTGGCCCCAGCCAACTACTTTATCCCGACTCCCTTGCCTTCGGTCTGCATTGGGCTCAGCCAATGGGGGACACCAGCAGGAGATGGAAGGGTGGGAGGACAGAGAGGCTGTGATACATGTTCTCCAGTCAATCCTTGTCTCGGTGCCTCTAGGATTACAGGTCCTGCTGGGCCCCTCCTCGAAGCCTGCAGCCCTCTGGGGCCCTGCTGCCACCATTTTCCCCTGCCCTTTGGGTGGAGGGTGGTGCCTCCGCAGCCTTTGTTGGATGACTTCAACCTACCCACATCTCAGTGAATCATCCTTCACTAAATGGCTCTCCATTTGAGCCATCGGAGTGAGTGCTGTTTCCTGCCAGGACTCTGACAGATAACATGTTAAGTGAAAAGAAAATACAAAGCTTTGCAGAGAAGAAAAGGCCAGGTGCGTTCTCTGCATTATGCCAGGATCCCTCACAGCAGGCAGCGGAAGGCCTGAGGGAGTGCTGACACCAGGCTCACATTTAGAAATGTTTGAAGGGATGTTCTGACTGTGTCTTTATCGGAAGGGAAGAGCATGCCGACAAAGGAAAGGTACAAAGGTACACTCCACATTTATTTCATTTTAAAATAGCCGTAAGTTACAGATTGTATTTTTAAATACATAATGTTTTAATTCTTTCAAGAATGTGCTTCTGAGGGGACGAAGAGGGAGGCGGAGGGTGCTTGATAAAGTAGGCCACATGAGCTCAGATGACCTGATTTTTCCCAACGCCAAATTCTAACCCAACTTGGAGCAGGAGGAGGGGACTTCATTTCTTAGAATCCTAGCTCTACCACTGTGTGACCTCAGCTTTTTAAATCTGTAAAATGAGGGTATTAATACAGACCGTAAGGGTCATTGTGATGACTGAGGAGTCAGTGTATGTAAAGTCTGGCCCTGTGCCCAGGTCATCATGGGAACTGTAACTGTGACTTCCCTTTCTATCCCTGCAGCCCTGTCTAGATTGGAAAAGTTACAGCTATGGCTGCCTGGTAAAGAAGAAATGAGGAGTAAGAGACACAAGCTGTATGTTGTGACCTGGTGCCCAGTACATTATAGTAGCTCTTAATACGTAGTTGATGAATCAACGAAGGAAGAAATGAATATTTTACCAGGATTTGCCCTCCCCAGGCTGGGTCCTAGGACGACTCTTCTCCCGATAGGATCTTTATTCTCTGTCCCATTGTGTTAGTTTTTATTGCTGTGTAAAAAATTTCCACAGTTAGTGGCTTAAACAACACACATTTATTATCTCAGAGTTTCTGAGCACAGATTAGCTGGGGCTGCTGCTCAGGTGACAGGCTGCAATCAAGGGGCTGGAGGGGCTGAGTTCTTATCTGAAGGTTTGGCTGGAGTTGGTCTCAGAGCCTGGGCATAGGCAGTTGACTCTCAAGCTTGTTGACTCATCCAGCTTGTAACAGAATTCATCTCCTTAGATGTAGGATGACGGTCTCTGTTTTCCTGCTGGCTGTCAGCTCCTAGAGGCTGCCCACAGCTCCTTGCCAAGTGGCATCTCACCACATGGCAGCTTCCTTCTTCAAAGTCAGCAGGGAAGACTCTCTCTCTGACTCCAGTCTGCCGTGTGTGTGTGTGTTCCTATAACACACACATATATGATTACCTTTGCCATATGCAGGCATACCTTAGAGATATTGCAGGTTTAGTTCTGGACCACCACAAAAATAGTGAATATTGCAATAAGTCTAGTCGCATGAAGCTTTTGGTTTTCCATTGCATATAAAAGTTATGTTTACACTATACTGTAGTCTAGTAATATGCAATAGCATTATGTCTAATAAAACAATGTACTTACCTTAATTTTAAAATGACTTATTGCTGAAAACAATGTTAACCATCATCTGAGCCTTCAGTGAATTATAATCTTTTTAATATATATATATATTATTGATTTTTTTTACAGAGAGGAAGGGAGAGGGATAGAGAGTTAGAAACATCAATGAGAAATATCGATCAGGTGCCTTCTGCACACCCCCTACTGGGGATGTACCCACAACCAAGGTTACATGCTCTTGACCAGAATCGAACCTGAGATCCTTGAGTCCGCAGGCCAACACTCTATCCACTGAGCCAAACCGCTAAGGGCGAATCATAATCTTTTTGCTGGTGGAGGGTTTTATCTTCAATTTGTAAAAATCTCAGTATCTGCAAAGCACAATAAAGTGAAGCACAATGACGGGGGGGGGGGGCGGGAATTATACAGAGTGTGACTCATTGGGGGTCACTTAGAGTGTGTGTTCCACACCTATCCCCTCAGAGTCCTGTTATCTGTTGAGTGATGAACAAACATGTATTTGCCTTCCATGTACACTATTTCCATTTTTTACCAGGACACTCAGGAAATAATATTCTTTATCCCAAGATAATTGTGACAACAGCAGGAGTACGGCCATGTTTGTTGTGGGTTTCCCTTGACTTGACAATGGGAGCGGTTGTCTTACCACCTGAAGCCTTTATACCCTTCAGATTCACTACTTGCTGTCCACATCGATTCACCCAGGCGTTGGCGTATGTTTCTGAGCATCTGCTGTGTGCTCTGCATGGAGAGCATGCTGCCAGTCTCTTCCTCGGTAGCCAACTTATTTACTGCCGTCTTTTCCTTCTGTTGAGTAAAAGCATATTTCTTTGCTTTGAGACAAGGTATGTGTTCAACTGCAAATCACAAAAAAACCTTCAGCAGCTAAATAAGTAAGGCAGTGGTTCTCAACCTGTGGGTCGCAACCCCTTTGGGGGTCGAACGACCCTTTCACAAGGGTCACCTAAGTCCATCGGAAAACACATATATAATTACCTATCGTTTTTGTGATTAATCACTATGCTTTAATTATGTTCAATTTGTAACAATGAAATTGGGGTCACCACAACATGAGGAACTGTATTAAAGGGTCGCAGCATTAGGAAGGTTGAGAACCACTGAAATAAGGGATCTATTTTCACCACCTAATAAGCAGCCCAGGGCTAGGCAGGCCAGGGCTGGTGCAGCTGCTCAAAGATGTCATTGCTACCCCAGACTTCCTCCCGCTCCGGCATCAGACTTCAGTCCTCATTGTCACAAGCCTGCGGCTGCATCCCCAGGCCTCGCACCCGTGTTCACACAGGCAGAAGCAGGGGCACAGGAGACCTGCCGTTTCACTCTGAAGGCTCACCTTCCCCAAGGACCTCCAGCTACATCGCCTTAGCCAGAACGTGTCCGGGCGCCACCAGTAACTCCACGAGAACTGCGGAAGCACATTTTTAACTGGGCACCTTGCCAGCAGGAACAAGGAAAGATGGAGCTGGATCTGGGTCGGTCATCAGCAGGACTGCTGTGGCACCTTGGGCCTCATCTCCATGGTGTGGCACAGCTGATGGCTCTGCAGTGACCGCAGTCCATTCTTTCTGGGTCCTTGTCAGCCGTTGGCGCCGACACAGAGGTTCCTGGTTTATTGTCAGAAAGGCATCATCTGCTGGAAATGGAGCTAATGCTCTTCTCCCCTAAGAGCATGGCAGGGTGGCAAGGGGTCCGCAGCCTCCACAGGCTGGGATGTCCCAGTGCAATAACGCTTCAGGGTAGAGATTGCCTCTGCTCCCCTTTTTAACACACACACACACACACACACACACACACACACACACACACACACACGTCAAGAGATTCCCACACAGGCCCTAGACCTGTTTGCCCTCAGACCCATTCCATGTGCCCACCCCCTGCTCTGCGCTGTGGTATGAGAGGCTGACCCCTGACAGGCTCATTTTGAGTGTAGGTTGTGCTTGGCCGAAAGCAACCACTGGAGGAGACTGGAGAAAGGGCAGGGTTTTCTCCTCCTTTCTGCCTTGGGTAGTGTCCCCAGCAGCAGTGCCCCAGCACGCCCTCCCACCATCGGCCTGTTGTGGTTCCTACTGGGCTCCAGGACAGCACCTTCTGGCGTTGTCCCCCCAGCCCAGAGCTGGCAGTGCTGGCCCTAATCTCTGGGTTCTCTGCAAGCTCCCCAGTCTCCCATCTCCTGTGCAACCAATATTCTGTCTCAAGTCCCTTTGCTTTAAATGTTCAAGTGGTTTTTGCCTCCTCATTAGATCCTGACTCATGCAAACAGTGCCATAAACACCCAAACACTCATCCCAGATTTAACAACCATTGCCACCCTGCCATGCTTCAGCTATTTTTATTTTTGTGGGCAAAAAATCCCAGACATCACGATGCTGCTAAATGATCTCAGTGTGTATCTCTACAAAATAAGGACATTTTCTTACATAACAAGCAGATTTAAGTTGCTCTCACCCATGTTCACACATTCACATCTAACAAATGAGCAGAGGTTTCTTATGGTTTTCTAATACCCAATCCACATTCATATCCTCCCATTGTTCCAACGATGTTTGGTGTGCAGTTGGTTTGTTTGAACCGAGATTTAAACAAGGTCCATGCATTGCATTTGGTATATGTTTCCTCAGTGCTTTTCGTCTTGAACAGTCCTCCCACCACAAGCTGTGCACGCACACGCACACACACACACACACATGCACACACACACACACACACATGCTCACGATTGGAAGCACGAACACACTGAGCCCCTGACTCCCCCTGCTGTGCCCACTTCTCCCAGAGCTCCTTCCACAAAACTGCTTCCTCAGCCCAGTCCACCGCCCTTCCCTCTCCCCCTGTGGCCCCAGAGCCCTTCCTTCTGCCCCTGTGACCACCACAGCCCTTCTCCCCCCCTGTGACCACCACAGCCCTTCCCTCTCCCCCTGTTGGCCCCACAGCCCTTCCCTCACCCCCTGTAACCCTCACAGCCCTTCCCTCTCCCCCTGTAACTCCCACAGCCCTTCCCTCTCCCCCTGTAACCCCCACAACCCTTCCCTCTCCCCCTGTGACCCCCACAGCCCTTCCCTCTCCCCCTGTAACCCCCACAACCCTTCCCTCTCCCCCTGTGACCCCCACAGCCCTTCCCTCTCCCCCTGTAACCCTCACATCCCTCCCTCTCCCCCTGTGACCCCCACAGCCTTTCCCTCCCCCGCTGTGACTCCCACAGCCTTTCCCTCTCCCCCTGTGGCCCCACAGCCCTTCCCTTACAGGGCATGGGCCCTCGCCTCCTGTGGGCCCCACAGACTGCGCTGCTGCTTCGTACTCAACTCTTTAATTTTTTCTACGTTTGTTTGTTTTGTTTCCCTACTATTGTGTAAAGTCAGGTGGAAGCAAAAACTAAGCCACTGAATGACTTTTAACCACAAAGGGATCTTCAAGATCATATCATCTAAGCCACGATTATTCTTTATGGCTTTACAAGTTGCATCAGTCATAGCCACCACTCATTTACAAACGAGAAACCTGCAGCTCCGGGGAGCTCCATACTTTATCTAAGGACCACGGCCGGCTGGCTGTCCAGGATGCACCATCTGAGGGGGATTCTCTCTGGACCGCACCTCCGTCCGCCCTTTTCCCTGAAACGTGGAAAATGCTCACTGAATGGCGGCTGCCTAATAGATGTATTATGGCTCTGGGTCTGATTTTTAATTACTTGAGGTGAGTGAACTTGTGGCTTTTCAGAGATAGTTGTTGAAAGTAAATAGTGGTTTCTGGCTAAAATCTCACTCCAAACTACGTCCCTTCGGATTTTCAGGGAACATTTGACCCACTGGACACAGGAAGCCACAGTGATGGCTAACAGCCACTAATCTTAGGGAAACGGGTCCCAAAAGAAAGGATCAACATGCACCCCACCTGTAACCCCATAGCCACGGAATGCAGTTGTGGTCCAGGGCCTGGGAGAGGGCGGGACGGGAGGCATGGCCAGTGGGCGTGGGGTTTTACTTTGGTGGTAAAATGTCTTGAAACTAGATCAATGCAGTGGTTGTACGTTGTTGTCCATGTATTCAGTGCCGCTGCACTGTTCACCTTAAAATGGTTAATTTTATGTTATGTGGATTTCTGCCCAATAAAAATAAATACAGTACTTTTAACAGGATTAACGTCTCAACTAGACTGCTGGATCCACACCCCAGCCTTCCCACCACCTCAGACTATGTCAGGGGACGACGAGATGTGAGTGGAAGGAGCACTGTTTGGTTCTCCCTCCTCAGCCAAGTGAGCCACTGTCAGAGTATTGCCTTTTGAAATCAGAGGTTCCTGATTGGAGAGAGACTTTGGGGGGGGGGGGAATGGAAAGGCGGCAATGAAGTGGATGCATGCAGTGGATTATGCAGGCGTATCATGGGGGAGGAGGTTTCCTGGCTGTCCTACCAGCACCTCTCCCTGTGAAAGCCGCCCCGAGTAGAGGGACTCCCGCTGTCAGGGGACACCTGCCATCCTAAGGACGGCAATAGAGAACCCACAAAGCCCACGGGAGCTGCAATCACACGCCCAGTGAAGCGAAAAGATTCACATCCTCTCCCCGCCCCTTCTTCAAGTCCCCATGCACAGGAAGAGAAAGGGACGGAGAGAGTGAGAAGTCTGAGGACTGCCTCAGTCCTCACACCCAGGCTCCCGGTTCAGGGCAGGCTGGTGCTGGAAGAAGGGCGAGCAGGGGCACCACATCAGATTCAAGATCGTGAAAAGGGACCAGGTTGGACAGGATTTGTTTGATTTTTAATACCCGAAAGCAATTCAACAGCCCAACATTCTGTTAAGGATTGTGAAAATAATACTGGTATCAATCTCTAAAAGATATTGGAGAAAAAAAAGTAAAACCGTTTCATGTTTGTGTCCCAGGGAGTTCAAACGGTTGCTTATTCTGAGTCTGTTTCTCATCTGTAAAGTGAGGACAATCACGTCTTCTTGCTGGGCAGTTGCAAACGTTCACGGGAGTCAGAGCCACAGCGCACCTGGCACATAGGTAGCCACGAAACGTGGACCGGAGCAACCGCTTTCGGGAGCAGGTAACTTTCCTGGGCAGAGACACCCATGTCCAGGGGAAGTTAATCCCCTTGAACAAGGCCCGGTTTCCTCCTCCCCTGGGACTGAAATAAGGAAGGCTTCCTTTTCCCCATCCGGAAGGCTTCCTCTCTAATTGAAAAGCGGCCCAGAGGAAAAGCACGCAAGGACACAGTGAGAAGGCTGCCATCTGCAAGCCAAGGAGAGAAGCTGCAGGAGAAACCAAACCCGCTGATACCTTGATCTTGGACTTCCAGCCTCCAAATTGTCAGGAAAATAAACTTCTGCTGTTTAAACCACCCAATCTGGTATTTTGTTATGGCAGCCCGAGCAGACTAAGACATTCATACTTATTTTGTTCAATGGAACATAGACAGAAATGACAGAGTGAGGATTCCTACCCCAGGCCTGTGGACCAAAATTAATTTTAGACTGTAATAAAGAATAAAAGCATTTATTTGAGCACAAAGAGCTACTGCTTAGGAGACAGATTCAGGCACCAGCCTAAATTGTTCTCTGCAGAAACAGAGGAGAGACCACCTTTTATAGAGAAACTGCTGTCCATAGTTCCCATTTTGGTTTGTTTCATGCAAATGAGGTTTCCAAATCACGGAATCTGATTGGTCCAAATTGTGCAGTTCTTGTTGGTTATGGAGGCAAATGAAGATACAATCTGTGCAATTCTGATTGGATTGGGCAGGTTTCAGTCCACTATTTGACAGATTAAAACCAGGAACTTTCTTAGAGTGGTTGACGCTTGCAGGGTGAACAGGCAGGGCACCGTACTGGAGGTTGCAAGCTCAGCCTATGGCTCTTCCCCAAATGCAGAGTGTGTGGGAGGGTTAGCAGCTGCTGCTAGACTCTGGTGAACCTGGGCCCAGTTAACCATGAGGAGTCCATTTGGTAGATACAATTCTTCTCAGGGTTCACAGCCTCCGGAAGCTTCGCACATTGCTGCCCCTGCTCTTGTGCCCCTGCCTCTCGCCACGCGAAGCACATGCCCTGGACACCCACTGTCTCAAGGAAGAGCAGAGACGCGTGGAGCAGATGCCAACCCAACAGCAGCGCTAGCCCGAGGTCAGAGCCGGGAGCCCACGGCCTGGAGCCCAGCCGGTCCAGATGCCTCACAGCCAACCACAGGCCCATCAATTTTCTACGCCATTGAGTTCGACCAAGTTGCTGGCAAAGACACTCCCTCATGGATCGGCTGTGAGAACTAAAGGAATAATATGTGAAAACACTATGCAAGGTAAGACTGATGTTATCTTTTAGTAAAGAGATCAAGCCAAACTAGAGAGATAACCAGTGACACACACACACACACACACCAAGTCATATATAGAGTGTCCCAAAAATGTATACACACTTTCACAGCTGATAGATCAATTGATGTTTCTTCCTTTTCAGATTTAACCCATTGGAATATATCACTATTCAACGTGTGTATACATGTGTGGGGGGTACCCTGAGTGTGGGGAGGGGGCAAGGTTGGAGGACAAAAGAGATTCATAAATATAAAAATAGCATTTAGTTCCATAAGCCAGGTGGTTCATGGTACTATTCCCCATACATTTTTATATGATTTAAATATTTAATTCCAAACACATAAATTAATCGGTCAAGGCACCTGCTTTCCCCTCCATGCCGTGGCAGACCCACCACCAGGCTCAGTCCCCGTTCTCTATGAGCCGGCTTCTCTCCAGGCCTGGAAACCTGAGTGAGCTGTGCTCTGGGAACAGCAGGCCGCTCAGCAGGTCTGGCCCAGGGCATGGCGGGGGACAAAGAAGGGATGAGACTGAGCAGGTGAGTGGAGGACTTTGGGTTCCATATTGGAGATCTGGGCTCTGTGTGTGGAAGGTACAATTGGGACAGATGAGTGGCTTGGCAACAGGAGATGGGGTGACATTGGATGCACGCCTGAGGCAGTGAGAGTGGGGTCTGCGGGAGTGGAAGGGACGCGGAGAGAAGTGGGTGTTCAGGAGAAGTAGGGCAAATCCAGCCCCATGGCTGGCCTGCTAGAGGCTGGTAGCCAGTTCCGGCGGAGGTGGAGTTTTCCCGGGTAAAAATGGAAACAGCCAGCAATTGCTATTTATAAAAATAACTACAAAGGCTTGACAACCCGGAGCGAATGTTGAAAAAGTAAATTGAGGGCTGTTGGGGAAGTGCTCAGTGCTTCTCATCTTCAAAGCATTTCTGAGGCATGAGCTCAGGCCTCCTCTTTCCAGAGCCCCGAGAGAAACATCGGCAAGGACAGGGGACAAATGTGATGACTTCCTCAAGCAGCAGAAGCTGGCAGCTGGAAGTTTACCATGGATGCCACTTGGGTGCTCACTCCTTCAAATCTGCTCCTCTGCCGGCTCCTCGGACTCAGCCTGCTTAGGGGCGTGGAGGTGCAGCAGCCAGGGAGGGAGGGCCGCCGGGACAGGCAGAGATGGGCACGCCTGGCCAGCCCCGGACCAGGTCGGGGAAAGCTGCTAAGAGGCAGGTGCAGGTGATAAAAGGAGCCTGGGCCACTGGTCGGGAGTCATGCTGGAAGGGGGCCAGGTAGGGCTCTCGCCAAGGCCCGTGGGACTTAACTGGAAAGCTGGCCCAGGCCAGAGTCCAGGTGCAAGCCCGTCAGGAGAAGAGTCTGAACCCAGACAAGGTGACAGGGAGGAAAGGAGAGTAGAGGGAGGACAAGAAATGGGTGTCCCCTACTGTTGGCAGGAGCGCTGCCTCGTAGGAATGCAGGAGCCCCGCCCTTCTGCTCCAGGTTGTGACGCCTACAAGCCTCAGCACAGTGGCCATTATCGCTCTTCCAAACAGGAAGAAGCCCAGCGCCTGCCTGACACAGGGGCAGGCATGGGATTTGAACCCAGATCCCTTTGGCAAACTCGCGCTCATTTTTCAAGTTTGTGTTCAAGGGCACCTCCTCAGGAAGCCTTCAGAGACCACCTGGGCCCTCAGCAGCACGGAGCCGCCAGCTCGGAGAGCGCCCACTGCACTGAGTTGTATGTAAGTGGCTCGTTGCTCGCCTCCCCTCGATGCACACCCTCAAAGGGCAGACTCTTGGCTTCCTCCTCGCTGTCTCCCGCCCTGGCAGCACCAGATGCCTCTGCTGCCCTGTGTCCCAGGCTGGCCCAGGTCTCCTGCAGGGTGACCTCTACTGGCAAAGCCTTTCCCTGAACCTGAGGTCAGACTCCCAAGGAGAAGCTGGTGGGTCAGGGTTCCCTGCTCAGGGCCCTGTGGCTGAGGGGCAGGGCCCTGTAAGGCAAGGCAGGCGCAATGACTGATGGTCCAGAACAGACAAGCTTTACCCACAGACAGGCCTGTGGCAGTGTGGACCGAGCATCTAGGTCCCCAGTCCTGGGAATACGTCTATGAGCAAAACAGATCATGGAGCCTACATTGCTGTGGGGAGAGAGACGACAGATACACGAGCCAGGCAGGCAATTCCTGACAGTGGTCTGTGTGGGGAACAAGTGAAACAGGGATGGGACAGGGCTGACATGGAGCCTCCTTAGCCAGGTGGACGGGGGGAGGTGAGCACGTGCCAGCAGGACTTGCATGCTTTGGAATCATGCTCCCAGGGGCACTGCCATCTGCGGGATGTCTAAGTTGTGCACTGCTTGGCGAAGGTGGGACAGGGCTTTGCTCTGAAAAGCCAGACCCAGACCTGAGCGCATTGCGCCAATCTCAGGGCTCGGCACATTTCCTCCAGCCTCTGTGGTGAGAGATCATCTCGTCGCCTTCAACAGAAGGCGTATTTGTATGTGTACATATGCTTGAGAGAGATTTACTGAAAAGATGTGGGTACGAGACCAGCTGGCAACATTTTCCAAGCCAGGATCCTCTCTCAGCAATCTGCCCAAGAGTTCTTGTTTGCAATGCTTGAACCCCAGCCGGGGGGATGCAGTGTAAGGAACACACAGGGGCACCTCTGCACTCACCCCAGAGCTCCTCTTCCCCCCAAAGGAAGGGGGCCCTGACCTTGAAAGGAGGGATGGAATGAAGACTTTCCAAGGAAATGTAAGGGTCTTGGGCAACTCACCCAGTCCAGGGCATAGATTTCACATTCAGAAGTGGAAGAAGGAGATGCAATTGTTCAAGGTCTCTCTTATGTCTCCTTCTAACACTCATTTGAACCTGAACTATTGTGCTTGCTCAATCAGTCTAATTCCTACTACTTTCTCATTAGTAATTTGTTTTTTAAACTTTAAAATTTTTGCTGACCTTCAAATATGTCAGGCACAGATGTGCTAAAGAGAGGTGGAGGTGGTACAGGGAGTTGCAAAATGTAAAATCACAAATTGAGAGGCTATCAAAATGCTGCCTCTTCTGTCTCCCCCCTCCCAACCCCCCCGTTTTTCTCTCCTTTCTTTTTGTATCCATTTCTATTATGGTTAGTTTGGAGGAGCTGTAAAAAACCTACTGGGCTAAAAAGTGTGCGAAGGGACAAGATGAGCTGAAACCTCAGGCTGGGGGAGAGGGAACACCGTGTTATAGGCAGGATAGTGAGTCCCCTCCACCCTCCCATCCCAGACGGCCACATCCCAATCCCCAGATCTGTGAGCACGTTAAGTTGCATAGCCAGTGGGGAACTAAGATCACTGATGAGCTGCCCTGAGACGGACATCATGCAGGAGGGCCCGATGCAATCACAAGGGTCCTTACAGTGGAAGAGGGTGGCCAAGGTGATGCAGTGCGAGAAGCTGGAAATTTTGCAAATGTATTAAGAATTTTGAGACAGTGAAAGGGGTCTCCCGAACAAGGGGCTCTCTGTGGCTGCACAAGTCACATGCCCATGAGGCCAGGCCTGCTCACAGGGTCACCTCCCTGACGTAAGCCTGGGATATTCAAGAGCTTTCACTTGGCCCTTGGGTGGTGGATGAGCCCTTTGCGTGGTCACAGCCACGGCTCCCTTGAACCACCCCCCATGGCTGACCTTTGCCCCTGACCGGAGACTTTAAAAGGGGGATGTGCCGGATACATGTTAACAGAAGCCTTTCTCCTCTGCTGGACAGCCCCTCTGCGCGTTCCTTCTGCCACTGCTCAGGACTCTGCAGCCCTGCAGGAGGGAGCCCAGTCAGGTCGAGAGCGCTCAAAGTGTGGGTGGGAATCAGAAGCAGAATTTCTATCTTAAATCAGAGCAAAAGGGATAAAGTGTACTGTTTCTAAAATGTCTGTGTTACTGGAGTTTAGAATCCCAGTTTATGTTCCTTCTTGCAAAACATATTCTTGCGCCCTAACCGGTTTGGCTCAGTGGATAGAGCTTAGGCCTGCAGACTGAGGGGTCCCAGGTTCGATTCCAGTCAGGGGCATGTACCTTGGTTGCGGGCACATCCCCAGTAGGAGGTGTGCAGGAGGCGGCTGATCGATGTTTCTCTCTCATCGATGTTTCTAACTCTCTATCCCTCTCCCTTCCTCTCTGTAAAAAAAATCAATAAAATATATTTAAAAATATATATATTCTTGCAATCCACATTTCTGGAGATTCTGAGTTGTCCCCCCGACCCCGTTCATACGTGTGAAAGATTTAGCCACATGTGGCACCACACCCCCACCTCCATGGACTCCCCCGTCCCCACCAGCCCTGAGATGAGCCAACTGGACCAGGGACGGGGGCCCTGTTTACAATCTATGAAAGCAGTTTTTAAACTGATGTAGGATATCGTCTCCCACTTTATGTGTGAGTGCATCGCCTGGCAACCTCGTTAAAATGCAGTTTCTGACACAGCAGGTGGAACATGAGATTCTGCATTTCCAACAAGCTCCCGGATAATGTGGGTGCTGCTTGGACATGCACCACACTTTGAATAGCAGGGTACAATCTACATACAGAAAAATGCACATACCATAAGCAGCAGCTTAATGATGAACACACCCATGAAACACATCCCAAATTAAGAAATGGAAAAGTATTTGTATTCCAGAAGCTGCTTGTGTCTCTTTCCAATGACTACTCTTTCTCATCTTTCCAAAGATGACACCTCTTGACTTCTAACACCCTAGATTAGTGTGGCTTACTTTTGAACTCTATATAGCATGTGTTATGGACTGAACGTTAGTGTCTACTCCACCCCCAAAACTCATATGTTAAAATTCTAACCCCCAGTGTGGCCCTATTTGGAGATTGAGCCTCTAATGAAGTAATTAAGGTTTATATGGCATCATAGGGTGGGGCCCTAGTCTCATAGGATTAGTGTCCTTATAAGAGACACCAGAGAGCTCACCTTTTCCCTCTTTCTCTCCACAGTACACTAGGAAAGACCAGGTGAGGACAGAGTGAGAAGGCAGCTGTCTGCAAGCCAAAGAAGAGCGTTCCCAGCCAGAACCTTGGATTTCTGCCTCCAGAACTGTGGAAAATAAGTTGCTGTTGTGTAAGCCAGGCTGTCTGTGGTAGTTGGTTGTGGCCATCCTGGCTGACTACACAGCAAGCCCTGTGCTTGAATAGGATGCAGCCTCCATGGGGCATGTGGTCAGGGAAGGTGGTACTCTCCATTGGCACAGATCTTGACTGCTCTAAGCCAAGCACGGGCCTTCCATCCCCTTGCTAGTGGCTGGCTTAGATGTGGGCATGTGGTACAATTCTGACCAATAGGAAAAAAGCTGCTAAGGGCTTCGGGGAAAATTGTTTTTTGTTTATGAAAAATATGCACAGAAAAACCATTCCTTTGTTTCTGTCTCATGTTCCTGGAATTGTAGCAGTCACTCTACAACAATGAGGGGGTCTAAATATGAGATCTGAAGTCAACTTTCCGAGGGTCCAATACTGAACACTGGGCTGGGACAAGGGTGAGGTGAGTGAAGCACTTGCCTAGGGTACAAAATTCAAAGCCTGTCAAAAATCCCAATAATGGAGATAAGTAGTATTTAATGCAGCCCTGGACAGGTAGCTCCATTGGTTAGAGTGTTGACCCAATATGCCAAGGTTGCAGGTTTGATCCTCAGTCAGGAAACACACAAGAATCAACCAATGAATGCATAAATAAGTGGAACAACAAATCTATGTTTCTCTCTCTCTCTCTCCCCCCCTCCCTTCCTCCCTTCCTCTCTTTAAAATAAATAAATATACATTTTAAAGTAATAATATTTAATGCACTATTTAAAAAGTGAAAGTTAATGCCAAAACTTACAATGAACAAAATATCTAACATTTAAATAAGGATGAGAGAGTAATAACACTGTGCTGGGACAAAATGAAAAATTAGTAACACTGATAATACTTTAAAATGTTGCTATGCTGTTCATTGTGAATTTATGCTTCTGTTTTCATCTTTTAAAATATTGCATTGCCCTAACTGGTTTGGCTCAGTGGATAGAGCGTCGGCCTGCGGACTCAAGGGTCCCAGGTTCGATTCTGGTCAAGGGCATGTACTTTGGTTGCGGGCACATCCCCAGTAGGGGGTGTGCAGGAGGCAGCTGATCGATGTTTCTCTCATATTGATGTTTCTAACTCTATCCCTCTCCCTTCCTCTCTGTAAAAATTCAATAAAATATATTTTAAAAAATATTGCATTAAGTACTATTTAACTTAATTACTAAAGTTTTTGTACTCCTTTAAATTTTTCACCCTAGCCAAAATTGGCCTCATCTCACCTCACCTAGGCCCAACCCAGAGTGAAAATAAAAACTGTACAACTGTTTTACTTCTAGTCTTTTTATTATGTGGAATAATAAAAGGTCTTACTGTTTAAGTTACTTTCAGTCAGATTTTCTGTTTCCTGCAGCTCAAAGCATAATGACAAATATAAAAGCAATTAGCTGCAAGGGACAGAAACAACGGAAACCGGCTTACCCAGTGCAGACAGGTGCAGTCTCTGAGGGTCCAGAGCGGGGGTTCGGAGCAGTGTGAGCAGGCCTCCAGCTTTGCTCTCCCAGCAACACTTTCCTCCATGTTTGTCTGAAGGTCGGGGTGGAGAGTAAAGACCACACCTGGCCTCTGTCCCAGTTCTGGTTTGGACACAAAGCTTCTACTAGTAAAACCCTTTCCTGAGTGAGAGCAGTGTCTGTTTGGCCCGTGAATCACCCCTGAGGTGATGCCGTGAGATGGCTCAGGGTGTGGCTGGTCACTGGAAAGACGAAGTGCGTGATTAGAGGGTTGGAGTTTTGAGGCAGCTCCACCTCCAGGAAGGAGAGAAGAGCTGGAAACTGAGTTTGCAACCATGCGGCCAATGTTTAATCAATCATGCCTATTCAATAAAATTCCAATAAAAACCTTGGTGCCAAAGTTCAAGTTCAGCAGAGCTTCCTGGCTGAACACACTGCTACGCTGGGAGGGTGGAGCCTCCCTCCACCCAGAGTCTGCCTCCTCCCCCGCACCCCTCCCCCTTGGAGCATCTCCACCCTCCACACTATCAGGGCCCCCTGATTCCCTGGGGAGAGGAACAGTGCTCCATGTTGATCCTGATTGTATCCTTGATATTAGAATTGTAAGCATAGTGGAACGCTTTCCTGAGTTTTATGAGTCACTTTAACCAAGTATGGAACATGAGGGGGATTGTAGGAACACTAGAGGTTTGCAGCCAGTTGGTCATAAGGCCTTTTGGCTGAGACCCCACTTGCAGCCGGCACCTGAGTAGCAGTCTCGTTGGGGACGGTGCCCTGTGCCTGTGCAATCCGCACTAGCGCCGGTGGCATCTGCATTTGTGTCTGGGGAAGTGCACCGCAGTACGGGTTGGTGTCTCAACACTCCATCAGAAGCATGCGCTTCCCCAGAGTCACAAAAACCAACGTACCTACTAGTTTATTTCCAACAAGCAAGAAAGAAAAATGTAACCCCCAAACACGGAATATGTGCTCTTCCCTTCAGTTGTATTATGCCCACTTACTTTACCCTAGACCTAAGGTAGTCACCAGGGGAATACCATGTACTGATTGACTTAAATGCCCTGGCTCTTAAATCAATCAGTGCCAAGCCGAAGGGATTATGATTGGTTTGGACGGATCAATCTTCCCATCTACCCCCAAGCGTTCAGAATGGGATCATCACCCCTTGGCCCACAGTAGCTTTTTTTTCCTAAGGTACATAACTAAACAAAGTTGAGGTTCTCTTGGAAAAGAGAAGGGGGGATAATGGATGTTAAGGAGACCACCAACAGTGGCTTTGATTTGAATCCCAACATTGGTATTTACCAGCTGTGGGCACAGAATCTTCGGGTCTGTTTTCGTATCTGTGCAAAAGAGATAGTAATGTCTGCCTGAATGAGGATTTGTAATTTAAACAAAATGCTTAGTGTGTGACATACAGTAGGTACATAATAAACGCATAGTGCCCAACATGTAGTTGGGAACACAAATGGCATTTCTCGAGCCCCTCCCCCCTAGCCACTCCCCTCCTATACGCTGAGCTCCTGGGGGCGTTGAGCGCAGCCCTTTCATTTTTGATTACCTGGGACAGTGCCTGGCACTTGAGGAGCCTTTAATCAATGTTTTTACATGAATGGACGAGAGGACGTTCCCCTGAGTGACTGGAGCCCCTTCTCTCCCTAATATGAAGAAGTATGCAGCTACCTGTGCAGCTCCTTTCAGCCATAACAGCTCTTTGACCTTCACAGTTCACACATTGGTGCTCTTCTTTCACTCGATCTTGATTTTCTCTTTCTATTTTTCTGAGCCTTAATTTCTACCTCTGTTTTTTTGTTGTTGTTTTGTTTTCCTAGGAGCGTTTTGTTGTGTCTGCTGTAAGAGATAGGACAAAACAAGCAAGTAGACAAATCAAATCCTTCCTTGCTTTCAAAAGAGAAAAGGGCGCACTGAGCCCTTGCACCATTATGAAATGAATTCTTTCCCAGGCTGATCTGAGGAGCAGCCAGGCTTCACATTAGGCCTAGTTCCAAGGGGGTGGGGTGCCAAAGGGAAGGCTGCGGCCTGAAGGACAGCCAAGGAAAAAGGCTTCATTTAGGGCCCAGCCCACGTGGCACAGTTGGCCGCGCTAAACTGAAGGTTTCCCCAGCGTCCAGGGGAAGTGAAAGGCATTCCCCCCATCGCTTCCCTTTCAAGCTCTCACAGCTGGAGGGGCGGGAGAGCCAAGTTCCCCCCTTCTCAATGCAGGTTGTCACTCAGATGCCAGGATCCGCTGATCTATTAGCCAAGCGTCCAACCTGAGAAAAAGGCCCATAACGCGTCTCTTTGCTTATCCATCATTAAATGCCCCATTTAATGCAAAAGGACCTGACTTTTCCTTTTTCTATTCTGCCATGGCTCAAGGAGACTAGCACAACTAAAAGATTTCTAAAAATTACAAGGGAAGTAAAAGGAAGAAACACAAATTTGGAGCAGACCCCTCATTTGTAATTCTGCACCTAGGGCTGTCTGTGTTGCATAGAATCTGAGAACTGGAAGGGAAGTTGGGGATCCCCTAGTGTAACCCCTTATTTTACAGATTGAGAGGCAATGCCTAAAGAAGTAAAGTGACTCCCCCAAGGTCACCCAGCCAGACAAGGGCAAGGGCAGAACTGACCCACATCATCTCTCTCCTAATCTAGTCTTTACTCGCTACACCGCAGGCCAACACTCTATCTACCCAGTGAGACAAACCGTCTAGAGCCATATTCACACACTCTTGAAGGAGACTTAGTAATTCAAATCGATGATGCTCTTTGAAGGCCGGCATAGCATGGAGCAATGCCACTGCTTCTCTGCTATTTTAAACCAGCCGCCCAAATAGGAAAGTTCAAGAGCCCAGCTTACTTTTCTTGTCATACAAAATAAAATCGTTTTCAGGCAGACATTCCCTAGCTCACAAATAAGCTGTATCCTCACAGGGTGTTCGGAATTTGCTATTTAGAACTCAGGATGTGTTTTCTTCCCGGGAAGTCACATGGTCAAGTGTGGTTAGAACCCCAGGCCAGGTCACCAAGGGCGGCTTAGCCAATAAGTAACCACAGGGGCCAAATGTCCCTTTATCATGTTGTTTCTAAGCAAGAGCGCATTCCAAGTTCCACATGGGAATCGTGGGAACAGAGCTAGGCCACCACGGCGCCAGCAGGAAGTAGACTCTCCCAGGTAAGAGCGAGAAGGCCCCGCGGAACGTGAGCTGGCACGGGCTTTAGATGGAAATAAAGCTGTTTGTGCGTCACCTCTGCCAGTTAGCAGCTGAGCTCGTTCCTTAACTCCTCTGAGCCTCTGAAAACTGAGACTGATCATGGTACCTCTCAGGTAAATTATAAGCACAAGGCAACACAGTGCATAGAAAGGACTTCCTCAGTGTCTTCGTGTACAACAAGCTCTCCTTCATTACTCTAGCTGCTTGGGGAAGGGCGCCTGGGCCTGGGCCTGACAGTGTGGAGGGCTGAGATGCTCCGCGGGGGGAGGCGGACTCTGGGTGGAGGGAGGCTCCTGCCACAGCCTAAGAGGAGCAGGGCACTGGGTGGGTCCACAGCGCTACTCCCTGTAACCCTGCTATTGAAGGGGCTGGACTCGGCAGCATGCAACCATCAAGCAGTCTGCCCTCTGAATCATCTCCCCTGTCCCCTGGGGCCAGCTCCCCACATCTCATTTTAGTGACTACAGTGTTCAAGCCAGTGTAACAAACCTCTAAATTGTGTTCGATGGTTAGCTTCTGCTCCCTCTTCCCACAAGCCCAGGCCTACTTCTGGCTTGGAAGGGGCAGAGGGGATGGGTGGGGGTCCCCGGCATTGACGGCTTCTCTCTCCCAGCACTGCCCCCAGCCCCATGCTCACTAGCTAGGTTTCAGACCATCTGAAGTCAGGGAGAGGGCAGGGTGGAAGGAGGCACAGCAGCTTGGCCTGGCACGAGGTCCTCTGGGTGTCTGGTGCACGGGAGTTAGCTCTGTCCCAGGCCTGTGGCTCCAGAGGGGACCTCCAAGCCTCTCCCACTCACCTTGAGGGGAGAGGGAAGCACTACAGTGCCTGGCTGTCCAGTTTGCCCAGGAAACTGGGACAGCCCCTGGCAAACCACGAGGAATTGGTCACCTTACCCAGCTTCCTCCTTACACGTCAGACTGGTGGGGCCAGTGGGCTAGAACTGGTAGGCCAACCTTATCCTCTCTTAGCAGCTCCTGCAGAGAGGGTCCGCCTGGCTCCCGGATTTAGATTCTTGGGATGTTATTTAAATGGCTCTCTTTGAGACCTCTGCCCAAACGGAAACCCGTCCTCAATACGGCCTCGGATCGCCTGTGCCGTGGTGAGTCCTGAACTGAATAGCCTCACTGGTGCTAACAAACATCTCAGCAGGGATCTTCAAGACAGACACGGCGCAGCGTGGTGAAGGCCGTGGCCTAGGTTCAAACCTTAGCTCATCCTTCCATCGCCTGGGGTGTGTCACCTTGAGCAGGCTATTCAGCACCGCTGTCCCTCACTTTCCGCACATGTGAAATGGGTTGGTCATGGTGCCTACCTCATAGAGTTGTCCGGAGAACTACAAAAGTGAACTCATCTGGCACAGTGTTGTGGGACCTGGTAGCAGCCACTGCCACCATTATTAGAGCCAGCCGGGACTGTGGAATAAACACTGTAGTCAGTTTCAAATCTGTTGCAGGCATATTTTCTTAAGTTATTTGCTCAATTTTAAAGCAAATTAATGAGTCCGGTTGCAAAGGCACCGGGGACAGGACATTCACGCACACTGCTGGGGGCAGGGCACATTTATAGTCTCTCTGGAAGGTCATTGAGCAATAAGTCTCAAAAGTCCTAAAAATGCCTTTGACCCAGCAATTCCACTGCTAGGAATTTATCCTGAGGAAATAATTAGAAAACTGGTTAAAGATTAATGTGCAAGAGT
Source organism: Myotis davidii (assembly GCF_000327345.1). Lineage (NCBI taxonomy): Eukaryota > Metazoa > Chordata > Mammalia > Chiroptera > Vespertilionidae > Myotis > Myotis davidii. Next base: position 1,798,870 of record NW_006295062.1, read on the forward strand.
TTTCATCGCAATATACTTAACACGGAAAAAGACTGGAAACAATATAAATATCTTAAAATAAGACATTGATTAAATTTTGGTTCATACACACAATTGCCCAGGACCCAGAGCTTTTGGTACTGAAACTCTCTCATCATTGATATTTCTATCTTTCCCTCTTCCTTCCTCTCTGAAATCAATAGAAATATATTTAAAAATAATAATATCATGGGTTTCTATTTACTGACACAGGAGAATGTTCATGAAGTAAAGTACATACTTAGACAGCATACACTTAAAAATTGCCTATATCTCAGAATTTTTCTTAGTATAGGGATTATAATAATCTAGCTGAAATAAAATGCATATATAATTTTATATACTGCTTTTCTTTTTTGCTTAGCATTATGCAAGAACTGTTTTGTACCATATAACAAAGTTTCTATCAACTCCAATAGCAATAATACCCACCAAGTTGATGTTTTCTGGTTTAAAAAAACTATTTATTGTTGAAACAACTTATTCCAAATGGTTTTTTGTTAGGAATATATTGCTAACATCTCTCATGCATAATGTTTTTAGTAGTATTTCCTTAAGATTAAGTCCCCAGGGGCGTCAGCTGCTGAACTCAATGGCCTGCCCTCCCTGCAGGACATCAGGACTCCTCATCCTGGTGGAAAGTTCTGGAATTAGGTTTTGAGAAGGGTGGAAAGCTGGTAAGAAGGCTAGGGAGTCCTGTCAGAGGGTGAATGACCCATGTCCTCCGGGCCTGCAGCCCGGCTGGCGCTCTTAGTCTAGGATGGCAAAGTAGGTCAGGGAAACGAGAGATCTCCTTACTTTCTAGCAATTCACAAACAGAAATGTAGTGATTTCTCATATTTGTCTAATTATAAGTCAGACAGTAATCAAAACCAGCCCTTACTTTTAAATGCTATGCTACATTTTTGTTGTTGTTCAAATCTCTGTTAATTTCATCCAGCAACTATATCTGTATGGAGGTGGCAGTTTCTGAGTTCCTTAAACATCCTGACTTTTTGTACACAATTTTGATTTTGACACTTTTCTTTGAACCACATGTTATAACTATAGACTTGTTTTTCAATATTAAGACTGTTCATCTGGGTGTTTTTTTTTTGAATCTTTATTGTTGAAAGTATTACCTCTGTCCCTTCCCCCGCCCCTCCCCATTGACCCCTTCTAGCCTGCACCTGCCCGCCCCGCCCCAGGCCTTCACCACACTATTGCTGGTGTCCATGGGTTATGCATATAAGACTGTTAATCTGTTTTAACTAATAAAATATATTTTTTAAAAATTAAATCCCCAAAGTTCAATTACTAGATCAAAGTATAGGAATGTGGATGTGTGTAGGAGGGGGCTATAGATATTTTTAAGGCTTTCAAGCAAGGTTATACGAAATCACACCAGACTTGGAGTCAGCACTTGTCCACTCTCACTGCCCGGGTGATATCTGCCGTAGGTTCACTCTTCCAGGCAAGAGGATCATCCTGAGTACCCGATCCTCCTGTTATGATGAAGCTTAGTGGCCCCAGATGCAACTGTGCTATTTCATGGTAACCAAACCCCTACACACTCACCAATGGATCATAGTGAGTGGCAGAAGAGTAATTTGATTACACAATGTGGAAATCAACCCAACATTTCAGCAATTTTTAAGTGCATTTTTTTAGAGACAGAGAGATCAATTTGTTGTTCCACTTGTTTATACATTCATTGGTTGATTCTTTTTAAAAATATATTTTTTTATTGATTTCAGAGAGGAAGGGAGAGAAAGATAGAAACACCAATGATATGAGAGAATCATTGACCAGCTGCCTCCTGCACGCCTCCCACTAGGGATCGAGCCTACAACACTGGACTGTGTCCTGACTGGAAATCAAACCATGACCTCCTAGTTCATGGATCCACGCTCAACCTCTGGGCCACTCATTGGTTGATTCTTATATGTGCCCTGACCAGGAATTGAACCTGCAACCTTGGTATATAGGGATGACACTCGAACCAATTGAGCTACCTAGACTTTAAGTGCATTTGAATTGCTGCCTTTATTTCTGATTAAGTGTGTATAATTTTTCAGAATTATTGATTATACAAAAGTCAAATGTATTAAGAAAGAAGCATCTCAGTGGAAGCCTCAGACAAAAATTGAAAGAAAAAAAAAACTGAAAGAAGCTTCAAAAACTCTCTTGCTCTAAGGCAACAGGAGCTAAAAGGTGCACAGCCACAGCACCTTTGGGAAGGGTTATACATGTAGAAAACTCTCTCCATCGATCCTGTAGGTGGGGAAATGGGTTGATTCACTGAAGCTTTCATCAGTCAACACAAACATTACTGAGCACCTACTACATAACACCAGGCACTGGGGACACAGAAGAATAAATAACAGGACATGAGTGAAAGAGATGGATGTGCAAACAAGAAATTATTCAGCAGGGCACAATCATGAAGCAACTCTAATCTCTCAGCCGCCATCTTTTCACCTGGCTCCGGTTTGCCTCTCTCCCCACCCCTGCGTGGCATCTCGGGCAGACATCAAATAGAGGCCCCTTCAATCACAAGAACAGCAGTTGACCAGTAGTCTGGTCCAGCTTCTAATCAAAATGTTCCATTCACTTCTTAGAGTGTCCCCTTCTCTCGCTGGGCATGTCTGCAGCGGTGGAAGGGTGTGGGTGTGGTCAACGGCAAGCACCCTCCCTTCTCCCACCTCCTGCTCACTAAGCCTGGGTTCCTGATGGGGGTGGGGAGGGAGGAGGGGGGTAGGAGCACGGGTAAAGGAGCAGGCTCCATAAAGATGTCCACACCCTAATCCCCAGAACCTATGAATGTTACCTCACATGGCAAAGAGGACTTTGAGATGTAATTAAGTTAAGGACTTTCAAATGAAGAGATTATCCTAGAGTATGCAGGTGGTCCCAACCTAATCACAGGAGTCCTTAAAGGTGGAGAGACTTTCCTAGCTATGGCCAGAGGGAGAGAAGTGACAGTGGAAGAAAGGTCAGCAAGAGGGCAGTGAGAGGGGAAGTCCTGTTGCTGGTTCTGCAGCAAGTTTGAATACAGAGGAGTTCAGGTCAAGTCAACACTGACTCTGTGGGTTCAAACCACACTGGTGGGAGGCGGGGAGTTGGCAGTGGATGGAGTTCCAGAGGGGTCCTGACTCTGCCCAGCAAAGCTGGAACAGGAAAAGCAGGATGAGTGGGTTCCATTTGTGTCAGATCTTGTAAAAAAAAATGCTTTATGAGCCAGCCTGCATAATTGCATTTCACAAACCCATGGGAACAATAGTAGCTACTCAGCGAATCTGATGATTTGACCATAAAGTGCCTAGGACCTGATATTCAGGTCGCACTTTGCATAGTGCCCATCTGGCACTGGCTTGCTGCAGTTCACACAACTCTGTGTCTCTCAACATGCATGGGAGGTCTGCGTCACCAGAGGAAGGTTTGCTGTCCCTGTGTAACATCGAGCGGAGGATCAGCCAATTACATAGCCTAACTTGACAGTGGGAGGCATAAAACAGGCTCCATAAAGATGTCCACACCCTAATCCCCAGAACCTATGAATGTTACCTCACATGGCAAAGAGGACTTTGAGATGTAATTAAGTTAAGGACTTTCAAATGAAGAGATTATCCTAGAGTATGCAGGTGGTCCCAACCTAATCACAGGAGTCCTTAAAGGTGGAGAGACTTTCCTAGCTATGGCCAGAGGGAGAGAAGTGACAGTGGAAGAAAGGTCAGCAAGAGGGCAGTGAGAGGGGAAGTCCTGTTGCTGGTTCTGAGATGTAAAGGTCTGTGTACAAGAACCAGAGAGAGGCCTCCAGCTGCTAAAGGCAGTCCCAGCTGATGGCCAACAAGGAAATGGAGACTTCAGTCCTGCAACCTCATGGAACTGAGTCCTGTCAACTTCATGAACAAGAATAGGGATCCTCCCCCAGTTTCCAGAAAGAAATGTGACCCTGTGAGGGCCGGCACCAGACTTCTGACCTACACAACTGTATGGAAACAAATTGTGTCATTTGAAGCTGCTAAACTTGTAGTGATTTGTTACAGCAGCAACAGAAAACTAATACCCTGCCCAGAATGGCCTCTCCCTCCCTCCCTTCCTAATGCTGAAAACTAGCTTCGGTTGTCACACCCAAATGCTGAAAGCTCCCAGAAGCAGCTGCTGCCTTCTGAGAACAATGAGCTGCTTATAAGCCTGAGAGAACACGATGACAAATCCACTTTGCAAGCAGCCCTGAGTCTGGCAGGCATGCCCTCAGATGGCAAGTTCATCCTTGAATACTTGCCTTCTGTCCTGCCCTTATTTTCCACGGCTCCCTGCCTGGCTCCTTCGGCTTTCTAACTTTGTCCAGAAACCATCCAAATCTTGTACGAGAAAAGCTGTGTGAGCACAGGATGTGGAGTGACATGCTCCTCCCGCCAGGATTTCAGGGAGGGCTCTTGCTCGGATCGTTCAGTGGCACCTTTGTTAGTCCTATGGGCAATTAAAGCAGGAAGGGATTTGGAGTCAGTCCAGTCCAACCGTATCATTTTACATGGAAGGTGGGAAGGAAGGAAGCTGAAGTCAACTGCTGAGAATCCCTCTTCAAGGGTGGGCCCAGCCCACAGGATCCCATGGGATGGAGTGATGTCGAAATTAAGAAGGCAGGGAGAGCTGAGAGCTAAAGGAAACTGGGCCCAGACAACCAAGAGGACTTCGCTGAGGGTTAACAAAGCCATCAGAGCCCCAGTACCCACCAGGGCTCCAGGAGAGAGGTGCCTAAGAAGCAAGCAGCCAAGATGGAGCTGGAACTAAAACCCCCCAGCAAGGGACCAGATGACCAAGGTCACAAATCAGATAGACAGAGCTGCCTGAACCTCAAACTGAGCACACATCCTTGTGCCAAAACAGTCATCAACTTCTATGATTGGTAAACATGTGTTCAATGTACTAAACGTACACAGTTTCTATATCTACAGATTGTTTTCAAAAGGTTAACATCTAAACCAATTAAGGTCAACCTATTAATTATCTGAGTAATTAAGCAAATTCAACTCCCTTCCTTTCTTCTCTATATTCATTTAAAACATGCTTTCCCAATAAGGCCCACAAAATCATTTGGTCTGGAGAATTCCAAAATGGCAGCAGAGTAAGTGGAAGCTCATAGATATGCTCCCAGGACCAAACTGGAATTACAACTAAAATACACAAAAGCCATCCTAAATAATCAACTGAAGACTCACTGGAGAGAACCCTGATAACCAAGGACGTAAAGTGGAGACCACATAGAGACTGGTAGGAAGGGCAGAGTTGCACAAGGGCTGGCCAAGCTCCCACAGACAGCAGCTGAAGTTCCGGGGGAATATCTCAGTTGTGGGGGGTTCCCAATGAGAACTCTGGGGTCTAAAACACAAGCTGGGACCCCCAGCAGAAAGCAACAGAACTGAGAAAGGTGCCCACATAACATCTGGTTGTGAAAAGCAGCAGGGTTGCTGTCTGCCAGGGAGAGACAGCTGGAAACAGAGGCACACTCTTAAAGGGCCAATGCACAAAATTTCAAGTGCAGCCACTCACCTTGTGCTCCAGCAGAGGGAGGGCAGAGTGGACTGGAGCTGTGTGAGCAGAAGCTAGGGTTGGGGGCTTGGGTTAGATCTCAGAAGGCAGACACCCCGATTTCCTGTGCAGAGTCATTCCCTCATGCTGAGGAGGACATCTTCCTCTGGTAGACCTTTGCTATCCAGGTGGTTTCTGCCTGGGGGGAAGACAGTAGTCACACCCTATTGAAAAACCCTTTGCCCCATTCTGTGGAGTTTCTGAGGGCCATTAAGAGACTGAGAATAACAATTAGCCTCTAGGCAGAAGCAATTGCCCCAAATTGTTGGAAAAACCTCTCACCCAGCCTGTAGTCAATAGCCTAGGTTAATCAAATGAAATACAACCAGACTGCAGGCAGAGGTGGGTCTCTGGAATCTTTGCTTGATCTAATTCAGGCCCCATGGCTAGGAAAAGCAGACCTTGGTGCACATCTTGATCTTTTCCAAAGGTACCCAACCTCAGCAGAGGGAGCCACAAATTGTATACTGCTGATAGCACCAAACAGGGTATTCAGGGCCAGTCAAAAACAGCATCTGACACTGTCCTGCTCTAGAGATTGGGAGGCATAGCAGTTCTACCTAATACATAATCACAAACCCAAACAGGCAGCCAAAATGGGGAGACAAAAACAAACAAACAAACAAACACCACATAAAACAAAAAAAACAAAAACAAAAACAAATGAAAGAACAAGAAAATTCTCCAGAAGAAGAGCTAAATGAAATGGAGATAGGAAATTTATCACACAGAGTTCAGAATAATGATGGCAAAGATGCTCAACAGCATGAGAAAAGATATAGTAACTATGAAAAATGACATAGCACTAATAAAGAATATAGTAGAAGAGAAACACAGCAGATTGGTTGAAGCCAAGGATTGGATCAGTGAATTAGAAGACAGGGTAGAAAAAATGACACAATCAGAGAACCTAAAAGAAAAACAATTAAAAAATAGAAGGCAGCATAAGGGAGCTGTGGGACATGAAACATAACAATCTACACTAATAAAAGAGAAACATGCAAATTGGTGTCACTCGTAAGCCCACCAGCCAATCAGGATCCGTATGCAAATTAACCCAACAAAGATGGCAGTTAATTTGCATATGCTGGCATGGAGCAAAGACTGAAGGCTCCGGCCGGAGTGAAGACTGACGACTGAAGACTGAAGAGGCTTGGCTTCTCCACTGTGGCCGGAGCAAAGGCCTGGGTCCCGGGTGCCGGAGGAAAACCAGTGCTGGCAGCCAAGGGAAGGAAGGCCTATTGCATGATTCTTCGTGCAACGGGCTTCTAGTATTTGCATAATAGGTGTGCCAGAAGGGGAAGAGAGTGAGCAAGGGATAGAGAACATATTTAAAGAGATAATGACAGAGCCCCAGCTGGTTTGGCTCAGTAGATAGAGCGTCAGCCTGCGAACCGAAAGGTCCCAGGTTTGATTCTGGTCAAGGGCACATGCCCGGGTTATGGGCTCAATCCCCAGTGGCGGAGATGCAGGAGGCAGTCAATCCACCATGATTCTCTCTCATCATGGATGTTTCTACCTCTCTCTCCCTCTTCTTTCCTCTCTGAAATCAATAAAAATATATTAAAAGAAAACACACAAATGTATATTTAAAAAAAAGAAAGAAAAAGAAATAATGGCAGAAAACTTCCACAACCTGTGAAGGAAAAAGTCACACAAGTTCAGGAGGCACAGAAAACCCAAGCAAGAAGAACCCAAACAGGCCCACACCCAGATACATCAAAATTAAAATCCCAAAAACTAAAGACAAAGAGAGAGAATCTTAAAGACAGCAAGAGAAAAGCAAACTGTTACCTAAAGGAGCTTCCAGGGCTGTCAGCTGATTTCTCATCAGAAACTCTACTGACCAGAAGGGAATGGCATGAAGTACTCATGGTAATGAAAAGCAAGAATGTGAAATCAAGGTTACAATATCCAGCAAGGCTATAATTCAAAATAGATGGTGAAATAATTTCCCAGACAAAAAAGCCTTAAAAAGTTTGTCATCACCAAACCAGCACTGTAAGAAATACTAAAGAGACTACTGTAATGAGAAAAAGAAATAGAGAGGGAGAGAAGCATAGGCATAAATAATAAAACTTGCAATAAATAAGTACCAATCAATAATGACCTTAAATGTAAATGGATTAAATGCTCCAATTAAAAGGTATAGGGTAGATGAATGAATACGAAAACATGACCTAAATATACGCTGTCTACAAGAGACACACTTCAGAACAAAAGACTCATGCAGGATGAGAATGAAGGGATGGAAAAAAATTTTCCATGCAAATAGAAATGAAAAAAAATCTGTGGTGGCAATGCTCAGATCTGACAAAATAGACTTCAAAATGAAAGCTATCACAAGAGACAAAGGTCACTACATAACACTAGATGTATCAATCCAACAATAAGATGTAGCCCTGGTAAACATATATGCACCCAATATAGGAGCACCTAAATATAGAAAAAAAAAACTTCTGGAGGAATTTAAGGAAGAGATCAACAGCAATACAGTTAGAGTAGGGGACTTTAACACCCAGCTGGATAGATCATCTAGACCAGTGGTTCTCAACCTTCCTAATGCCGTGACCGTTTAACACAGTTCCT
>NW_006295062.1:1809973-1810969 GCF_000327345.1 Myotis davidii
TTTGTTAAGTATCATCGTACAGGATAGCCACTGTACCTCGGTATAGTAGGACAAGCCGGAATATTCGCTAATTCACTTTAAAAAGCAGAGAACTGTCGCTCATTTAAACTTCGAGATCTTATAAAATTGATAATTTTTTTGATAGATGTCAACACATTTTCCATGTTTATTACCTTCGCGCATAATACTTCTTGATGTATAATGCAATTTGTATGATGAATCTTGGATCTGCCATAAATTTCACTTTGTTATTTTTGTAGTAATCCCACAAAACCATTGTTTTTTTCTGGTCATTAAAGGAACGCCATCTGTAGCTACAGAAGTTAATTTTGAGAGCGGTAGATGGTATTTTTACGGAAGTTTAAAAACACAATTAAATGATTCTTGTCCTACTAGTGCTATGCATCAGTACTAGTTCCAATAATTCCTCAAAAATGTTGAAATCTGTGTTACAAGCATGAAGAAACACAGCTAATTGAGTTACGCCTCCCATATCCGTACTCTCCTCACAGGCAATGGAAAAAGCTTCCAAACTAGATGATTTTACTTTGATCTGAATACTTATATTGTCGGCCAAATCAGTAACTCTTTCCACAACTGCATTTCGAGACAAAGAGATTGTTTGAAAAGACTTCACATTTCCAGGACAAACAATTTCTGCAGGTTTAATTATACATTCCTTGATGAAATCACCTACAGTAAAAGGTTTCCAGTGTTTAGCTATCAACTCCAACAAGACGTAGCTTGCGTGCACCACTGCTTCACTTTCTTATACTTTAGTAAACATGAACTGCTGTTTTTCAGTCCCAAGTTGAGCTCTTTCAACTTTTCTTGTCTCATTAATCCCTCATAATTATCATATTTTGATTTATGTTGTTCATAGTGACGATTGATATTGTGTAACTTTGGTACACTAATAGCATTATGACATATCAAAGAGATTATTTTATTTTTTTACTTCACAGCAAAAATACTTCAATTCCCACTTTTCTTGGC
>NW_006295062.1:1811111-1826714 GCF_000327345.1 Myotis davidii
GGGAACAAAGCTGATGACACAATCATAGAGATGTGAATTAAAGTGATGTTAAGCGCAATATTTTGGCTGTTCATCCTCAGTAGTCAATGTTCAAAGGACAATAAAAACTGAAAGTCTGTGTGAAAGCACATTTAGAAATCTAATTGCAGCAATGTTCTATTGCGATTTTGCAATTATTTTTATTATATCAGTAGAGGCCCGATGCATGAAGTTTGTGCAAGGATCTTGGCCCTGGTAGAAGCGGCAGCGGCTTGCCTGGGCCCTTACAGCCACGGATTCATCCAGAAGGTCATCCGGATGGACATCTGAAACTTCATCCAGAAGGTTGTTCAGCTGTCCAGTCTAATTAACATATTATGCTTTTATTATTATTGATGAATGGGATACCAATAAGATTATGAAAGAAATAAAAAACTTCCTGGAAACAATGAAAATGAACACACAACAATCCAAAATCCTTGGGACACAGCAAAGCAGTCCCGAGAGGGAAGTTCATGGCACTACAGCCTATGAATTTGTTCTACTTCAAGAAACAAGAAAAAGGATTAATAAATTACTTAACCCTAAAACTTAAATAATTACAAAGAGAACAGCAAGAAAAACCCAGAATAAGTAGAAAGAAGGAAATAATAAAGATTAGAGCAGAAATAAATGACAGAAACTGAAAAAACAATACAAAAAAAATTAATGAAACCAAGAGCTGGTTCTTTGAAAAGATAAACAAAATTGATGAACCATTAGCCAGACTCACAAAGAAACTGACATGACAGAAACACCAAGGATTATAAGAAAACTAGAGGCCTCGTGCACAAAATTTGGCAGGTAATCATGGCTAATTGGGACCTTCAGGCTGCCAGTTGGGGCCTTCCTACATTCCACGCCTCCCCCTGGTGGTCAGCGCACATCATAGCGAGCGATTGAACTCCCAGTCAAACTCTTGAAGGGAAAATTTGCATATTAGGCTTTTATATATATAGGTACTATGAGCAACTATATGCCAACAAGCTGGACAATGTGGATGAAATGGACAAATTCCTAGAAAAATATAATCTTTCAAAACTGAATCAGGAAAAATCAGAAAACCTAAATAGGCCAATAACAATTGAGGAAATTGAAGCAGTAATAAAACAAAACAAAACAAAAAAACCTCCCAGCAAACAAAAGCCCTAGTATGAATGGCTTCACAGGGGATTTTTACCAAACATTGAATGAAGAATAACACCTATCCTCTTCAAAATATTCCAAAAAGTTTAAGAGGAAGGAACACTTCCAAGCTCTTTTTCCAAAACCAGATAAAGACACTACAAAGAAAGAAAATCAGACCAACATCCCTGATGAACATAGATGCTAAAATCCTCAACAAAATATTAGTTAATCGGATCTTGCAATATATTAAAAAGATCACACACCATGACCAATCCCAAGTGGGATATATTCCAGGAATGCAAGGCTGGTACAATACCCGCAAATCAATAAACATGATACATCACATAAACAAATTGAAAGACAAAAATCACATGATCATATCAATAGACAGAAAAAGCATTTGATACAATCCAACACCCATTTTTTATGGAAACCCTCAGCAAAGTGGGAATAGAGGGAGAATATCTTAACATAATAAAGGCCGTATGTGACAAACCTACAGTCAACATCATACTCAATAGGCAAAAACTAAAACCACTTCCCTTAAGAATAGGAACAAGATAGGGATGTCTGCTCTCATCACTCTTATTCAGCATAGTACTGGAAGTTCTAACCACAGAGATCAGACAAGAAGAAAACATAAAAGGAATCCAAATTGGAAAGGAGGAAGTAAAACTCATTATTCACAGATTACATGAAATTGTACATAGAAAACCCTAAAGGGTCTACCAAAAATCTACTAGATATAATAAAGGAATTCGACAATGTAGCAGGATACAAAATCAACACCTAAAAATCGATGGCATTTTTATATACCAACTAGAGGCCCTATGCATGAAAATTCATGCAAGAGTAGACCTTCCTTCCCCCAGCTGCTGTCACCGGCTTCCCTCCGGCACCCGGGACCCAGGATGGCTTCCCTCCGGCCTGGCTCTGTCAGGAAGAATGTCCAGAATGATGTCCCTGGTCTAATTAGCATATTACCCTTTTATTATTATAGATAATGAATTCTCAGAAAGAAAAACTAAACAAACAATTCCACTTAGCATAGCAACAAAATAATTAAGATACCTAGGAATAAAGTTAACCAAGGAGGTAAAAGACTTGCACTTAGGAAACTACAGGACGTTGAAAAAAGAGATACAGAGAGATATAAGCAAGCAGAAGAATATACTATGTTCACAGATTGGTAGAATTAACATCATTAAAATGTCCATACTACCCAAAGCAATCTATAGATTCAATGCAACCCCTATTAAATTACCAATGGCATATTTCACAGATCTAGAATAAATACTCCAAGAATTTATATGGAACCAAAAAAAATACCCCAAATAGCCACACAATCTTGAAAAAGAAGAACAAAGTTGAAGGGATCAGAATACCAGATATCAACTTATACTACAAAGCCACTCTAATCTAAACAGCCTTGTACTGGTCCAAGAACAAGCATATAGATCAATGGAACAGAACAAAGAATCCAGAAATCGCCCCAAGCCATTACACTTAATTAATATTTGACAAAGGAGGCAAGAGCATACAGTGGAGCCAAGACAGTCTCTTCAATAAATGGGGTTGGGAAAATTGGACAGATACATGCAAAAAAATAAAACTAGACCACCAACTTACCCCATACACAAGAATAAACTCAAAACAGATAAAAGACTTAAATGTAAGACATGCAACCAGAAAAATCCTAGAAGAAACCATAGGCGACAAAATCTCAGACATCTCTCATAGCAATATGCTTACAGTTACATCTCCTAGGGCAAAGGAAACTAAGGAGAAAATAAACAAATGGAACTACATCAAAATAAAAGGCTTCTGCACAGCAAAGCAAAACCATCAACAAAATCAAAAGGGAGCCCACTGTATGGGAGAACATTTTTGGCAATGGTACATCTGATAAAGGGTTAATATACAAAATATATAAGAACCACATACAACTTAACAAAAGGAAGACAAATAATCTAAAAAATTGGCAAAGGTCCTAGCCAGTTTTGCTCAGTGGATAGAGCATTGGCCTGAAGGGTCTTGGGTTCGATTCTGGTCAAGAGCACTTACCTCCATTGCAGGCTTGATCCCTGGTCCTGGTTGGGGTGCTTACAGGAGGCAACCAATCAATGTGTCTCTCTTACATCGATATTTCTTTCTCTGTGTCTCTCCCTCCCCCTTCCACTCTCTTAAAAATCAATGGAAAAATATCCTTGGCTGAGGATTAACAAGAACAACAAAAAATGGTCAAAGAACCTAAGAAGACACTTCTCCCAAGTGGACATACAGGTGGCCAAGAGAGATATAAAAAATGCTCAAAGTCACTGGTGCAAATTAAAAACAACAAGGAAGTATCACCTCACACCTGTCAGAATGGCTACCATCGACAAATCAAGGGAACCTAAGTATACTGCTGGTGGGAATGCAGACTGGTGCAGCCATTATGGAAAACAATATGGAGTTTCCTCAAAAAATTTAATATGGAATTTCCATTTGATCCAGTGATCCCACTTCTAGGAATATATTCTAAGAAACCCGAAACACCAATCAGAAAGAATGTATGCACCCCTACGTTCATAGCAGCAGAATTCACAATAGTTAAGATCTGGAAACAGCCCAAGTGTCCATCAGCAGATGAGTGGATAAAAAAGCTATGGTATTTTCACACCATGGAATACTATGTTGCAGTAAAAAAGAAGGATCTCTTACCCTTTAAGACAGCATGGAGGGACCTGGAGAGTATTATGCTACCTGAAATAAGCCAGTCAGAGAAAGACAAGTATCACATGATCTCACTCATAGGTGGAATGTAATGAACAAAATAAACTCATGAATAAAATAGATCCAGAGACATAGAAGCATGGAACAGACTGTGGAACCTCAGAGGGAAGACGAGGTGTATGGGGTAGGTGGATAGGAAGAGATCAACCAAAGAACTTGTATGCATAAATGCATAAGCCATGGACACAGACAATGGGGTGATGGAGGCCTGGGGTGGGGGGAGGGGCAGGCTAGAAGGGGTCAATGGGAGAAAAAAAGAGGATATATGTAATACTTTCAACAATAGAGATTTAAGAAAACAACATGCTTTCTAGCCTAATTGCATAGCATTAGACAAATGCCTACTTGTCCCTTTTTGGCTGACAAATGTTAAGGCACAATCATCCTCGAGGGTGCACGCACTTCATGGGAGGCCTGCTTTCCCCTATTGCAGAGAGAAAAACAGTGGAGGGGAAGCCACCTGGGCTTGGAGGCAGACAGGCCCTAACAATGGAGTTTGAAGGTCCAAAAGGGCTCCTCCACATTGACCTTACAGCCCCACCCTGCCCACTGCAGCCCCTTTCAGGAGCCACTCCCTCCCACTGTCCTTGGTTGCTAAACTACTACAGTAATTACTTCAACAAGCAGTCATTGATCATCTACCTCCACTGGGCACAGGGGTCCTAGGAGAAAGGCTCTTCACCATAACCCTCCTCCCTCCGGGCTCTTGCCATTGTGCCCTGTACCCAATCCTATTACAACCTCCAGCCTGACTGAGAAGCAGCCCGAGTCTCTCAGCCTCGGATCTCCTCTTTTCTCCTGGGCGTAGGTTTGATCCTCCTCATTGGCTCAGTAAATGTCTAGAGAGTTCTGGACCAGGCCTTATGGGCAGCACCCCCCTCCCCTACCTCTGCATGGGTCACGGGGCCAGGGCAGGAGCCTGCTACTCCGAAAGCACTCAGAGCTTCGGTCTAGTTTCTGCAGGGGACGGCAGATGGTGCTCTCCCTGGGGACTGAGGGCAAACAGCTGTTCCTGGCACAGCAGAGCCCTCAGCCATGCCCAGGAAAGGCAGCTCTGATTTCCCAACACTAGGAGTCCCCAACTGTGAGCCCCGGCTGCCCATCTTCCCTGAAGGACATGGCGTCCCCTGCAAGGCTAGTTTCTGCAGCTTCATGGTGATTACTGCTGAAATTCTCTCTCTGGGAAATGCCTTTCCACGCAGCGTTCAGAGAAAGAGGCCTGCCATCTGCAGAGGATCTGTCGGAAACGTGGGGAAGTGGCCCTGAGTTTATTTATGTGTCCATTGTTAGCTAAGAATATCCAGGTGCTAAATGTTGGAGGTGCCACGGCAGGAAGAAGTGGATGGTGGGAAGGATGCGGGGCTCAGATCAGGAAAGCGAGCTCCTCGGCCTGAGCTGAGCAGCCTCAGCACATCTTTAGTTCATCAGTCTCCGTTGCTTCCTTCAGGGGAAAATGAGCCCGCTGGGACCTGCTCCACAGACCTCGCAGGGATGGGATGGGAATCCCCTGAACAGTGCATGTGTCCCACGTCATCTCAGGCTCCGGCAGCCAGAGGAACAGGGGAATCCACACTAACAGATGCCTCCCACCTGCTGACACAGGGCTTCCAGCTCCCCCCACCCCACGTTAGCTTTGCCAGAGGTATTTTTGGAAACTCCTGGGGGTCTCAGAACCCCCACAAAAGCTTCTCAAGAGCCTGAGAGGCCCTCCCTACAGCTACCCAGGGAAGTTAAAGTTCAGGGTTCTCAAAGCTACAAAAACCAAGAGGTGTCAAAATGTCCCCTCAGAAGCCCACCCCTCACTCCCAGCAGAGTGACACCTGGACACGGGCAGTGCCACTGACCGCAGACATGCCCAGGAATCCAAACACGCCCAAGCTTCAGGTCAGGCTCAGGGAACATCACTACACAGAGGGGTGGGGAGCAGCAGGCCCTGGGCCAAGGTCTTCCATGTTCCCACTGAACCACACAGCCGCCAGAGATGAGCATTACCCGCTCCTCACGTTCCCAAGGTCACTTGGCTGGCGGTAGGAGGTAACAGAGCCGTGTGCTGAGCATTTGTCATTTTGGCTGCTTAGCATGTGGATATATTTAGGTCGATGGTCTCACCCGACTTAATTTTTGTGTATGAAACAAGGTAAGAATCAAGGTTCTTTTCCTTTGCACAAAGATGTCCAATTGCATTTACACGTCTTATTTGGAAAGAACATCTAGAAGAGGGGCCATGGCCTACTACGGAAGCCAAGCTGAGGGGGGAGATAGTTCCTCTCCCCAGCTCCTGGTCCCTCCAAACTGTGACCCTTGGGGGAGACAAGCCAAGGCACAAGGTCAGTTAGGATTTCTCTGAGGGTCCTGCAGGCAGCAGCAAGTGCTCCCCCACCATCTGGTGCCTCCCAGGCAGCCTCTTGACTGTGCCTCACTTCCTGTGAGTCCCACCCCAGCCAGGGCCTCCCGCCACCCAGTGATTCTGTGACTTACCCACTGCTCCTCACACACATTCCGCTTTCACTTCTATTTGCAACCAAATCCCTATAAGGCAGTTCAAATCCAGGTATCACTTCCTGAAAAACCCATATGCTTTCCAAAATACCACCCATAGTGCAAGATTGAAGCTCAAGTACATATTAGACGTAATTAGTATTACAATGCATTAAACCGTACCATATCCTCTTGAAATAAGTGGCTGGCTGGTGGTAGTTCTGGAAGAAAGTAAGCTCACACCATCAAGATCCAACGCGATGCTCTGAATCCCACACTAAAGAGAGGTTGGAAGAGCACTACTCAAGTCAGGATGCAACAGTGTGAACAGGAGGCACGCCGCTGGGAAATGGAATTCCACCTATTTTCCAAGTAATTAAATTCACTTGCTATTTTAAAAAGCATTCCTCTATGGTTTGTGTTTGATCATGCTATGTCATAGATGAAGAAACGGATGCCCAGTCAGGTTAAAAGACCTACCTAACAGCCACACCAGCATCGTGGCAGAACCAGGACTAGAGGGAGCTTTCCTCTCCACATGGGAAAGGATGATGAAAACAGGCCAACAATTCAGAGGGAACCCCTCTGGCACAGTGAGAAGCCAGATTATTAGTTGAATTATCTAAGAAATCAAATTGCACGCACACTTCAGTCTTTCTGTCTTTGTGAAGTCCTAGGTTTGTTCTCCAAACGGCCCCCCTGAGATGTGCCTCCCCTTTCCCCTGTTTCCACTGAGGAACGGTCCAGGTGACCCTCACTTCCTATAGCACCTAAGGCCACATGCCAGAAGGAAACACGTCAGAGAGCCAGGGTGTGTCCGAGGTTTCCTGCAGGTTACACAGGTGTTTTCAGTGTGTTACCTGGCAGGAGCATGCTGTCTTGGTGCTAAGGTGCTGTGGTGGTATCGTATCGGCAGCCATTCAGATTAGCTCCCAGGCAAAACGGATGCTAAAGAAAAGCAACACAAGACCTAAGGTTCTTGAAGTTAGGAGACACCCCAGTCAGTAGTGGCTCCGCTTCCCTCCCCTGGGAGTCACTGCTCCAGCAGGCCCTCCGCAGCGCCATCCACAGGGTGCAATGCAAGGCTGATCTTAGGGGGGTTGAGAGTGCTCAGTTTGTAGTGATGTGGAAAGTTCTCCAAGGTCTATTGAAAATGAAGAAAGCAAGTGTGATCATTTGATGACATTTGATAAGAAATAAACACATGGTTTGGCAATATGTACACAAGCAACTTCTAAAAAGAGACATACAACACTGCAACTGGTGCTAGCTCCTGAGGAGTGAAGGACTTTCTACTTTTCACTTAAAGCAGCTCTGTAATGTTTACATCAACCACAAAATCTATGATCACCTGTTACCTTTATAATAAAAAATACAGTTTCCAGGGCATAACCCCTGATGTGAGGTGGGTGGGGCTTAGAAATGTATATTTTAATAAGTTCTTCAGCTGATTCTAATGTGCAGCCAGAGTTGAGAACCAATGGGTTAAGCCTTAAGGCATTAAGGGTCCTTGGTAATGTAGGAATCACTCTATCAGATTAGCTTTGGAGAAAAAAGGATGCCAACAAAATTCAACAGAAGACCTGGGTGGTGTATTTCATGGGATGGAAGTAGGGCACCCAGGGTAGCCAGAGGGCACTGGGGTTGGTGCCTGCATTACTCAGCTACGGCTGCTGTAACAAACACCACAGGCTGTGTGGCTTGAACAATGGAATCTATTTTCACACAATTCTGGGGCCTGGAAGTCCCAGAACAAGGTCCCACAGGGCTGTTTCGGAGGAGAGCTCTCTGCCTGGCTTGCAGACGGCCACTCTGTCCTCACATGGCCTTTCCTCTGAGTGTGTGTGGAGAAAGGAGCTTCTTATAAGGACACTTATCATCCTATAGGATCCGGAACCCAATCTTATAACCTCCTGAGAGCTCCCATCTCCAATACAGTACAGTCATATGGGGATTGGGGCTTCAACATACAAACTGGGAAGCAGCACAAACATTCAGTCCATAACCACGCCTAAGAAGTGGGAAAGGAAAGGGGGAAGACAGGCCAGCCCAGGGGCTCAGCCTCAGAGCCTGCCTCACTTTGTCCTCAGAGTCCCCCCCCACCACCACCACCCACCCCCCCTTGGAACTTAGGCGCCCACAGGCAAAATATTTGTTTTATTTGGAAGCTCCAAAATTACATTTAAAAATAATTTTGGGTTTCTTACAACAGGCAGGTTAAGAAAAAACATCTGGGAAGAAATAAACCCACAGACCATTCATGTGGACCAAAAGAGAAAGAAAAAAACCCACTCCAAATTATGCTATTCATAGCAGTGCCAGGAAAGCCATGAATGAGGGGCGCGGGGAGGGGAACAAACTTCTCAGTGATTGTAAGAGAAGGCGGAGGAGGCCAGAGTGGGGGTGGGCCTGGGGGCTCTTTGCTCTCACATTATGGAAAGAAAGAAGCTTCATTTCAGTAATTTTGAGTCTTTCTCAAAAAAGTAGTTTTTATGTGTGGTTCTAAATTACAGGCTTGAGTCAACTTGGAACTTCACACAGGACTGGTATCTAAATTCCCCTTGACCTGACTAAGGAGCCTGTATCCCGCCCCACTCAGATTGGCTGTCCACAAGGTGAGTGTGTTCCTGGCAGTCACCATTCTCAGCAGCAGGGTTGCTGTGTGAGGTTGACATATAATAAATATATATTTGGTCTTTGTCCCCAGTTCCTGGCACAAGAGCTTCTAAAGTCCTTGAAATCTCCTGAGTGGTGAGGATGCCTTTGGTACACTACTAAGATGACTCTGGAGTGACAAACCTCTAGTTAGCTTCAGGATGGGGCCTGAAAGACCAACCTTGTGATTAGAGGGTTGGAACTCCCGGCCCCACCCCTGGGTCTCTGGGGAGGAGAGAAGGGCTGGAGAGTCAGTTAATCACCATTGGTCAATGACTTAGCCAATCAGGCCTACGAAATGAAACCTCCATAAAACCCCCCACACCATACCTTGTCCTATGCATCTCTTCATTCGGCTGTTCCTGAGTCGTAACCTTTAAATAAACCAGTAATAGTAGGTGAACTGTCTTCCTGAGTTGCGAGCCATTCTAGCAAATTTTTAAACCTGAGGATATGAGGTTGTGGAAACCTCCTACTTACAGCCAGTTGTAGAAGGCAGGTGACTTGCAACTGGTGTCTGAAGTGGGGGGAGTCTTGTGGGACTGAGCCCGTAACCTGGGGGTCTGACAGTAACGTAAGGTAGTTAGTGTCAGAATTAAGTTACATAGCAGGACACCCAGTTGATGCCTGGAGAAGTGAAGAATATGTTGGTGTTGAAGGTTGTCAGAATGCTAGAATGTAAAAACAGCCTATGGTGCTTCCGTGTGTCCCTGTGCTGAACTGAAAAGGGACTGACATCTGCAAGAACTCCTTCAAAAGGGCTGATGAAGGATCCCCAAAAGCAACCACAGCAATTCCTGCAAATCAGTTCATCTGAGGGAATGTCTGCCTCGGGGACAAATCTTTATTGAGAGCACATGGTCTGTGTTGATTCCGTTAGCAAGGAGGAGAGCCGGAGGGAACTAGTATCTCTAGGCATATATTAAGGACCATATAGAAGTTATATATCTAATTCTTGATCAGTTCTATGAGGTTGTTATTATTGTGCATATTGCTCAGATAAGGAAGTTGAGTCCCAAAGAGTCTGGCCTCCAGAATCAAGCAGATCTAGCTCCTCTATCCACTCCTTCCGACCTTTGGCAAGTTACTTAACTCTCTATGTCGCAGGCTCCTCATCTGTAAAATGGGGGAATAATAAAATCACCCCAAAATAATAACGGAGAGAATTGATATAATTTAGAGTGGCCCCAAAAATGTTTATACAGTGTAACAGCTGATTCTATTACCTTTTGAAAATTAAATGTATTTTAATGAGCACTGCCTTTAAAATTATTCAAAGTGCATATATATTTTTGGGACACCCCATACACTGTAAAGTGTTTAGCAGAGAAATAAACACTCAATAAATATTACTTATGGGGGGGAGGTTGGGGGTTCATGGGGGAGATGAGGACACATTTGTAATACCTTAACTAACAAAAATAAATATTAGTTACTGTTATTATTACCATTATGATTTAAAAAGGTAAAGAGCTTGGTGGGACTAAAATCGTTATTAAGTGCTGAAGCTGGGATTTGCATAATTGTCTTTGCTCAAAATGCACATTCTCCTCACTACTCAGCACTGTCCTTCCAAGCTGAGGATGAAAGACAGAGAGACAGATGGACAGAGATACCCTCTTGTCTTGCCACCAGGGAATATCAAAGTGGCCCAGAGGATGGGTTCAGTTGATGTTGCTCTCTGGCCACAGGGTTTATTCTGTGGCTTATTGGTCAGAAGTGGAGTGGCTCCCTGGCACCTGCTGTAATATAGGCCCAGGGTGAGGCAAAGGAAATTTGGCCGCCTGGGCAGTGGGCAGGGTTATAAGCTGGGGAACTCGGGCTGCCACAGGTCTGGTGCGGGAGGGGTACAAGGCCTGGGCACTCTGTCTGTGGGCTCAACAGACTAACAGCCCAGGACATTGTGGGGATGTGGTCAGCGGGGCAGGCCACAGGAGGAAGTCAGCAGGCTGTGTGTGACCTGGAAGAAAACGGCCGTGGAACTGGCGGCCAGTGGGTGACCGGGAGCTGTGAAGGGTAGGATCCAGGTCTCCCAGAGGCCCCTAGGGGGGGGCTTGGCTCTCAGCAATTTGCCCATGGCCACTCCGAGTTTCTCCTGGGAGGGTGTAGGAGTAGAGGGTGAGGGGATGTGCAAATAACCCACGTGAAAATAGGACCAGGCACATCGTTTATATACTGGGTGTTTTACACATGCTGTCTTAGTTCTCACCACAGGCTTTAGTAGCTATTTTCCAGGATCCCAGTGAGGACACTGAGGCTCATACAAGTCAAATAATTTGCTCAAGGTCAGTGTTTGGTTGTCTAATAAACTAATTAAAAGTCTGCTTAGGAAATGTGCAAAGCAGGTACATCTAAAAACTTGATTTTTGAAATTAAAATTTTACTTTTCTATGTCTGCTTCAAAGAAAGTACTTTTGGCAAAATCAGAACTTTGTTGGCCTTCCTTATAAGTAGGTTTATCCTAAACAGAATGGAAGGTGAGGGGTGAAAAAAGGGCTTTCTCCACTTTTGTCTCCTTTTGGGGGTTTGGGGCCAGGGAGCAACCTTTTCCAGAAGCCTTCAGCAAATTTCCCATCAGCCAGGACTGGGTCATACACACACCCAGACCAGTTCCTGGCAAAGGGAAACAGGATTGCATTAATTGTCTTGGAACAATCACAGCTTATACTATGGGCTGGGCAAATTGCCACACTATACAATTGAGTCCTCTTAGCAAGAAACGGGGACAACAGCTGTTGAGTGGGCAATCAGTGGAGCTAGCACAACCCTTTAGGACACTCCAAAATCATGGGGGAGCCAGGGAAGCATGGATTATTCCTTTACCAAATGGTTACCTGGGGTTAGCATATATTAACTATGATTTTTAGAAAGGGACTATTAATTGACTCCCCTGGGGACTTGAATCCCATGAGCTAGCGTTGTGAGAACTGTATTTTAACCAAAGCTGACCTTGATCCTGCCTATTTCTCTCACTTTCCTTAAACAACTAAGCTCCTTGTGACCTGTCTTTACTCTGTCTGGACTCCCCATTCCCTCTTCAATTCATTGTCATCTGCCTTCCACCCCATCTTCCTTGAAACTGTCTGGTAAAGGTCATGAATGAGTATTAAACTCCCAACCCCTGGCACACTTTTCCTCCCACAGCTCACTCAGCTCTGTGGCACATGGCACCATCAATCTCCGACAGCCTTGACAAGCTCTCCTCCTTTGGGGCCTGGGACCCTATTCTCTCTTCACCCTGACTCGTCTACTACAAGGGCCTGTTCCCGAATGTTGGGTCTCACTCCCCAGGATGTTTTCCTTTATTTCTCTCTCCAGATATTGTCCTCACAATCTGTGCTGCCATCTCAAATCTCCGACTCCAGTGCATGCTGGAGGTCCGAGCTGCAGGCCTGTATGTTTAATTGACCTTTGGATGGTCCCACCTAGAATCTCACAGGTACCTCAAGTTCAATTTCTTCTAAACTGGATTCATCATCATTTCTGTCAAACCTAGTCCCTAATTTTGTGCTCCTGGTCTCGGTGACTGGCACTACTACCCATTTGGCTAGTTGGCTGAGCCAGAAACCTGGGTTCCACCTGAATCACGTAACAAATGATTGTGTCATCTTGCTTCTGCCTACTTAGTCTCTCAAGCATCTCTGTTCTCTTCTGTATAGACAATTCCCACCCTGGCTGAAATACTTTTACTCTGGGTTATTTAAGGGTCTGAAATTGGTCTCCCCACCTTTACGCTTCCCATACCCCCCCAGCCTCTGCTACTTTATCATTACTGTGGTCTTTATAAAGCATGTGGATAATCACATCTCTTTCTATGGCTCTTCTTGGCCACCAACACACAGTTCATGACATACACATGCAAAGGTGGCCACCAGTAGATTCTCATTCCTGTCCTTTCTCTACTTGGCTTCTGCTCTCTCCATGCTGGCTGCTGACATCACACTGTTTTACCTTTACTAACTCGAGTTGCTTGCATTTATGCATAGCACTTTTTGATGTTTATAGCTCCATAGGAAGGTCAATATTAAATGTGACTAGGCTTGTTGGAACCTCTAAATTCAAGTTTCCTTATCTGCAAAATGGGGATACTAGTGCTTGCTCATAAGGGAGTTAGCAAGTGAACAATTCAACAGTGCACTTAATAGGCTTGGCACATGGTAAGCGTCTGATCAGTGATAACAGCTACTAATACGGACCAGTCTTATTCTGGCCCAGGACGGCTCTGGGTGCTTTATGTTGCTAGTTCCCTTGATCTTCAGTCCTTTGAAGTAAAGCATTATTCCCATTCTATGGATGGAGAAACAAGCACAGAGAGTTTGAGTTTGTATTATTCTGCTCGGGCTGCCATACAAAGTACCACTAACTGGGCAGCTTAGACAAAAATGAATTTATTTTATCCAAGCTCTGGAGGCTGGAAGTCCAGAGTCACAGTGCTGCCAGTATGCTTTCTTCTGAGGTCTCGCTCCTTAGCTTCCAGAGGACCACCTCCTGTCGTGTGTTTACATGGTTTTCTCTCTGTGCGTGTCTGTATCTAAATTTCTTCTTATAAGGACACCAGCCATACTTTATTTGGGTCACCTTAATTATCTCATTTTTTTTAAATCTTCACCAAAGGATATGTGTTTCATTGATTCTATAGTGAGAGAAAGGGAGCAGGAGAGAAGAAGAGAGAAAAACATGAATTGGTTGCCTCCCAAACAGGGATCAAACCCAAAACCTGGGTATGTGCCTTGACAGGGAATCAAACCCACAATTCTTTGGTGCACAGGATGATGCTCTAACCAACTGAGCCATACCAGCCAGGGCATAATCTAATTTATTTAAAGACTTCATCTCCAAATAATCACTACAGATTAGGACTTCAACATATGAATTATGGGGGTACATAATTCAGCCCATGACAAGTAAGCAAGCTTGCCCAATATCACACAGATAGTGAGTGTCAGAGAAGGGATTTGAACCCTGGCAGGGCAGCCCCAGTGTACTCTTAACAACTATGCAACCTTCTCTCTTCTTTGTGGCTGGAGACCATTTCAATTAATGCCTTTGCTTCAGCTATATGCAGCAGAGTTTCTCATAAATGTGATACAGATTATTTTTGGGATGCAACAATCTAAGTACTTATTTCTAGAATCCTATATAATAAAAGGCTAATATGCAAATTGACCAAATGGCAGAATGACTGGTCACTATGATGTGCACTGACCACCAGGGGGCAGACGTTCAATGCAGGACCTTCCCCCTGGTGGCCACTCAGCTAGAAGCCAGGCTTATGGCTGGGAAGCGCAGCAGCTGGAGCTTCTCTTGCCTCCACAGCAGCGCTAAGGACCCCCTTGGGGGATGTCCAACTGCCGGCTTAGGCCTGCTCCCTGAGGGGGCATCCCCCAAGGAGTCCTGGACTGCAAGAGGGTGCAGGCAAGGCTGAGGAACCCACCCTCCCCCCCAGTGCACGAATGTTGTGCACCAGTCCTCTAGTGTTAGCATAAAGCCAATAAGATGTCCACAAAACAACAAAAACAAATTCTCAATAATTTGAAAGCTCCTTTTATCCACTAAATTGATCTGGCATAATTGGTTGTTTGTTATTAATACCAAAATAATTCAGACCGTAGTTAAATCTATCATCTGTAAATAAGGGAATTGTTTCAAAGATACTTGAACGTTTTTGCTTTTTCAAAACCTGCAGTTTCACATTGCTTCCACTTTGTAGGATCTATAAAACAGAGGCACTGGGGCTGCCCATTGGGGTAAACTTGACTTGCTCCACACTCACAGTATTTACCCAGGTTCTCTTGGGTTGGAGTTCAGCCAAACTGTCAACAACCAGAGGAGCTCCAGGACAACTTTACAGGTGTATCAGGAACTGGAGTGTGTGCCGATACAAACAGGTCTCCCGGTACTTGCTCTCAGCTCCATGAACACTTGGACATTTTACCCCTTACAAAGAGAGGGAGAACAGGTTACAGGCTTCTGCATCAACGACTTCTCCACTAGCCTGCAAGTCCTTAGGGGCAGGGCTGTGTTGTATTCACCTTGCAAACCCAGATCCTGGCATAGTGCCAAGCAAGAGAAGGCACTTGACTAAGCCAACTGCTCACTCCTGGTGGTGGGGTTGGAGGTCTTGCTTCAACCAGGGTTCAGAATAAGGGTTGGGTTGGCAGGGTACTTAAAAGGAACAGCATCTTCCCAGACAAGAACCTGGGTGGCAGAGACGAGATGAGGTGGAGTTGACAGTATTTGAGAAATAGGTTGTTGGAAAAACAGGTAGCTTCCCCAAATCACTAAGCTGGAGGACTGCACTAATTTACATGTGTAGATTCTGATATGCTTGTAAAAACAGAAAAAAAGACATGCCCTATGGTTATCACATTCTAATGCAGTGGTTCTCAACCTGTGGGTCGCGACCCCTTTGGCAGTCGAACGACCCTTTCACAGGGGTCGCCTAAGACCATCCTGCATATCAGATATTTACATTACGATTCATAACAGTAGCAACATTACAGTTATGAAGTAGCAACGAAAATAATTTTATGGTTGGGTCACAACATG
>NW_006295062.1:1826872-1841143 GCF_000327345.1 Myotis davidii
CTCTCATAATAGGAGTAGCCTGATGGATGAAAGCAGTGGCTCGTGCATATCTCTGAAGGTCACAAAATATAAACCTGATGTAAAATCTGTCATCAGTGATGCAGAGGCAAAAGTCCCACTGATAATATCACACGGAGTCATAAAGTTTTCTGTCGGATTATCGGTGTACATGTATACATTAAAAAATAAATGTATTTTTCATCATCATATACTGTGTTTTTGTCGCTCGAACAAATTTTATTATTTCTTCAAGGTTCTTCACATATGTACACCTTAAGAGATATCAAGTAGGCGTAACATGTTCTCAAAAAATTAGGGTTGGCACGCAGAAGAATTTTGAGTCAGAGATTTTGCTGGTTTTGGCACGCACTCACAAAAAGGTTGCCCACCCCTGCCCTAGCCCCTTAGGCCCACCTCATTCACTCATTTATTTGAGAATAACTAAGGGCTGATTACATATCAGACATTAGGTTAGGCTGTGATGAAATAATGGTAAGTGAAATAATGATGGTGCCTACCCTCATGCAGTTTACAGTTTAATGGATGAAAGCACTTCTCGTATTAATTTGTATTGTTTATTTACTTACTAGAGGCCTGGGGCACAAAAATTCATGCACTGAGGGGCGCATCCCTCAGCCTGGTCTGTGCCCTCTTGCAGCCTGGGAGCCCTCAAGGGATGTCTGACTGATGGCACGGGGAGCAGGCCCAAGCCGCAGTCTGGCCTCCCTCTGTGGGAGGCGAGGTGAGCCAATCAGGGACAGCCCCATCCCTATCACCCTGCGGCCGCTGCCGGTCGCTGTCTCCTCCTCCTTCTTCCTGCTGGTACCTGCCTTGGCTGGCCTGGTGCCACCTGCTCGCCAGCTCCGCCCCCGCCGACTGGTCATTCTGCCATTTGGTTGATTTGCATATTCGGCTTTTATTATAAAGGATCAATTCTCCCTCAGGCCATAAGCTCTCAAAGACATTTTACATTACAACCTACATACACACAAACATATGCCTACAGTTAAAGTTTCCCACTACCATCTTAATCTTCACTTTGTGTGATGAACTCTGATATCTTCCAGTCTAGTTCATTTCTTTTTTTCAAAATACTAGTAATGATCCACCAAATTGATATTATAACCCATTAATAAGTCACAACCTAAGAATGAAAAACACTTGCCTTGAGGGCAAGGGCCACTTCTTACCTGTATTCCTGGTATCTAGCAAATAATAAGTGGGCAGTAACATGTTTTATTTTATGAGTAATTTGTAATAATATTTAAATTAAGACTTAGGTACAGGTTCAGTGCCTTGTTGGTGGATAATAAGTGTCCTAAGAATTTATTTATATAGACAGGTTATAGACACATATCTGCAGATAATTTTTTTAGATACTATATTGATCCCACACTAGGCACACCATATACACTGTTGATGTAATTTAACATTTCAGTCACAATCATGGGCTCACATTTTAAGTTCATATCATTAAAAACATGCTCATCTCGGAAGTTATGAAGAGAAATTGACTCTTTCAGATACTAAAGCTTATTAGAAACTCTAGTAGCTAAAAAGCTTGGTATTTGAGGCTGTGGCAAACAGAATAATGGCCTCCAAAAATGTACACACCCTCACCCACAGGGTGATTATGTGACTGTGTTAGCTTGCCTGGCAAAACAGACTTTGTAGATGTGATTAAATTAAGGATCTTGAATGGGAAGATTATGGTGGATTCTGTGGATGGGTCCATTGTAATCACAAGGGTCTTATAAGAGGAAGGCAAGAGGGTATGGGAGACAGAGGAGGTGATAAGACAGAAATTTGAACTTTCTAGGCTGCTGGATTTGAAGACAGAGGACGGGCCATGAACCAAGTAATGCAGGTGGCCTCTAGCAGCTGGAAAAGATGTATCTTACCTCCAGAACTGTAATAGGATAAATTTGTGCTGCTTTAAGCTACTGCAGTTGTGGTAATGTGTCACAGCAGCAATTGGAAACAAATGCAGAGATGCAGTAGATCTACGGAATAAACTAAGAAATTCCTAAATCAAAAATTAGAATTTAATATCTGATAAAAGCAATTTAGCAAAGCAGTGTGTGTGTGTGTGTGTGTGTGTGTGTGTGTGTGATGAATTATTCAATAATGGACAACTGGATAGTTAATAATAAAAGTAATAAAGCTGGATCCCTATCACTTTATACCAGAATTATTTTCAGATGGGTCAAGATTAAGTATTTAAAAGATCATCTAAAAATACTAGAAGAAATATGGTTTTGTTTTGTTTTTTATTGAGGAAGATATAAAACCCAGAAATGATGAGGAAGAAGTGGATGATAGTAACTTACACATAGTTGGTGGATGCAATTGGTAGTTGATTTGGCAACGTTTATCAAAATTAAACATGCCCATCCACTTCAACCCAGCAACTGTCTTTACAGGAATTTATCTTAGATACATTCTTAGTCATGTGTACAAAGCTTTATGATGAAAATGTTCTTTACAGCCATTGCATGTAATGGCAAAGAACTGGAAATTGCCTAAATGCTCATTTATTATAGAAGATTAAATATAATATGGTACAACCCTTAGAAAGTATGACATATATGTGCTCTGTAAAAGAGATTTGTAATATAGTATATGTGGTATAATCCCTTGTATGTAGTGAAAAAATACATTTATTTTACATAGAATAAAAGTCTGGAGGTATATATAAGAAGTTGCTAATAGTGCTTACCTTTTGGGGAGTGAAACTGGGAGTAAGAAGAAGTCTTTGATTTTAAAATTTTTACATTTTTCTGTATAATTCTTGATTCCAGGGATTGCTAATTTGGGTCTTCTGCTGGTACAGGAAGGAAGAAGGAAGGAAGGAAGGAGGAAGGAAGGAAGGAGTTGAGATGTAGCTAAATTGTCAGCAAATGAAGAGGGCAAGAAGAGGGAGGGGCCATGTTGACAGAGTGAGCAAATCTGGGCCAACTGCACCAGAGGATATATACTAGCTAATTAAAAAAATATATATATATGTAAATACATTTATTCTAGTAAGTATATACTGGTATAAATTGTCTCTACGATTAGAGGAAGCCCAAGCCACAGAATTCTGAACTTGTTGGGAAAATGTATGACACCTGTTTAAAGGTATAAACTGTTTACATTTGTTTGCTTTACTTTGCTTTAAGTTATGCCTGAAGATTCCAGACAGATAAAAAGATAAATTTCCCCCTTAATTGTGCAGCTAAGGCAGATGGATATCTAATTAAAGTCATGTGTCAGAGAGGTGTTTGAAAGGCTGTGTACCTTGTACGTACCACCTCACCAGTTTAGGGAAAAAAAATTCAAGTCACTTTAAGTCATGTGTTTTTTAATGTTAAAATTCACAACCCTCTAAGTTCTAGCAAGGTGAGACCAGCTTTCCCTTGGGGGTCTTCTCCCTAGATATCCCCAGTAACCCAAGGGTTAGTCATTTCTTCCAAAGGGTCCTCCCAAGTTGCAGTTGGGGGTGGAGGCACGGGGAATAGGGCTGGTCAGTCAGCCACGGTGCCTGGTCAAAGCTGTCTCTGCTGCCTGTGGCTGCCAGAATTCACTGCCAAGGCCCAGGAAGCCTGGGTAGGCTGCACAGGCAAAAACAAATGTCTATTCCCTCTTGGCTGTAGCTACCCAGGGTTCGGAAAGGTCCTAATGTCAACCACACAGTGTAGAAACACCAACCTTTCCCTGCCAACATCCTACAAGTGTGGACACAACCTTGCTCTTATTCTCCCAAAGCATAGCCAGAGGCAGGCTGCAGACAAGGGGAAAAAATTCAGTCAGTAGCAGTGTTTGCCAATATCTAGTAGTGTTTGAGGCCACTTAAGAAAAAAAAAAGTCTTGCTCACTCTTGAATGTGAAATTAAATTATTTAAATTATGTTTCTAATTAAGTGTAAACATAAGATATGTATAAAGTCCTTACTTTCACAGCAATTGTACTTCTATAAAACTAAAAAATATCGCAAATTAAATCGACAAATTAAAAAATTCAATTAACATTATTATGTAATGTAGTTGATGCTGTTTTGCTGAAATTAAATCATCCTTTGCAATGAAAATATGGAAGTCACTGCTATTGTACAGGTTTTTAAAAGCATGCTTATAATCAACTTAGTTATCCCAATATTCTTCTCTATTTGAATTTCTGTGAAACTTTTGTACAATGTGCCATGAGGACACTTGACCTTCACTTAGCCAGGACACTTGTTATCTCCACAAGAATATTCTTTTCTCATTAGCTCAAGGAAATTAAAGTTATAGTTTTTGGTGCTAAATACAAAATCAAGTGGCAGTATTTGATTATAAGGTGGTCATCAAAATGATCCAGAATAGCCATACATTAATTTTTAAAATTATAATTTAAAATAAGAGCAAAATTTACATAGATGATTTGCAATAGATATGATTTCACTTATATAAAATGTCCAGAGTAGGCAAGTCCATAGAGACAAAAGGTAAATTAGTGGTTGTCAGGAGCTAGGCGGCGGCGGGGTTAGAGAATGACAGCTAATAGGTATGGATTTCATTTTCCTGATGAAAATGTTCTGGAAATGGGTATGGTGGTGGCTGCAAAACTTTGTAAATATATTATACAGCATTAAGTGGTACACTTGAAATGGGTGAATTTTTATGTTTGAATTATACCTCAAGTTTTAGAAGCAGACTTCACAGTTTTCCTAAAGAATAGGAAACGGATATGAGAATTACATTTATTTATCTAAAGGGTTCACCCTGTGGAGTTTCCCAAAACAAAGGTTGTTGAGACTACAGCTCTATTTATATTACAGCTCAGATTCACATTTGTATAAAAGGTCACAGTGATTTAGGGGTGGGGGTGGGAGGA
Source organism: Myotis davidii (assembly GCF_000327345.1). Lineage (NCBI taxonomy): Eukaryota > Metazoa > Chordata > Mammalia > Chiroptera > Vespertilionidae > Myotis > Myotis davidii. Next base: position 1,831,727 of record NW_006295062.1, read on the forward strand.
ATGGGCTGGAGAGGGAAGGTCTGCCCATGGGAAGATTAGTTGGAGGGCTAGCTACAAGGCTCTACAAGGCATCAACAAGGACATATCTAGACCAGACCAGGACCACCCAGAGACACAGCAACCAACCTCAGGAAGAGCCTGCTCTGTCCCAGGTACCTTCCTGAAACCCCACCAATTAGAGATTTAAGCATATCATTATGTCAACAAATATTTTTGGCATCCGCCAGTGTCATCAGTCATTATAGGGGATAGAAAGATAACTAACACAAGGTCCTTGCCCTCAAGTATCTTACTATGTGGTAATGGAGATGAGTCACACAGAGATAAGTATCATGTGCACCACAAGAAAAAGGAGGTATAAACCTAGAATTGTCGATGTGAAAGGAGGAAGAAATTACTTGTTACTTCTGCTGGAAGTCCTATGTAACCTGATGATTTAATGTTGATAGGTGGAGATGAAGTGAAAAGCATTTTAGTGGAGGGAATAGTATGAACAAAGGTATAGAAAACAGAGAGCGAGAGCAAGAAAAGCATATTTAAGGAAGAATGAATGAGCGCAGGCTGGAATTAAGCTCTGGGAAGGAAAGTGAGAAGAGATAAAGCAGGAAAAATATGGACTGACAAGTTGTCTTTTTAAAATGGAAACACTGAAGGGAGGTGCGAGGGAGAAGAGGGTCAATAGTAATCACTGTCTTTCACAGATTTGTATCAATTTGCACGATTTTATCTTGAGAAAACCACAGCTGATTACTAAACAGGCATTGTGTTGGCTTTGAGGGAGCGTGTTGAAAGAATGCTTGTAGGAAGGCTAGCTCTGGTGAGGAGCTGAAGCTAAGAGCAGGACGAGCAAAAGGCGACAGGCTACCGACAAGTGCATTGACAAAAGAAATGAAGGCAAAGAAGTGTGAAGGTTCCCAAATCTCTCCTCGCAGCATTTAAGCTGAGATCACCTAGCTAGCCCGTAGGTATCTGCATCTGTCTTATCACCGATGTTTGTATTTTCAATAAAATATTCGAATGCACCTGGGAAAAAATCCTGGAGAGATAACACCAAAGTCATAGGTGTTACTGGAGTTAATTCATTTTTTTAAACGCACACGATCCTGTCACATAGAAGACACCCAAATATGTTTCATAAATGAACGTTTATTCTTTGTTTTAGAGACTATATTTAGGATAGGAAATGATTCTAAACTGCATTCTAAACCTATATCCTCTGTTAGCACCTAAGTTGTGAAGACCTGGCCCAAAAGGTCGGATTTTCCCCTTTAAAACTTGGGTTTCGTGCCCCTCTGACCAGTCCCCTAGGTCAGTATCACAGCGGGCGGGGGGGGAGGGGTGTCGATGTTCTCATAACCAATCGCTGCGGGGCCAAGGGGCGGAGCCACAGCGCCCCGCCCCCTCCCCAATCACCCTCCCCGCCCTCACAGGTCCGGCCTCCTTAGCACCTGCGTGTCCGCCGGCGCACTGGCTGTGCCACCGCTCCCTCCTGGGCTAGCGGGAAAGGGGTTTGGCTTCACCTCTCGCGAGATCGCCTGGTGCCGCTGCGGCCGCTGCTCCGGGGCGCTGACTGGCGGCGTCTGCGCAGCCGCCATGTTCGGTTGCTATGCTGTGGCCTGGGAGACGGAGTGTGCTTGAGGGAGGAGGAGGAGACCTGGGAGGAGGAGGAAGAGGGGGAGGAGGCGAGGGAGGCGGGAGACTGAGCGCCTCTCGCATTCGCACTCAGCAGCGCAGCCCGAGAGTACCCGCTCGCTCGCGCCGCGCGCTTTTCCGCTCCTCACGGCCCCCCCATTGTTCTCTCAGGACGGCCGAGGGTCGGCGGTTGGGGGCCGGGCCCCTCCCGGTGCTCCCCTCCCCCACGGCACTTTTGGGGGGTGCGGATTAGGTCATCCCCGCAGGGAGGTGGGAGCGCGTCCTCCGGTCTCAATTCTTCTCCAGCCGGGAGGACGCGGCTGTGACCCGAAGGTAAGAGGCTCTCGGGTGTCGTGCGCGAGGCTGTTACCTGGGGCGAGTGTGGCTCTTGGGAAGCGAGCCAGGTAGGGCCATCCCGCGGTGCCAGGTTAATTTAAAAGGCAGGGGAAAGGGGGGCCCCCGGGCCCCCGCACCATCCAGCCCTCCTTCCGGTAGGTACCTCTGCTCTCGGCCCCCGGGGTAAGAGTTGAGATCTGTGACAGGTGAGCGGAACAAGGGATGGGATGGTTGCGGGAATGGGTGAGCCACGGGACCCAAACTCCAAGGAAGGTTTTAGAATCTTCTGAGTTTTACAGCGCTGATAGGAGGCCCCCTTTTATTTTTTATTTTTGATTGGCTCACATGAGCGCGGCTTGCAGGCTGCATAGACGGACTCCCTACGGTTGAAGTTTGTAAGTTTCATGATCCCACCGGTATGTACTTGCATTTAAGAATCTGTAGTTGGGGCAAAAAAAAAAAAAAAAGTTGAGATGTAGCTAAAGAGACGTACCGATGCATTTCGCAGCGGTTCCTTAAAATGGAACAGCTTACAATTGAGCAGATAATGTTTGCATGTTTCTGAGAAACTTAGAATGGGATTGGGGTTGCATTATTTAGGGGCACCACTACGATCTGCACCAGGACCATCTGTAGGATTTTCAAGCCCGTGTTCTAGGAGAACCTGTACATATACAGTATGCCAACTGCTTTTCGAATCAGGAAATTGGAACGCTAATAGATTTATGTGACCAGATTTTAGACCCAGTTAAGAAAATGCAGTTTAAAACATGTTTGGGGGTGGAGGGACCCCAGAAAACAAATGTATTCTTCTTGTAAAAGACGGTTTAAGTAGAAAGGAAGACTGGCCTTTTTAAAAAAAAAAAAATCCTGATTTTGGATCCTTAAGGAGCCTGAGAAAAAATTATTCTTTTTTTTTTTTTAAAGCGGGGAGTAGACAACCTTAAAATAAATGATTATTCAGAGCCCAAAGTGTGCTTAATGGGAGAGAGATAGGTATATCAGTTACATCTTGAATTTGATGAATATAAATTCAACCTATAAATTAAAAAAAAGACTTTATAAGCAAATGTTTGTGTATTTGTACAGAATGTCTTTACTAACTCGTAATAAAAGAGTGCAATCATTTTGTGGACCCCACCATTTTTGGTCAGAATAAATTCGTGCTCCAATTTACCACAAAAAAACCCTTCTTTTTTTTTAATGGCACACATATCTTTGTTACTGTTTTTGCACTGAAACATGTGCGTGGTCCCATAATATGAACTTGAGTGGTTTATAAGAAGAGAAACATGTTTTTGTTTTTGTACATGGGAATATTTGTTATTTAGCTCATCTATTTTAAACATTTGGCAAAAGATTTTGAAAACACAAGGAGCCACAATTTTGTAGTTTGTAAATAATATCGAGTAGTTTAAAGTTTATTAAGATAGAAAAATCACAGGTTCCTCAAAAGCAGCAACGAATGAGGATATGCCTTCCTTATTGCTTATTTTCTAACCTGCTTAGCTTGTGGGTATTGAATTGTTTCAGACTTTTTTTTTCTTGTGTTCTAATTGAATGTCTTCAAATGTTCCTAGTAACTTTGTTACTTTAAATTTGTGACACCCAATTTCTAATTTAGGCTAGGCATAAAACCAGCATTGATTGAACACACTTGCTAAAAATACTTTCTGGGTCAGATGTATTCAGAATGCAGCCTCAGGAAAATTCATTGGAACTATTCTACCGTGACCAATGTACACTTCATCATTATTGAAGGATTTTAAAAAAACTATAGACTCTTACACAGTTAGGTTATATAAGTTCAGGCATAGAAGCCTTTTTTTTTCCCTTAATGTATAAAATACCTTATGTGGGATAGTAATAAAAACCTAAATAATTTTCTTAAATATGTGTGCACCCCCATGGATTATTAAACTCTGTGATTTGTATATTAAACATCTTTTAGTTTTGTCTACTAAACATAATTTGAGTTGTAAAGGACTGTACAGTATGCAGTGTTATCTACTTCCTATATATGACATTCTAAATTCTGTAAGGGGATCAGTGGTTTTTTAGTAATCTTTAAGGAGCAAAATAAGAGACTACCAGATAACTTCAAGGAGACGCTGTTATTGACTGTTGTTGAGAGGACTTTTGTTTTTCCCCTCTGAAAGTTAATATGGTCAGTTTTAAATAACGTTTTAAAAAATATGTAGAAATTTGTTGGGTGGAAGTTTTGTTTGGTGGAAGTTTGGTGGAAGTTAAGATATATGTTTAAAAGTTCTGCTTTAATTCTTTGTTATTAGGAATGTAAAATTGGTAATCTCACTAGAAACGGCAAGTTATGTGACTTTAGCTAAATATGAATTGTTCCTTCTAAATAAAATATAGTATTGGCAGAAATTTACTGGTTATAAACTGAGTTGAATTTTGTTGTTTTTCTGGGTTAATAACATGCATGTTGTAAAGTTTTTTATATGCTGTAGTCTAGTTTTGTTAAATTTGTCAGTTCACTAGATTAAGCTGTGAAGCCTTGAATACTGGTTTAGCATTCTGGAGATCCGCCCCCCCCCCCCCCCCAAGTAGTACTGTAGGGGGAAAGTGTTATTTCTTCATTTAACATCCAGTTATTAGTACAGATGGTGAGAAGTAGAAATGTTGTAGAATCGACTTTATTGGTGTAGAATTACATTACTTATGAACAGTGTAATATATTTTCCTTTGTATGATCAGTCAGTATAGTGATATTTAAAATAGGATGGAAAACAGAGGGGCAATTTATTCCATTCTCTTCCACTTTATTAGAGGCATTTCCCTCTACATTCATTCTTAATTTCATTATTCCTAAATAGAAGCACTGGAAGAGAGATGCAAGTATTTGAAGAAATTGGCAGGAAAAGAAGAAAATTAGGTACTGTGGATTATCTTGAAGGGAAGGAAGATACTAATTTGGGTGAGTTATTGTGTTTGTGTCTTTTAACAAGGAGGTTATATTGAGGAGTAGGGGAAAAAAGGATCCAGAAGGGAAGTGTTTATTGTCTTTTATGTGCCAGACAGTATAAAGGGGCTTTTCGTGTTATCCCACATAATCTTCAAGTACACTTTGTGAGGAAGGTATTAATAATCTCCTGCTTTTCCCTTCTCCTCCCCAAATGAGGGCAAGGAGAAATTAATTTGTCTAGGATCACACTGCTAGTAAGTAGGATTCAAATTAGGTCTGTCTGGCTCTGAAGCTTATTCTTTAGATCATGGTGCCAGGTGAACTTTCTGCAGTGATGGAAGTACAGTAAGTCTAAGTCCTCACTTAAAGTCATAGATTGCTTCTGTGACTTTAAGGAAAATGACGTATAATGAAACCAATTTTACCATAGGCGAACTGATATAAAAAAGGGTTAAGTTTTTAAGGCATCTCATCAACAAAACAGCATTAAACTAAACGACGTTATTCTTTTTTTCTGCACTGTCAGATGTGGTAGCCATGTGCGGTATGGAACACTCAAAAATGTGACTATCGTGCCCAAGAAACTGAATTTAAAATTGTATTTAATTTTGGCCCTGGCAGGGCAGCTCAGTTGGTTAGAGTGATGTCTGATACACCAGGGTTGCGATCCGGATCAGGGCACATAAAAGAGTCAACCAGTGAATGCATAAATAAGTGGAACAACAAATCAATGTCTGTCTGTCTCTCTCTCTCCCCCTTAGTCTCTCTAACAATCAATTATAAATTTAAAACATTTGTATTTAATTTTAACCAGTTTAAATTTAAATAACCAGATGTTGCTAGTAGCTACAATATTAAACAACACAGCTTTAGATCTTACTGCCTAGAAAATCTGAGTTTTAATTTTTTAATATTGAATATTTTAGCTGTATATGACATTAGGCAAGTTATTTAGTTCTTGAGCATCAATTTAATTCATTTTGAAAATGAAGAGGTGGTCACTAAAAGGTTATCTCCAGCATCCTTCTTGCTCTAAACTTATACTCCCTCTGTCCCATAATGATAGTAGCAGATGATGAATGTAATTTGTCCCATAATAATAGTAGCAAAAGAAAATAAATATAGAATGCAACATTTATTATCAAAAAAGTAGATTAAATTAAACAATAAATTAAAAATAGTACTCCTAATTTTTATTTTGTGTGTTCAGATAGTTTCTGGATTTTTCAACAATTCCGTTACTGCATTTTAAACTTGTAGGTAGGATCCCTTGGCTGCAAAGCTTTGCTTTCCCTATATGCATGAGATTAAAATTATTGGAGCCATCGTTCTTCATTGCTTCCAGCATAACTTGTTGAAGTGACAGAAACGTATTATCCAGTATTTCGGGAGAAATATTATCAAAGGCTAATATGGTGCCTCTTCTGCTAAGAGGAATATGTCTAAGTTTTTCAAGTTTTTCTCTATAATCTTTGCATTTACGTCCACAGTTTTGTTTTTTCAAAGAATCAATATTAGCATAAGATTCTCCTTGACAATTATTTTCGGAAACACGTTTCCAAATCCTTGATATGGTCATTCTGTTGCACTTAAATTGTTTTGCAGCTAACGTAATTGCACCTTTCTGCAACTTTTCCTTTTTCTATTGATGCATCAATAACTGGACAATTGCAACTCGATCTTTGCTTGAAAACTCTTTTTCATCTTTTACAATGGGTTGATATTCAACTGAAATAAAACAATTGATTTCTATCAGCGGATGAAATTAGAAAAATAGTTATAATTCGTAATAATTAGATTAACCTAAAAATTGAAAGATGTGTCAAAACAAATGACAGATGTCATGAAATATTGATTTTGATTGAAGGCTTCCTAATTTTGCGCTACAACATAATTTACAGCTTCATTCGCCAATAATTCCCGTTTTAATATTCATTTGCTACTATTATTATGGGACAGAGGGAGTATGATTATTAAAATGTACAGTGGCATTTAATATTCAGAGACATATCTGAAAGGCCTTCCTCCCCAATATACTCACCCATTATATAAAGACTAGAGGCCCGATGCACGAAATTCATGCAAGAGTAGACCTTCCTTCCCCTGGCTGCCGGCACCAGCTTCCCTCTGGCTCCCGGGACCTGGGCTTCCCTCCAGCCACAGGCAGGCACCTGGGACCTGGGCTTCCCTCACAGCCCTGGCTTCATCCAGAAGGTTGTCCGGAAGGATGTCTGGTCTAATTAGCATATTACGGTTTTAATATTATGGATTTTTATTGTTTAGTCAGTTTCTCTTTTTTACCAGAGTACGTATAAAAGATAATGGATTATTCCTCTCCATCCCCAGTTGTTTGGTGAAACACTGTGTAACCAAAGGCAGTACCTTGGAACAAAGTTTGGATCTTTAAAGACCATATTTCAGCATGCTACCTTCCCATTTAAGAATATGGTATAGTTCTCTGTTGCTTATCAAATTAATACCAAACTTATCTGCTTGGCCTTGAAGGCTTTCCACCAACTTCATCTCACCCTGCTTCTTCTTGCTTAAAAAGAAAACATTTTTGTTTTTTCCTTTGCCCTTGATTCCTCAGTTTAAACATTCCTAACTGTCTCCAACCCATATGTCTTCTCTTCAAGTATTCCTCAAAATTCACCTTTTTCTGGAAGAATGCTGTTTAATCCAGTCATAATGACTAGATTTTGAATCCTGGTAATAAGCACCTTGGGGTTAATATGTGATTGTTTAGATATTTCAATTGAGTACATCCTTCTTAAGTTTTTATGTTACCTACTCTGTCTTTAATGAAAATGTAAAAAAATTAAAATTGGGGATTGTTTCTTTTGTTTTGCCTCATAAGTTTAGTCTATTGTTTATCAATTCTGCTTTAAAAAGTTGCTAATTTTTAAAAAGAATAATTAGTGTAACAACATTCACCCTTAATCACCACTCTAATAGATGTTTTTGTTTCCTTCCAGGCAGTTGTCTATATTTTTAAAAATAAAGGTGTGTGGTAGAGATATAATTTGAGTTTAATATACTGGAAATGTATATCGGGGGCAATGTAATATAGGGAAAAGCTGACACACTTTGGAGTTAGATAGATCTGGGTTGGAATCTGGTCTCAAAATCCTTGGGCAAATTGTATAACCTCTGAGCTTACTTCCTTAACTATGAAATTAGGATAATACGTGGCCTTGAATTGTTGTGAGGATTAAGGTACTCTATATAAAACATCTGGCACTATTTTTTTAAAATAAAAGAGATCAATAGAGTAGCTGATAACATATTTTCTCATTTTTCCATTCCCATTGTCATAACTTAAACAGTTGCTTCGACATTTCACATGATTTATTGATCAGGTGATTGATTTAGTCATTTACCTTTTGTTAAACATTTTGGTTATTTCTAAAGCTTCCAATGTTATAATCTGCATTGAATATATTTGTGCTTGTTTATTTCCCCAGTCTAAAACCCTAGGACTAGGAAAGGGGTCCAGTGGTATGAATATTTCTATGACAAATATTTCTTTTATAAAACAATGGGTGTTCTTGCTTTGGAAAAATGCCAATGCTAATTTGGTTGTAAAATTGTACCTCATTGTTTTAATTAATGTATTCTGAAAAATTGGTTGCCCTTGCCTGTGTGGCTCAGTTAGAGCATCGTCCCATCACAGAAAGGTCACGAGTTTCATTCTTGGTCAGGGCACATACCAAAGTTCCAGGTTTGATTCCCCAGTCCAGGTGCATGAGAGAGGCAATCAATGAATGTTTCACTCTCAAATTGATGTTTTTTCTCTCTCTTTTTTTCTCACACATCAATGTTTTTCTCTCTCTTCTTTCCTCTCTCTCTCAAATCAATAAAAAAGCTTGTCCTTGGGTGAGGATTAAAAAAAAAAAAGAAAGTAAAATATTTGGCTTATTGGTGAATTATGTAGTGAACGTTTATATATAACTCGAGGCCCGATGCACGAAATTCATCCACTGGGGAGAGGAGGAGATCCTTAGTGCCGATTGCGAGAGGGGGCCGGCCAGGCCAAGGGACCCCACCAGTGCATGATTAGGGCTGAAAATGGAAGCAGGAGGTTGGCCAGCCAGGGAGGGACCATGGAAGAGCTCCAGGGCCTGCCTGGCCCGTCTTGCTCAGTCCTGATCAGCCAGACCTCAGCAGCAAGCTAACCTCCAGTCAGAGTGTCTACACCCTGGTGGTCAGTGCACATCATAGCAACTGCTTGACTGGCCGACTGTCTGCCCCCTGGTGGTCAGTGCATATCATAGCAAGCAGTTGAGCAGCCTTAGCATATCATTAGTATAATACACTTTGATTGGTTGAACGGCCAACTGGATGACCAGACACTTAGCATATTAGGCTTTTATTATAAAGGATTGTAAAATGTTCATGTTGTATCTTTCTCACTTTAGCACCAATTTTCCCAAATTTATGTTAATGAAAACTATGTTTATAAATAAATATTGTTAAAAAACAAAATTTAATTGAGTAAATTTAATGATCTCATTGGCTCTCTT
>NW_006295062.1:1841236-1841856 GCF_000327345.1 Myotis davidii
TTGCGTGTGAATCTGTGTGCATGTATGTGTGTGTTAACTATGGTAGGAGAGGAAAAGTTGTGAGGCTCCTTGTTTGGGTGATGAGTGGGATCATATTAAGACCTTTAGAACAGAGCTTTCCAACTAGCTGGTAGGCCATTAATGCTAAGAGCAAGATGCCTGTCAGTCTAAGGGACTGGGCATATTGGAGCCCCCAGATGGTTTCTTTTGACCTTGAATCATCTCCTTTGCTTGTCCCAGTGTGCTGAAAGCATTTTTTCTTTGATGCCAAGTTGGGCAAAGGATTGGTAAAAGCACTGTTTTAGAGGCTATAAGTATTGGAAAGTTTATGATACCTACTCATCCCTGCCATTCCCACTGTGTAATAAAAAATAAAACCAGGAAACCAAGATGGCGGCATAGGTAAACACCGAACTTGCTGCCTCCTACAACTTCACAAATACAACAAAAAGACAAAATGGACATCATCCAGAACTACAGGAAGGCTGGCTGAGTGGAAATTATACAACTAGAAGGAAAGAGAAAAGCACACTGAGAGTCAGGAGCTGCGGAAGTAAAGTGCAAAGGTACCGAGGCTCGAGCGTGCGCGGAAAGGGACTGGGACCTGAGGACACGGCTGT
>NW_006295062.1:1843194-1847628 GCF_000327345.1 Myotis davidii
ATAACTCCAGCTCTGAGATCCTGGCTGGATGAAAGCATGTTTCTGGGGTTTTGTTTAGCTTCTATATTTGTTACAATGTTTCAAACTGCAAGCTCAGAGGCCGGCAAGGCAGGCAGGGAACGTTGGAGTCCTCTGTCACTGAAGCAAGCAAGCCTCAAGTTCGCTTCATGCTGCCTGGCTGCCGGCCACCATCTTGTCTGGCAGTTAATTTGCATATCGTCCTGATTAGCCAATGGGAAGGGTAGCAAAGTGACACCAATTTGCATGTTTCTCTTTTATTCGTGTAGATAATTCTTTGGAGGAACTTAAAAATCTATTATACTGCTAAAATATGTACAAATTAGTCATATATAATTAGTAAGTGTATTGGAACATACTATCAGAACACTCAAGTTTCTCAAGCATTTTATGTTTTATTTCCTTTTTAAATTGGTAATATGGTCACTTGGTTCAAATTTCAAAATAATATACAAAGGTATACATTGAGAAGTCTCAATACTACTTTGTCTATCCCTCTCTTCTGTATAGGTCACCAATTTTATTGTTTGTATATTTTACTTGTAGTATTTATGCAAATAGAAACAAAATACAAATATAAATTGTTATTTTCCCCTCTCTACCTTTATGTAAAAGGCAGCATACCATGTTAATGTTTTACATAATAATTTTTTTATTTAAAGTATAACTTGGAGATTTTTTACTTCAATATACAGAGAACTCTCCCTTTTTGCTTTTTTTTTTAAAAAATATAATGACATTAGGGTAATTCTAATGATTTAAACTTTTACTCTACTTCAGTTTTTAAGGTCCTTTTACTTGTGTGACTCATTTACTTTGACTTCTTTATGAACCAGTGTTTTTATAAGGTATTTTGCATTAATGACCTACCTGCCTTTGTTCACCTAATCTCCTTTAATGCCTAGTTGGATAAGCCTTCCAGACTTTGTGGTCAAGTAGAATACTTCCCTATTTCAGTATCTTAAATGAAAAATGTAAGAAAGAGAGAAAGGGATGAAACTGCTATTTGTTGAACTCTACTGGTGTTTTAAAGTATTGACATCTCATTTAATTCTTCCAGCAACCCTGTAGAGTGGATAGTCTTATTCTCTTTTTATGGATGAAGAAATTGAGGCTCAAAATGCTGAGTTGTCCAGACTTTTACAGCTAGAAATGGCAGATTTAGGGTTTTGAAAGGTTAATTTGAGTCCAGAATCTGTATCTTTTCTGCTGCTGTCCTATTTTCTGTTTCCTATTTTTGAATTCCTGAATTCCAGTCTTATAGCTGAGCTCTCTGTTATCTCCTATATGTTTTTCATCAGGAACCGTAAAATTAAACATGTTCTGCTATTGTGTTTTTCCTGATTGTTGGGATACCACCTGTTTATCTGACTTCTACAGTAAGGCCTGGATCATTGCTTATTACAGACTACTGTAAGCTATAGGTACCATTTTCTATTGGCTTGTCTAGATTGCCTCTCATCAACACTATTGAGTTTCTTTTTCTCCCCTAATTTTCTCTGTTGTAGCCCTATCACCACTTGAGTTTCAGTTTGGCAATATGAAGCTTAGGCAGAACTTCTGAAATTTTGGGGGATGATTTTAAACAAAGCTCTTCATGTCTCATCTGGACTTTTATAATAGTCTCTGAAAGTACATTCTGCTAGTGGTATTCCCTTTGTAGTCTTCCTTTACATTGTAGCCAGAGTGATCTGACTAGCACATCTGATCATAATTCACTCCTCAGAATTTTTTTGGCCTCTCCATCTACATCTATATGTATAAAAACTCAAGCAACCGAACGACCAGTGGACTGGTTGCTATGGTGCGCACTGACCACTGGGGGGCAGACACTCAACGCAGGAGCTGCCCCCTGGTGGTCAGTGCGCTCCCACAGCCAACCTCCTGGGGCGGGCCAACCTCCCGCAGTTCCTCCCCCAGCCGGCCACCCTGATTGCCGCAGGCAGAGGGATCCCACCTGTGCACGAGTTCGCGCAAAGGGCCTCTAGTGTTAAGATAAAATTTAAACTCACATTCAGCCCCTGTCTACCTCTCAAAGCCTCACTCCTGGTATTACCTGGTACACACAGTGCCTTGCACATAATATCTGCTAATATTGACTATACTTGGAGTAAATAAAATGAATGAATTTTCTAAGAAGGTTAAAATTATTTGGGAAACACCAGATTTTAAACTAATGTTGATGTTCTTTGTATCTGTTTCTTTTGGGCTATTTCTTACCATATGGAGTAAAATATTTTTAAAAACTCCAAGGATTCCCATGTTGTTTTATTTACATCGGAATTAAAAAAATCTCTATAGTTGGTTTATTTTCATTTCAAACTTATTGTGCCTTTTCCAACCCAATATATACTGCTATGAGGTCCAGTGACTTACTACAGAAGCTACTAGGAAAATGGGTATCTTCATTGGTAAGGGTTTTGTGGTTTGGAGAAGTTCGCCCAGGTGATTCTGATATTGTGACCCATCTTGCTATTTTATGGCTTTCGATCTCTGTTAACATAATTGTTTACAAAAGAATCGTATAGGTCAACAATTCCTCATATGCAATTCTGATATCCCCAAGGTCCTCCGAGCTAATTAGCATATCATGCTTTTATTATTACAGATTTGTGTCATGTCACATCTCCATAATCCAAATATTCTGAAAGTGTTTTCAAACCAGAGGTTTCAGATGCAGGATTGTTGACATGATTGTTGATTTTCATTACCACCAATTTCCCTAGAAATGAGTGATAAATGGTACTTTGTTTTGTGTTGAATTTCTTTTTAGTGATAATTGAGTTTTTTGTGTTTTTTTGAAAGTATTTTTTTATTGATTTTTTTTTTTTTTTTTTTTTTTACAGAGAGGAAGGGAGAGGGATAGAGTGTTAGAAACATCAATGAGAGAGAAACATCAATCAGCTGCCTCCTGCACACCCTCTACTGGGGATGTGCCCACAACCAAGATACATGCCCTTGACCGGAATCGAACCCGGGACCCCTTAGACCTCAGGCCAATGCTCTATCCACTGAGCCAAACCAGTCAGGGCGATAATTGAGATTTTTTATGTTTATTTACTAATTTCATTTCTTATTGCACACATTCTTCAGATTTTTTGTTCATTTATCTGGTAGGGTCTTAATGTAGTTTTTTAAACCAATTTATAATACTGTAGATATTATCTGGTTTTCTTTTAGTATAGTAGCATGCTTGTGACATAGCCTGAATTTTTTGTATCTTGCACGCCAATAAGAAATGATGCAAGTTCAAAATTTACCTACGTACAATGTAAGTAAAATGACTGTGTTCCTCTCCTGTAAGTCCTTTAATGGCATCCTATCTCACTTGAGTAAAGGCTGTAGTTTTTAGCATGGCTGTCAAGGCCCTACATGATCTGTGGCTCCTGTTCTCTCTCTGAATTCATCTCTGACCACTCTCCTTGTTCACTTTTCTCAGGGCACACGGGCCTCTTTGCTGTTCGAGGAACAGTCCAAATATATGCCCACTTTAGGCCTTTGTGCTTGTTCTTCTCTCTCCCTAGAACACCTTTCTCCCAGGTATTTCAGGCAGAGTGTCCACATGTCTCATTTCCTCACTTCATCAAGTCTGCTCAAAAATGCTGTATTGAGTCATACCTTTCCTGAATACCTTATTTAAAATTACATCCCTACTTCTACATTCCCTGCTTATCACCTTCGTTTTAAAATTTTATTTTTCAATGACAGTTTACATTCAGTATTATTTTGTATTAGTTTTGGGTGTACAGCATAGTGGTTAGAAAATCATATGTCTTACAAAGTGTTCCCCCAATATTTCAAGTACCCACTTGGCACCTTTCATAGTTATATTATTACTAGTAGCCCGGTGCACAAAATTCATGCATTGGAGTTGGGGTGTGGGAGAAATGGGTCCCTCAGTCCGGCCTTCACCCTCTCCAATCTGAGATCACTCAGGGAATGTCCAACTGCCTGTTTGTGCCCACACTTTTAACAGATAACAGCTCCATTGTTGTGTCTTTCTTATGCTTAAAACCATTGGAATTAGTAGGTATTCAAAGTGTGTATACATTTTGGGGGGACACCCTGTGTATCTCTAATTAGCGGTGAAAGAAACCAACAGCAGATCTGGAACCCCCAGACAGGGAACCTTGCTCACTTCCCACATGTCTCCCCACTTCACTTTCCACCTTCGTGGCAGCAGGAGAATCAACGTTTACTCTCATTAATTCGGAAAAGCACATTCTGTCACCCGCTGCCCAGCAGGAGTGCACTAGGCCCCAAGCAAGCGAGGCTCAGTCAGGGCAGCCTTCGCTCATGGGTGCTGGCACCCAAGGTGCACATTCCTCCTCTACAGTCGCCCCAACTATCCCACTGTTTCACTGAGAGGACGGAATTCCTCTCCACCTCTGGGTTCTTGATCTTGAACGCTGACTG
>NW_006295062.1:1848005-1848221 GCF_000327345.1 Myotis davidii
CCGGCCCTGCCCAACCCCGGCTGATCCGCCCCTGTGCGAGCTGCCGCCCCGCTGGGAAGGGTCACGGATCCGGGTCCGGGACCCCGGACAGCCTCCAGCACTGCCCCCCAACCGACAGGGTCACAGATCTGGGTCCCGGGACCGCGGACAGCCTCAAGTGCTGCCCCCCGCCCTGCAGGGTCACAGATCTGGGTCCCGGGACAGCGGACAGCCTTG
>NW_006295062.1:1848408-1851888 GCF_000327345.1 Myotis davidii
AGGTGGTGCTCCCCGCTGGGGTGCCTGGCTAGCCTGGGTTAGGGGATGAAGGCTGTTTGCAGCTGGTCAGACCCCCCTCAGGGAGGGGGTCCCCACTGGGGTGCCTGGGCTGTCTGGGTGAGAGGCTGAGGGCTGTTTTCAGGCTGGCCGGTGACTGAAGCTCCCAACCTCTCCTTTTTTTCTTTTATTCTTGGATTTATTTACCTTCCATGGCTGTCACTGGAGCTGAGAGCCAGCTTTAGCTCTGAGACTTGGCTCCAGCTCTGAGACCTCGGCTGCTGAAACCAGGGATCTGGGTTTGGGTTCTATAATTGAAACACTGTTGCAACTCCAGCTTGGCCGGCTGGCTGAAAGCAGGTTTCTGGGCTTTGTTTAGCCTCTATAATTGCAACATAGTTGCTAAGAGTGCAGCTAAGAGCACAGGAGCAGTAGGCAGGGAACCTTGGCTTTCTCCTTCACTGGAGCAAGTAAGCCTCCTGTTCGCTTCAGCTACCTGGCTGCTGGCCGCCATTTTGGTTGGCAGTTAATTTGCATATCGCCCTGATTAGCCAATGGGAAGTGTGTCGGAGATACAGTTAATTACCATGTTTGTCTATTATTAGATAGGATTGACTATATTCCCTATGCTGTATTTTACATACCAGGACTAATTTGTGACTATAGTTTTTAGTTTTTTAATCGCTTTACTTTTTTCACCCAGCCTCTCATCCCATTTTCCCTGTGGCAACCATCAGTCTATTCTCTGTATCTATGAGTGTGTTTCTATGTTCATTTATTTTGTTGTTTAGATTCCACATATAAGTGAAATGATATGGCATTGGTCTTTCTCTGTCTTATTTCAATTAGCATAATATCCTTTAGGTCAGGGGTGAGCAAACTTTTTGACTCGAGGGCCACAATGGGTTCTTAAACTGGACCGGAGGGCCGGATCAAAAGCATGGATGGAGTGTTTGTGTGAACTAATATAAATTCAAAGTAAACATCATTACATAAAAGGGTATGGTCTTTTTTTCTTTTAGTTTTATTCATTTCAAACGGGCCGGATCCGGCCCGCGGGCCGTAGTTTGCCCACGGCTGATCTACACTGTGATCCTCAGTGTATGAAGCTGAGCATGTCCACATGGATTTTTTCCAGAAGGTAACTGTGAGGTGTGTAGTCCATGCCAAAAAAGTTATTCATGAACACCCCCCACCGTGGCACGATGACTCCTAATTAAAAATTAACCATGTCCTTATTTTAACATATTTCTTGATTTTAGAGAGGAAGTGAGAGGGAGAGAGAGAGAAACATTAACGATGAGAGAGAATCATTGATAGGCTGCCTTTTGCACACCCTCTACTGGGGATGGAGCCCACAACGCCGGCATGTGCCCTTAACCAGATTTGAACCCGGGACCCTTCAGTCTGCAGGCCAATGCTCTATCCACTGAGCCAAACCAACTAGGGCACATATCATTACTTTTATCCACTCATCTGTTGATGAGCACTTAGGTTGCTTCCATATCTTGGCTATTGTAAATAGGACTGCACTGAACATAGGGGTGCGTATAATTTTTTCAAAGTACTGTTTTGGGTTTCTTCAGATATATATCCAGAAGTGGAATTGCTGGGTCATAAGACACAAATGCCCAAAATCTTGGGTTGATCCAGGCCAACCATCAACATCAATTGCAAGGCCAAATTGCTTCGGAAAGAAGACAGTGCTCTGCGTTTGGTGGGATCAGGAAGGTGTGGTGTATTATGAGCTTCTAAAACCAGGTGAAACCGTTAATACTGATTGCTACCGATAACAAATAATCATGAAATGACCAGAATGTGCCAGGAGACACAGCAAAATACTTTTGCTTCAAGATGACGCACCATCATACACTTCAAAACCAGTTAAAGACATGTTAACAGATCTGGCTTGGGAAGTATTAACCTACCTGCCATATTCACCAGACCTTGATCCTTCAGATTACCACTTGTTCTGATCAATGGCACATGCACTTTCTGAGCAGCACTTCAAAACATACGAAGAAGTGGGAAATTGGGTCTCTGAATGGTTTGCCTCAAAACAAGAAAAGTTCTATTGGGAGGGCATCCACAAATCACTTGAAAGATGGGGAAATGGTGTAACTAGAGATGGACATTACTTTGAGTAAAGCACCTTGGATGTTTCTCTTGAAATTATAGTGTTTTCATTGATTACAAAATCCACATTATTAACCGGTACACCTAGTACAGATGATGTATTGTTTTATGTTATAGAACTAGAGGCCCGGTGCACAAAAATTTGTGCACTCAGGGGGAAGGGGGGTCCCTCAGCCTGGTCTGTGCCCTCTCACAGTCTGGGAGATAACAACCTGCTGGCTTAGGCCTGCTCCTGGGTGGAAGAGGGTGGGCCCAATCCCTAGGTGCAGCCCCTGGTCCAGCTCAGAGCAGGGCTGATTGGGGAGTTGGGGCACTGCCCCCTGTCATACACAGAGCAGAGCGGATAGGGAGGTTGCGATGCCACCCTCAGTCACGCTCAGGGTAGGGACGATTGGGGGGGTGGGGCACCGCCCCCTGTCACACACAGAGGAGGGCGGAGCAGGTGGTTGGGGCGCTGCCCTCTATCACCCACAGAGCAGGGCTGATCAGGAGGTTGGAGTGCTGCCACTCTCCCACTCAGGGCAGGGCCAATGGGGAGGTTATGGCTCTACCCTATCACACACATAGCAGGGCCCGTGGGGGTGGGGGGCGCCGCACCCTGTCACACACAGAGGAGGGCGGAGCAGGTGGTTGGGGCGCTGCCCTCTATCACCCACAGAGCAGGGCTGATCAGGAGGTTGGAGTGCTGCCACTCTCCCACTCAGGGCAGGGCCAATGGGGAGGTTATGGCTCTACCCTATCACACACATAGCAGGGCCCGTGGGGGTGGGGGGCGCCGCACCCTGTCACACACAGAGGAGGGCGGAGCAGGTGGTTGGGGCGCTGCCCTCTATCACCCACAGAGCAGGGCTGATCAGGAGGTTGGAGTGCTGCCACTCTCCCACTCAGGGCAGGGCCAATGGGGAGGTTATGGCTCTACCCTATCACACACATAGCAGGGCCCGTGGGGGTGGGGGGCGCCGCACCCTGTCACACACAGAGCAGGGCCCGTTGGAGGCAGTTGGGACGTTGCCCTTTATCACCCACAGAGCAGGGCCGATCATGGGGTTGGGGCGCCGCCACTCTCACACTCAGGGCAGGGCCGATGGGTAGGTTATGGCTCTACCCTATCACACACAGATTAGGGCTGATCAGGGGGTTTGGGCGCTGTACCCTGTCACACACAGAGCCGCAGGGCGATCAGGAGGTTTGGGCACTGCCCCCTGTCACGCTGATCCCGGTGCTGGGAGGCCTTGCGGCTCCGCTTGACACCAGGGCAGTGAGGCCTCACTGCTCCACTGATCCCGGTGCTGGGAGGCTCCGCTGATCCCAGTGCCAGGAGGCCGCAGCTCTGCTGATCCCGGGGCC
>NW_006295062.1:1852165-1860658 GCF_000327345.1 Myotis davidii
GAGCAGTGCAGGCGGGGAACGTTGGTTTCCTCCGTCACTGAAGCAAGCAAGCTTCATGTTAGTTTCAAGCTGCCTGGCTGCTGCCGCCATCTTGGCTGGCAGTTAATTTGCACATCTTGCTGATTAGCCAATGGGAAGGGCAGTGGTCGTACGCTAATTACCATGTTTCTCTTTTATTAGATAGGACTAGAGGCCTGGTGCATGAATTTCATGCACTGGAGTGTGGTGTCCCTCAGCCTGGCCTTAACCCTCTTGCAGTCCAGGATCCCTCAGGGGATGTCGGACTGCCAGCTTAGACCCGCTCCCCATGGGGAATGGACCTAAGCCGGCAGTCGGACATCTTTAGCGCTGCTGCGGAGGCGGGGGAGGCTCCCTCCACTGCTGCTGTGCTCACCAGCTGTGAGCCCGGCTTCTGGCTGAGCGGCGCTCCACCTGTGGGAGCACACTGACCACCAGGGGGCAGCTCCTGCGTTGAGCGTCTGCCCCCTCATGGTCAGTGTGCATCAGAGACCTGTCGTTCCACTGTTCGGTCTATTTGAATATTAGCCTTTTATTATATAGGATTATACACTTGAAGTCTATATCATGTAATTAACAAGTGTCACCCTAGTAAATGTAATTAAAACAATTTGTTAATCATATGAGCCACCTTTCAAGTGTTCAATTGTCATATGTGGCATGGCTACCAGATAGAATAATGCAGGTTTTAAGTCACAAATTTTTATTTTATGGAGGAAGAAACTGGGACTCAGGAAAATGAATGACTGTCTCAAGGTAAATCAGAACTAGACAATAACAAAATTAGAATGTTAACATTTACCGTGAATCAGTGGCTTACCAAGTTTTGTAATATAACAGCAGTTATTAATAGAAAAGCATGAGACATCTGTCTTAGGCTCTGAAAACCTTTCTTACTAAATTCCATGTGAGATATGGGAGTGGCACAGTAACAGAAATATTTATATTTTGAGAGCTTACTGATTGACTTTATGGGTGCCCTATTTTTGCTGCATTGCTCATTCATATGTAGTCATTTCCATTCATTCATTTATGCAGTAGGTTCATTTGGACAGTGACTTAGGAACTTGACTTGAGAAGCCTACAGGGAGAGGTTGAAAAGAATAGGCTATGCAAAACAAAATAGAACAACAACAAAGCTCTACTTATTGGCTCTCAATCTACCTATATTCCTTTTTCTATTCATGAGTTATTCCTCTGCCCTTAGTGCAAAACATGTCTTATTATATCTGATTGTGATTTTTTTTCCTGTTCAAATTCTCTGGGAGCAGTGTTGAGGTGGAAATTGAGGAAATGGAGAGTGCAAAGGATCAGATTAAAGATTTGTAAAACTCACAAATAGTAATGATTCTTTTTCAATGATGTCTTTCTTCAGTTAATTTAGGTGCTTTTATAGTTGGCTTTGAAAAGAACACTCAAAAGAATATTTTTAGCTTGAGAAAGTAGAAATTTCATTATATTGTTGTGGCAATAATAGTATTGCCTTTGAGATTAGACAGATCTGGGTTCACATGCTACTTGATCACTTTTGCCTGTGTAACCTTAAACTAGCTGCTATCTGTATAAGAAACCAGGCTTATTAACATGATGAAGAAAAATGGCCAAAATATTCATTATGTTAAGTTGAATTGAATCTAGTTATATAGCTAGCAGATTATGAACCAGAACATCAAAATTGTCTCTAAATATTTTGCCTCTTAAGTGTTTTGGCCATATATGTTTTTAACAACTTTATTGAGGTAAAGTAGGATGTAATAAACTATATATTTATAATATTTGATAAGTTTTGACATATTTATACCTCTATAAAACTACTACCACAATCAGTGTAATGAACATATTCATTACTCCCCCAAATTTTCTTGTGTTTCAGTGTAATTGCTTCCTACTCTCATCCTGCTGGTCTACTATTTATCACCAAAGTTTAGTTTGTATTTTCTAGAATTTTATATAAATGAAATCATATAGTATGTACTTTCTTTTTTTGATTCAGCTTTCAGCATAGTTATTTTGAGATTTATGTTGTTGCATGTAACACCAGCTCTATTTTATTAACTACTCATTCTATTTATGTACCACATCTGAATAAATCCATTACCAGTTAATAGACACTTGTTTTGTTCTCAGTTTTCAGCTATAACAAAATTTCTGTGATCATTCATGTACAAGTCTTTATATGGACATATGCATTTGTTACCTAGAAATGGAATGGATAGCTCATAAAGTGGAAATAAGTTCAAATTTGTAAGAAAGTACCAAACTGTTTTCCAACATTGTTGTAACATTTTATATTCCCACCAGCAATGAATGAGAGATCCATTTTTACCTAGTCCTTGCCACATTTGGTATTGTCACTATTTTTAAAATTCTAGCCATTGCAATAGGTATGTAGTGATACCATATTATGGTTTTACTTTGCATGTACCTTCAGTCTAGTAATGTTGAGCTTCTTTTTTGCTATGTGGATATTTGCCATCCTTTTATCTTTGGTGAAGTATCTGTTCAAAGCTCTTGTTTGTGGTTTGTTTTGTTTTGTTTTTCCTTATTCCTGAGTTTTGGAAGTTCTTTATATATTCTGGATAAAAATCCTTTATCAGATATATGCTCCCGCCCTCTGGCTAGTTTTATATTATTTTAACAGTGTCTTTTGAAAAGCAGATGTTTCATTTTGGTGAATTCTAACATATCAATTTATTTTAAGGATTGTGCTGATGGCAATGTTTCTGAGAAATACTTGCCTAATCCAAGGCCACTAAGGATTTCTCCTGTGTTTTCTTTAAGAAGTTTTATTGTTTTAGGTTCTACATAATCTATGATTTATTTTAGTTAATTTTTGCATATGGTGCAAGGTGTGGATTGAAGTTCCTATTTTTTTTGCAAGTGGTATGTTGAAATGACTATCCTTTCTGTACTAAATTACCTTTATATCTTTGCCAATATTTTTATAATTTGAATATCATTCATGTTCAGCTCTTCTTAACATAATGTGTATAAATTTTTAATATTAGCAGCACGGGGGAGGCGCACGCCATTCATGCACGAGTTGAGGATGGGAAAGTTTGAAGGGGTCGACCTCAGCGAATGTACCTCAATCGATTGAGGACGTTTTTAGCAAAGGCCAGCTTAGGAGTACCCTAATTAAATTAATAACAGTGTACCTACTTATATAGTTTAAGTTTAAAAAATTTGGCTCTCAAAAGAAATTTCAATCGTTGTACTGTTGATATTTGGCTCTGTTGACTAATGAGTTTGCTGACCACTGTCTAGTACAGCCGTGGGCAAACTACGGCCCGCAGGCTGGATCCGGCTCGTTTGAAATGAATAAAACTAAAAACAAAAAAGACCGTACCCTTTTATGTAATGATGTTTACTTTGGATTTATATTAGTTCACACAAACACTCCATCCATGCTTTTGTTCCGGCCCTCTGGTCCAGTTTAAGAACCCATTGTGGCCCTCGAGTCAAAAAGTTTGCCCACCCCTGTTCTAGTAGATGCATCATAAGCAAGAGTGGAATTTGCACAGAGATCATCATATGTTGCTTCATTTTTTTGTATATTTCTTTCTGTCTCATGAATGCTTGTTGGTGTAGTAGTACTGCTGTGAAAGATGTATTAGTTTTCTATTGTATAATAAGTTACCACAGATTTGGCAGAATAAAGCAGCACATTTATTTTCTTCCAGTATCATGGGTCAGTAGTATGGTTACAGCTTTGTTTTGGTTCTCACAAAGTTACAAACTATATGTTAACTGGACTGCAGGAAGAGAGGAAGTTCTCTTGGAGAGGGAAACATGTTATTGTTGACAAGTACAATCAACTGTGGGGCTGAGGTCTTCAGTTCTTTGCTGGCTGTCAGTGGTTACCTGCACTTCCTTGCCACATTGTTCTGTCCTAGTCCCTCTCTCAAATGGCAGATCACGTCTTTAAAGCCAGCGCCAGAATTTTTTCACTTCAGGAAGGACCTACTCTTTCTTTTAAGGGCTTTCACCTGATTAAGTCAGGGCCACCAAGGGTAGTCTCTCTCTTTTTTTAAAATATATTTTTACTGATTTCAGAGAGGAAGGGAGAGGGAGAGATAAAAACATCAAGTTTTAAATCTATTTTCATTTATTCCTTCTTTGCCTTTCTTCATGTAGATATGAGTTTAGACCTATATTATTTTCCTTTTCTCTAATGAACTTTAAAAATATCTTGCAAGGCAAGTCCACTGGAAACAAATTCTCTTTCTCTTTTTGTCTGAGAAAATCTTTATTTCTCCTTTCAAAGGTAATTTTTCAGGATACAGAATTCTAGGTTGGTAGGTTTTTTCCTCCCTTCAACATTTTAAGTGTTTTACTCTACTCTCTTCTTGCTCGCATGATTAAGAAGTTAGATGTAATTATTTGTTCTCTGTAGGTAAGGTGCTTCTTGTCCTCTGGCTTCTTTCAGGATTTTTTTTTTTTTTTTAGTCTTTGATTTTCTGTAGCTTAAAAATTATATGCATAGATGTGGGGTTTTTTTTGTTTTATAGAAATTCTCAGTCATTATTGATTTATTTCTGTTCTTTTTTCTCTTCTTCCGGTATCCCTATTACATGTATGTTATACCTTTTGTAGTTGTCCCACAGTCCTTGGATATTCTTCTGTGTGTTTTTTCCAGTCTTTGTTTTCTCTGATTTTCATTTTTTTGAGGATTCTATCGATATATTTTCTAGCTCAGAGATTCTTTACTTTGCTGTAAGCCTATCAAAGGCATTATTTATCTGTTGTTTTTTTTCCCCGTAACATTTCTTTTTGGTTCATTCTTACGGTTTCTATCTCTATGCTTACATTGTTCATCTATTCTTGCTGTCTACCTTATCCATTAGAGCCCTTAGCATATTAATTATAGTTGTTTTAAATTCCATGTCTAATAATTCCAACTTTCCATGTCTGATGCTTGCTCTGTCTCTTCACAGTGTGTTTTTTATCTTTTGGTATGCCTTATAAATTTTTCTTGATAGGTAGAAGGAACTGCTATTAATAGGGCCTGAGTAATGTGGTAGTAAGGTTGGGGTAAGGGAAACATTTTTTCCCCAGGACAGGGAATGTCCAGCCCACAGGCCATGGCCTGAGAAATCATTTGGTCTGGCCCTGCCAAGGCATTAGGGGTGAGTTAATTAAATGTTTGACCAAATGTAGCAGGCTAATTTTTAAGTTGATAATTTTGTATGGCTGTGAACGATGTTGTAAATATCCAAATGGCCCTTGGCAGGAAAAAAGTTCCCCGCCCCTGCTTTAGTCCTATGATTTGCTCTTAGTATTTTAGTGAACTTATGCCTCTGTACTGTGAACTTCACAGGTGTTTTCATTTTTTTTCTCTCCACCTAGGTAGGACAGCATGGCTAGAGTAGGCTGGGTTGGTTATTTTCTTTGTCCCAGGTCCCTTAGGCTCTGGTTAACTAGTTTCTTTTGAGGGTAGTTAAGAAGGACTGAATGCTCTGGTTTGTAATTTCATATTGGTCACCCCATCCCACCCAACCTGCGGCAAGCCCAAGAGTATTTTTCTCTAATATTTACTATGGGAATCTGGTTGAGTTACTGGAGGTAAATCTCACAGTATTATGGGAGCCTTCCAATAACTGGGTCCCCCTGGAGTTTTTATTTATTTGTCATTATTATTTTTAATCCTCACCCGAGGACATGCTTTTAAGAGAGGAAGGGAGAGAGGGAAACATTGATGGATTGCCTTTCATATGCTCCCAAAACAGGATGAAACCCACAACCCAGGTATGTGCCCTGACCGGGAATCTAACTAGTAACCTTTCGGTACACAGGATGATGCTCAATCAACTGAGCCACTCCGGCCAGCCCAACTCTTAAGAATTGTCCACATTGAGTCTCCAGCAATTCATCAGTTACAGTTCAGGCTTTCCTACTACTCATGCATTGGCTCCTATGGCAGTTTCTGCTTGTGTGTCTCTACTCTGGTAAGTTGTGACTCTTCATATGTGCCTGTCTCTCCAGCTTATGGATTTTAAACTTTGAATCCTTGAATGTTGGAAAATGTCTTTAGCTTTATTCTTTCACATTGTTAAACAGTGGTCATTGACTCCATTGCAACGCCAAAAGGAATCCCCAATTTGGAATGTGGTGAAGAAGTACACTATTCAGTGCAAAACAGTTCAATTTTTATACAGCATGGCTGTGACAGCAGCGTGATTGGAACAGCTTAGTTGTGATACAGCATGGCTGTGAAGCAGCCCTAGGACTAGCCATTCCTGGGGCCAGGCCTTTCTCTGGCTAGATAGCTCAACTCTGCTCCTCACTGACCTGCTCTGCTTCCTGCCTGTCTGCTTTGGCTTGCTTTGGTGTGCTCTGCTCTGTTCTGGTGAGACATCTTTGGTGTTTCAGCGCAGCTGGGGAACTGCAGTCTTTGGTGGAAAGGGAAAGTATGTTCTCAGAGCCAGAGGGGACCTGGCTTATATGGACAGAAGTCCCTGTCCCTGGTCCCTGATTGGTTGGTATGTTCTCTTTTACAACAGGTTTCCAAATCTTCAAAGTTTGACTGGTCCAAAAGACATTGTCCTGATTGGTCAGAATAGAGCTACTCTGGATGGTTGCAGCTGTGCAGGTTTGATTGGATGGGGAAAGCCTTAGTCCTTTTGGTTAAATAGGATTCCCGGAACTCCTTTGTAAGGGTTGGCTTAGGTGGCAGAAACACACTGCAGGCAGGCAGTTCAGTACAGAGGCAGCGAGTTTAGTAGAGGCTTCTCCCTGAAGTGCAGTTTGTGTGAGTTGTCCCTGTGTAGAAATCGCTGCTGGGCTCTGTTTTTGTCTTTGTTGTTGTTTTTAAGTTTGAGCCCAGTTAACCACCAGGAGCCCTTCTTAGTAGATGTCTTCTGTCGGAGGGTCCACAATACAAATTCTAATTTGGGGGGTATATAATTCTGTGTTTCAAATACAGTAAAGACTCAATATAACAGACTAATTCAGGCAAGTGGGTGTCTGTTATATAATTAAGTAGGTTTTCCAAAAGCATATGTTAAAAAATTGACAAATTAGTTTACCTATTTTTGCTTATATAGATGTTTGTGTAATTAAAATTATGTATGTATGAAAATTTTAATTTCATAGAAAAGCTTTCTATATGTATTACAGTCATTTTAAATTTATACTGAATAGGTGTAGTAAGTACGTGCATTCACCAGTCACCACAAGTAAACAAATGCACAGGACTGGGGCACATGGCGGGGGTATGGCTTAACACATATAAGGACATCAGCCAGCTGGCATGTGTTAAAACTGCTGCAGAACGTCACGCCATGGGACAACAGAACCAATTACCATGGGAAATGTGGTGTAATCATTCACTGAACATTGTTTACCAGCGGTGACTGTTTAATTTAAATATGTAAGCTATAATTGTACATATCTGATGTTTATTTATGTCATTGAAATTATAGTGTTTTTCCCAACATATGGCCTATTTGCTAAAATTTGTTAAAAATAATAAGAAAACCTGTTAAGTTACTTATAAGCAAAGCTTGGTTAATTGGGTGTTAATTTTCACATATGACATACAGACCGGAAATTTTGTCCATTGAGTCCAAAGTCTGTTAAATCAAACTCTGTACAATTGAGGGTTTACTGTAATTTTCTTTCAAACTTTGAAGCTACATCTTCATTGTTTTGTAATATCAAATGCTGCTAATATTGGTGTGATACCTGTTCTTCTGTAGGAATATACTTTTTCCCTCTTAGGTTACAAGTTGAGATGCAAAGATCTGTAGTCTTAAGTTTTTGTTTTTGTGTTAAGAATAAGAGTAATCTGAGAAAACCAAGATGGCAGCATAGGTAAACACCAGAAATTACTGCCTCGCACATCCGCTTCAAAAATACAACTAAAAGATAAAACGGACATCATCCAGAACCACAGGAAGGCTGGCTGAGTGGAAATTCTACAACTAGAAGGAAAGAGAAAAGCACACTGAGACTCAGAGGAAGTGCAGAGGTATGGAAGCGCACATGGAAAGGGCTGGCAACTGAGGACGCGGTTGTCTTTTTCAATTGGGAGGGAGTCTCAAGTCCCTGACTGCTCTGAACTCCAGTTCTGGGCGAGTCTCTGGGGACCCAGACACATACGGGGAGAAACTGGACTGTCTGGCATCGGTTGGAACTCCAGGGCAGCTTTCTCTCAGAGGTGCTTGCAGCAATTACTGGGACACTGACTTGTGGGGCCTCTTAGGGTAGGACTGAGAAGCAGCCATAGCTGCTTGCGCCACCCTGTTAATCTCCTGAGACCCCGCCCCACCCAAGCTGTGCACAGAGGCTTTTGCATATGAAAGGCCTGGCCCTTTGCAATCTGAAAATTACCTAACAAACTGCAGCTGGGTCAGAGAGACACAGAACTTCCAAAAGAAGGCCCAAGGCCCCACAGCAGCTTGCATTGCTTCACAGCTGGGCCTCATCTGGGCACCACCAAAACCCAAACAAGGCAGAGGAACCTGCAGATCT
>NW_006295062.1:1861572-1865601 GCF_000327345.1 Myotis davidii
AAGGGCAAAAGACAAAGAATCTTAAAAGCAGCAAGAGAAAAAAAGTCAGTTACCTACAAGGGAGTACCCATACGATTGTCAGCTGATTTCTCAACAGAAACTATGCAGGCCAGAAGGGAGTGGCAAGAAATATTCAAAGTGATGGATAGCAAGAACCTACAACCAAGATTACTTCACCCAGCAAAGCTATCATTTAGAATTGAAGGTCAGATAAAGAGCTTCACAGATAAGGCAGAGGGTGGGGTGGGAACTGGGTGGAAGGGGAGCTATGGGGGGAAAAAGAGGAACAACTGTAATAATCTGAACAATAAAGAATTAATTTTAAAAAAAAGAATAAGAGTAATCCTATTAGAATTAGTTTGAATTTGAGGATAGTTAAAATGAAGGGCATTGTATTTAAAAAAACACACAACTCCATGTTTCCTTTTAGTCTTACTCGCTTAATAAAGGGAGGAGCCCATCAGAGTTAAATAATCTTCCCTCCGCCCTAACCGGTTTGGCTCAGTGGATAGAGTGTCGGACTTCGGACTCAAGGGTCCCAGGTTCGATTCTGGTCAAGGGCATGTACCTTGGCTGTGGGCAAATCCCCACTGGGGGGTGTGCAGGAGGCGGCCGATCTATGTTTCTCACTTGTCGATGTTTCTAACTCTGTATCCCTCTCCCTTCCTCTTTGTAAAAAATCAATAAAAATATATTTTTTAAAAAAATCTCCCCTCCTGTTGCCAATTTGCAGTGTTTTTAATACTTGCATCAATGAGTACTATTCAACTTCCTGAAGTAGCAAATTTTTTTTCCCTCTTTTGACTACTAAATTTATATGTTTTGAATTGGAATATTATTCCCTGAACAATATTTCTGTTTTCTCAGTGGAACAGTTAAAAATAGACCTTTTTCTAGGTAGGTTGTAATTTTAGTTTAGATAATGAACTATATGTATGGTATCTTCTTTTATACTTACAAATTCTTATCTGGTTGTTTCAACATTTATAACTGCTTTTTACCTAAGTGGTAATTGAAAAATACATAGTAAATTTGTGTTTTAAATAAACTACTCTGAATCTTGAACTGTTTTATTCAGTGATTTTTTTTTTTCCCCAACTTAGACCTTGTGTGGACAGTAATGACCTCACGTTTCCGTTTGCCTGCTGGCAGAACCTACAATGTACGAGCATCAGAGTTGGCCCGAGACAGACAGCATACAGAGGTGGATTGCAACATTTTTCTTTTGGATAACACTGTACAAGTTTTCAAAGTTAGTGTAAGTATTTTATATCGCTCTCTTTTAAAAATTATACCTCGTTATAATTAAAATTGGTTAATTATAGTAAAGGTTGAAACTCTTACTCAATGAAGAACAGTCATTGTAGTGCAGGTTTGTAACTATCAAGTACAATTTCTGATTCAAAGTAGGTCTTTAAAAAAGTTGACAAATCAGCAGTGCATTATGATTAATTAGTGGAGCAGATCAATAGTATGTGGGTAGTTTTTATAAATGTGCCTGAAAGGAATTTATTCTCCTAAATTACTTATACATTTTCATTTTAATCTTACTTGTACTGTCTGTGAATAAAACCTTTGCTAAACAGAGATAAATAATAGCCCTGATATTATCTGAGTCTTGTCTGGAATATTTATTCAACAAATAATTTGTTCATCTTATTTGTGTATAGTTTAATTTGTTCAACATTATTTGTGAGTTTCACCCCTGTGGTGTGTTAACAGTAGTTGGTCATTTTCATTGCTGTATTATAGTACTCGTTGTAATATGAATATACTGTAATTTACTTGTCCATTGATTTATTACCATTTACTTGTCAAATTTACTGTTGGTGTTTATTTGGATTGTTTCCACTTTGGTGTCTTATCAGTAATGTGCTGGTGAATATTCTTATGTATGTCTTTATAGATATGGGTGCAGTTTAAAATTTCAAGCCAAAAGAAAAGATGCAAGAGCATAATGAATACCCATATACCCTTTACCTAGATTAACCTATTCTTAACATTTTGTTGTACATTTCCTTTCCCTTTCTTTTTCTGTCTTTATTTTCTAAAAGTGGTTCATTTTGCCTGTAAGTATTTCAGCATCCTAAGAGCCTCATAAATTACCACAGTGTCATTATCATACCCCAAAATTTAACATTATGAAAATAATAGCAGTAGCCTGTGTGACAAGGAAGAATTGGGGGAAACTAGCCTGTTTCAGTTATTAACAGTGAAACAACTTGGGGTTGATGAATATTTAGTAGGCTGAATCTTCTCCTTTTTTCACTTGTTGAAGTACTTGTTAACCAAATCAAGAGTACAAATAGAATTATAAACAGGGGGTTACCTGGTGGATGCATATTGAGATGGGAAGCCAAAGGAGTATAAGGCTGATGGATTTAGCTAAATGAAAGTTAATTTACTTGGACTCATTCTACAGTCATATTTGTAAAGGAAGATAGAATTTGGGGGGATTTTTTTTCCTGGTTATTGTTCCATTGACTTTATTTCACATATGAGAAAATAGATTTAGAGTCATTAGGTTACTTGCCAAGTTAATGGCAGAGCCAGGACCATGTACGTTTGTGTTGTATATGCAAGATCTGTTAGGACCTCTTATTTTCAACACTTTACTGTTTTATCAAGGATTATTTAATAAGTATTACTTTAGTCCTACTTAAATTTGATGTGTTAATTCCTTTTAAAATATTATTATTTGTGGATGTCACTCAGGTTCACCCAGAAGTTTTTATTTGTACATTTATTGGTTTATTCATGTATACCATTTTAAAAACCAAATAGTTCTGTTGAGTGTTATAACAAAAACTAGCTGACTCTTACCCTGTTACTTCTTAGAAGTAACCACACTCAACACATTTAGTTTTTCTCTAATATTTGTTACCGTAAGTATAAGAAACATGCTTACATTATTTCTGGTTTTGTCTGCTTTGGTTATTCTTTTTGTTGTTCTTCATATTATGTATTGACGTTGGAGGATGAGAATTTAGATCTCTTATATACCTCTCTTCCCACATACTTCCTACCATCCTGTCAATAAACAAAGAAGTTACATAGTAATATTTTATTAGTTCAATACTTTTTCCCCTGGCGAGAAATCCTTCAGTTATATGCCTGTAGTTTGTAGAGCTGAATGAGAGAAAGGGGCTGAAGAGGTCTCAATTCTTCATATGTAGGCTTTTGCTTACTGTGTAGATTTTCCATGTACGATAAAAAGTAATCAGCTGTATCTGATGTTTCTGAATCTAGAATATTACTGGCTCATTTTCTTCAGAGAGCAAATCTCTAGTTCTTACAGAGATTGGCAATAGGAAGAGGAAAGCGAGGAGGGGGTGGGATCTCTTGGTCACAGAAGGGGCTGTTATACAAACTGGCTTTGATTACTGCCTTTACTGTTTTTTTAGTGTGTCTTAGGCAAACATCTCTGTCCAGCCTGCCTCATTTAGCTTTGATATCTCTTAGATTGATTTTCAGCGTCTGACCTGAAGGAGAATTTAATCTTTACCAAGATTTTTTGAGTAAAATCAGATGTTAAAATGGAACTAATGATCTTGAGTGCAAACAGACATGATAATTTGCCATTTTTCATAGTGTGTGAAAATTCAAACATTGTGTATAATAGACATGTATAGCTGTTAGGTTTGTATCATATTTGTTATATATAAGACTGTTACTAATAATGACATTTACTTCTCTTGAACAGTTTCCTCAACAATTATCCAATGATGAATTTCTAAGTCTTTATTTTGAAGACTTACTAGTTCTGTGATTCTAATCAAGCTACTGTACCTTTCTGTGCTTCAGATTTTTCATTTGTTAAGAGAGAATAATACCGGCCTTGCATAGGATGCTTAGAATCAAATGAGAATATTTGTGAAGTGCCTATTTATTGTATCTGACTCATATGCATGTAAAAAAGTTGATTCTTCTTTCTTCTATTGCATGTGATCCAATTGATCTATTCTCTAGGTCCAGAAATACTTTCTTAGAAGAATATTACTAAAATTGTACAAAATAGCAATCTGTTGT
>NW_006295062.1:1865641-1868941 GCF_000327345.1 Myotis davidii
TAGAACCCAGTACAGTAAATTAAATAAGAGTATAGTTATTCATATACTTTATTTAATAACATGTATTGAGTGCCTAGTATACATTATGGAAAATTTTTCAGAAAATAGCTATAAGCCATTACATTTTTGAGAAATATAGTCGATTCTATTTAGAAAGATTCTGTAGCTTAGTCTCTCTACTCTGGAAGGTATATATAGACTTTTTTGTTTGTCTATTATAATATACTAGAGGCCTGATGCATAAAATTTGTGCAAGAGTAGGCCTTCCTTTCCCTGGCTGCCGGCACCGGCTTCCATCTGGCACCCAGGACCCGGACTTGGAGCTTCCTTCCTTGCAGCGCCAGCTTCATCTGGAAGGTCATCTGGTCTAATAGCATGTTATGCTTTTATTATTATAGATACAATATATGTTACATGGTGCAGTGCAGAAATCTTCAGTGTGCAATTTAGTGAATGTTTATACATGTATACATCTGTGGAACCACCACCATATTAAGGCACTGAATACTTCACTCACCAAAGAATATTTCTTCATGTTCCTCTGTTTCTTCCTCCATTTTTTTCTCCTTTATTAGTCCCCCTTGGTTAGTCTTTTTTTTTTCTTTATTGATTAAGGTATTACATATGTGTCCTTATCCTCCCATCCCCCCGCCCCCTCACACCTACTCATGCCCTCACCCCCCTGTTGTCTGTGTCCATTGGTTAGGCCTATATGCTTGCATATAAGTCCTTTGGTTGATCTCACCCCTTTACCCTCACCTTTCCCCACCTTACCTCTGAGGTTTGATGTTCTAATCGATGCTTCTCTGTCTCTGGATCTGTTTTTGTTTATCAGTTTATGTTGTTCATTATATTCCACAAATGAGTGAGATCATGTGATATTTATCTTTCTCTGACTGACTTATTTCGCTTAGCATGATGCTCTCCAGTTCCATCCATACTGTTGCAAATGGTAAGAATTCCTTCTTTTTTATAGCAGCATAGTATTCCATTGTGTAGATGTACCACAGTTTTTTAATCCACTCATTTGCTAATGGGCACTTAGGCTGTTTCCAAATCTTAGCTATGGTAAATTGTGCTGCTATGAACATAGAGGTGCATATATCCTTTCTGATTGGTGTTTCTAGTTTCTTGGGTTATATTCCTAGAAGTGGGATCACTGGGTCAAATGGGAGTTCCATTTTTAGTTTTGTGAAGAAACTGAATACTGTATTATACTTTTAGTGATTACTTTAGAAATGACAAAATGTGTCCTGACTTACGAAAGTCTACCTTTATTTAGTACTTCTACCACGTTCTCCCCCAAATGCAAAAGCCTTAAAGCAGTTTAAATCCATTTACTTGCCTTCTAGTTTTTTGCTATTCTTACGTATTTTTGCCCTACCCCTCATATGTTATAAATCCTACAAGACATTATTATTATGGCTTCAAACAGTTAATAGTCTATTATATTTACCTTTATATATATATACTTTCTGTAGCTATTCATTTCTTACATCCCATGCTTTCATCTAGAATAATTTTCCTTCATTCTAAAGAAATAGTTTTATTGTTTGAAATAAGATCTGTTAACAACAGATTCAGTTTTTTGTTTGTCTGAAAATGTCTTTAATTACTTTTCATGTTTTGGTGGGTATTTTTGCTGAGTATAGAATCTATGTTGACATTTTTTTCTTTAGTAGTTTAACGGTACCATTTTATTGACTTTCATAGTTTCTCTTGAGAAGTCATCTTTCATTCTTATTGTTCTCCTGAAGGACAAGAGATGTGTCCTTTCTTCCTTTGTCTGTTTTTAATATTTTTCTCTTTCTCTTTGATTTTTATTTATTTTTTTAAAATATATTTTATTGATTTTTTACAGAGAGGAAGGGAGAGGGATAGAGAGTTAGAAACATCGATGAGAGAGAAACATCGATCAGCTGCCTCCTGCACACTCCCTACTGTGGATGTGCACGCAACCAAGGTACATGCCCTTGACTGGAATTGAACCTGGAGCTCAAAAGGTTCGCCATCACTGCTCTATCTACTGAGCCAAACTGGTTAGGGCTATCTTTGATTTTTAGTCATGTGTCAGCAATATACTTAAAATGTGGTGTGTGTGTATGTGTGTGCGCGTGCGCACATCATGCTTCATATTCATTGAGCTTGAATCTCTTGGTTAATATTTTATAAAATGTTTAAGCTTATTATCCGTTAATGATTCAAATATTGCTTTTAACCCATTTTCTCTACTTCTGTACTATAATATATGCTAGACTGTTTCACTGAACCTCCTCATATCTAATGTATATTCTATTTTTTGTTTTTAATTTCTCTTTGTTTTTAACAGCTATTAATGTTGTCTTTGAGGTAATTCTGTGTTTTTTTCTTATTCTGCTTTTAAACCAATTCCATATTATATTTTTGTTCTAGTTCTAGAAATTCTTTATGATCACTTTTATAGATTCTAACTCCTTTGAAATATTCCATATTTTAATCCATTTTCTCTATTCTTCTATTGTCTTTAATATCTTAGTCATAGTTATTTTGAAGTCTTTATGTACTAAAACCAATATGCAGATTACTCTTTCTTTTGACTGCTTTGTCTCTTGATTTCAGACATTTTTTTCAATTTCACATATCTACTAACTTAGCAGTGTGTGATGGATATTGTGTGTGTAATGTAGAGTAGCACTTGTCATTTGTTGATTTGTTGATGATAGTCATTCTGACAGGTGTGAGGTGGTACCTCATTGTTGTTTTTATTTGCATCTCTCGGATAATTAGTGACTTGGAGCATGTTTTCATATGTCTCTCAGCCTTTTATATGTCCTCTTTTGAAAATTATCTATTTAGGTCATTTGCCCATTTTTTGATTGACAACAGGATTGTTTATCTTCTTTTTGTTAAGTTGTATGAGTTCCCTATAAATGTTGGAGATTAAACCCTTATTGGTGGTAACATTGGAAATATGTTATCCCATGCAGGGGGCTTTCTTGTTTTCTTGATGGCTTCTTTTGTTGTGCAGCACCTTTTTATTTTGATGTCGTCCCATTTGTTTATTTTCTCTTTAGTTTCCATTGCCCTAGGAGCTGTATCAGTAAAGATATTGCTATGACATATTTCTGATATTTTGCTGCCTATGGATTCTTCTAAGATTTTTATGGTTTCCTGTCTTATGTTTAAGTCCTTTATCCATTTTGAGTTTATTTTTGTATATTTCTGCCTGCCAGCCTGGTCACCCCCAATTGCGCCCCCTGCCAGCCTGGTTGCCCCCAACTGCCCCCCCACCAGCCTGATCACCACCACCCACCCCCACAA
>NW_006295062.1:1869192-1882363 GCF_000327345.1 Myotis davidii
TATCGTCCTCTATCTCTTTTTCTCCAGCATCCTGTAGTTTTCCGAGTACAGATCTTTTACCGCCTTGGTTAAGTTTATTCCTAAGTATCTTAATTTTTGTTGCAGTGGTAAATGGGATTGTTTAATTTCTCTTTCTGACAATTCATTATTGGTGTATAAAAATGCCATAGATTTCTTGACATTAATTTTGTGTCCTGCTACATTGCCAAATTCATTTATTAAGTCTAGGTTTTTGATGGAGTATTTAGGGTTTTCTATGTACAATATCATGTTATCTGCAAATAATGACAGTTTTACTTCTTTTTCAATTTGGATGCCTTTTATTTCTTCTTCTTGTCTGATCACTATGGCTAGCACTTCCAATACTATGTCAAACAGAAATGGTGAACGTGGGCATCCCTGTCTTGTTCCTGTTCTTAGGGGAAATGGTTTTAGTTCTTGCCTATTGAGTATGATGTTGGCTGTAGGTTTGTCATATAAGACATTTATTATGTTGAGGCATGATCCCTCTAGTCCTACTTTGCTGAGAGTTTTTATCAGGAAAGGGTGTTGGATTTTGTCAAATGCCTCTTCTGCATCAATTGATAGAATTATGTGATTTTTTTTCTCTCAATTTGTTGATGTGATGTATCACGTTTATTGATTTGTGGATATTGTATCAGCCTTGCATCCCTGGAATAAATCCCACTTGGTCATTGTGTGTGATCTTTCTAATGTAATGCTGGATCCGATTTGCTAGGATTTTGTTGAGGATTTTAGCATCTATGTTCATCAGAAATATTGACCTGTTGCTTTCTTTCTTTGTAGTGTCTTTATCTGGTTTTGGGATTAGGGTAATGCTGGTTTTATAGAAAGAGCTTGGAAGTGTGCCTTCCTCTTGAATTTTTTGGACTAGTCTGAGAGGGATAAGTTTTAATTCTTCTTCGGTTTGGTAAAACTCCCCTGTGAAGCCACCTGGCTCCGGGCTTTTGTTTGCTGGGAGTTTTTTGATAACTGCTTCAATTTCCTCCTAGTTATAGGCCTGTTGAGATTTTTTTATTCTTGATTGAGTTTTGGAAGGTCGTATTTTTCTAGGAATATGTCCATTTTCTCTAGGTTGTTTAGTTTGTTGGAATAGTGTTGTTCATATTATTTGTATTTGCCAACAAGAGTAGGAATCTCAGTTTTGCCTATCTGTTGTTACTCCTTAAAGTTCTAGTGATAAGCCTAAATACGTTTTGTTAGAGACAGTCTCATTATCTTTAGAGAAACTGTTTGAAGTAAGGTAGTTTCTCTGCAGATGTACTGTCCCTTGTGCTTTAGAGACTCCTTCCCTAATTGGTCTTCTTGTGAAGTAAAAAACTATAGGGCTAGTAAAGCCTACAAAGAGATTATAAACCATCTAAACTTTAAAATTTATTCTGTAGGCCATTTTATCATCCACTTATTCAACAAACCAAATATTTATTTATTTACTTATTTATTTTTTAAATATATCTTTATTGATTTCAAAGAGAGAGGGAGAGGGAGATAGAAACATCAGTGATAAGAAAGAATCATTGCTCGACTGCCACCTGCACACCCCACACTGGGGATTGAGCCCGCAACCGAAGCATATACTTGACTGGGAACCGAACCTTGAACTCCTGGTTTGTAGGTCGGCACTTAGCCATGAACCATGCCGGCCAGATTGGCATTATTTATTTTAGGCACACAAATTTTAAATAGTATTTAGTCAAATATGTTATTTTCCAGT
This sequence comes from Myotis davidii, assembly GCF_000327345.1. Taxonomy (NCBI): domain Eukaryota; kingdom Metazoa; phylum Chordata; class Mammalia; order Chiroptera; family Vespertilionidae; genus Myotis; species Myotis davidii. Next base: position 1,870,928 of record NW_006295062.1, read on the forward strand.
CAATTTAAATGTAAGAAAAAAAACAATAAGGCAATTGACTAATGTGGCAACAATATAAAATTACAAAAATATCATACTGTCCTGAAAGCAGAATGCATTTTTAATTAAAGGTTTTCCTTATACCTTCATATTTATTATATGGTCTTTGAATTAGTTTGCCTAAAGTTAGACAGTTTTTTAAGTACTGTGTAACCTGTGAAGTCTCTATTCTCAATAGTCATTGGATGGGAACAGCTGCCAATTTAATAAGGGAAAAGTCCAACAGGTTAAAAATCTGAAAGTGTTTATAGGCTATTGGTATTGATTTCCTTTTATTTTTCTTCTAGAAATATGATCAAGGGCAAGTTCTGTTGGATATAGTCTTCAAACATCTTGATTTGACTGAGCGTGACTACTTTGGTTTACAGTTGGCTGATGATTCCACAGATAACCCAGTAAGTTTAAGCTGTTTTCTCATTTTAATTTTAATTTTTCTCTGTCATAATAATTTTTTTTCTGATTTATAATGTTTACTGTTTTAGTGAGTTTTTAAAAATTTAGTTTGACTGTGGTGATGTGATAGAAGGAGACTTGACTTTGGCTGGTTAACAGAATGCAGTATACAGATGATGTATTACGGAATGGTACACTTGAAACCTGTATAATTTTATTAACCAATGTCATCCCAATACATTTAATAAAAATTTTTTAACTCAGAAGCAAGAATGACAAAAAAATATTAATTTGAATAATCAGAGGTAATTCTTTGCCTTTATTCCTCATTTTCTTGATGAATTAGTCTGTAGTTATTTCTGTAAAGTTTTTTCAAATTACAAGTCAGTCTGTATATCTAGTGCCAGTTTCTTTATTTATGTGTCTCAGACAACTAAGAAGTAAATCTAATTCATGTTTCTTGACTTAAAGAGAGAAAATTGGCCTAAAGATTAAAATATTAATTTAATACTAAAATATTAAAGTAAAATATTTAAAAATATTAATGTAGCATTAGCCTGCATTAAGATGAAGTTAGTTTTTTTTGTGGCATTTGTGGTGAGCTGTTTGTGTAAATATTCCAGTAGGAAGACTCAATGGAGGCCCTCACAAATGAGGTAGAGATTAAATGTCAGAGCTCTATAGTTCTTGGGCAGTATTGTTTATTGGATTGTTACTAATTCCTCAGTAATTGCAATCATGATTCTTTGTATTGGAAAGATCACATCATAGAAATAGAAAATAGCACATGTTGAATAACAGAAATTATGAATTTTTTGTAAATGTATATTGTTATTCAGTGAGGTCTTTTACAAAAGAATATGATATCCTTATGACTAGTACAAAAGAGTGACTATTTTGAAGGACATCTTTTGTATAGTTTAAAAAAACTGAGAAGCTGAAAAATGGTTCTCTGGATCACTGCTTCAGAAATTAGTTTTATAAGGCCATATTGAAGGATGGCTATAGATAAAATAACTTCTTTGCCTTCGCCCTTGCCCTTGCCCTCGCCCTCAACCTCATAGCCAGGATTTTAGCTCTCTGAATAAATGGTTAGTAGGAAGTAAATATGAAATGTTAAGTATTACTTATTTTTGGCATAATTTACTGATTTTTTAATTGAAAACTATGAGGACGATATAGATAAAACAAAGCAAGTGGCCTGTTAGTATCTGTGGAAATGTGTATTCAAGAAGACATTTATTCTAAAACAATTACAGCAGGGTGAATGTGGGAAAGCAGAGGTATTTTGAGCTGGGATGATCTTTTGCTCTCACCTGCTTTTTCTTACTTAGTCATATTTTTCTATCTTGAGCATTCCTTCCCAAATAAGATATATTCCCAGGCCCAAGGATCTAATTGCTAATGATCCAAGATACTAATTCTTTCCCCCAAATTATAGAATTTAAAGACCCAAACCCTAAGAGATTATCTTGTCTAATACCCTTATTTTTCATGGGAAATTATCCCAATCCAAGGAGATTAAAGTCCAAGCTACTGGATGGCATTGATGAAACTAGACTTGGGTCTCCTTCTTTCCACGCAAGTTTTTCAACAGCACTACAATTTCAGTATTTAAATATTCAGAAGAATCTGTGAAATGCCAAAATGTGTCCAAGAAGAACCTTTAGAGCACAAATGTTGTGTCTCATCTCTGGTTGTCAATATGAAATATATCAAGACTTTAAATATGTATAATAGATTGAGGGAAAGTTTTGGAAGTCATTTTTAAAAAGAGAAAGGAGTAAGAGACTAACTTTTATGAAATATCTATTGTGGACTGGTTAATAAACCGAATTATCACAATAATCATATGAAAGTATCATTAAAATTCTTTTGGTTTGTTTTTTTGTTAATCCTCACCTGAGGCTATTTTTCCATTGATTTTTTTAGAGAGAGTGTAAGGGAGAGGGACAGACAGAGAGAGAGAAACATCATGTAAGAGAGACACATTGATTGGTTGCCTCTCTCACGTGCCTCACCCAACCAGGGCTGGGGATTGATCCTGCAACTGAGGTATGTACTAGAATCGAACCAGGGACTCTTGTGCAAAATGTTGCTTCCCAGGAAATGATGATGTAGATGTACAGATCTTAGAAATGAACATATTGAGGAAAGGAGATAACCATGCAATAAAATTACGAGCAGTAATCAGAAGGAATTTGATATGTAAGACTAGAAGAAGAAAAATAGGCTATTAAGACCTAGTTTCAGTTTTAGGGCCTGGTTTCACTCGAAAGGTGATGATTGATTGGATGAAGATGAAGGAAAGTGAGTAAATGCTGGAGATGTTTAAGAGATAAAGTCAACAGAACTTGGTTGGATCTAATTAAGGTAGAGTAGGTTCATGAGGGAAAAAGAAAAATCAGCGTTAATATCTCAGATTCTGTCTTTGGCAACTAGATAGAAGAACCATAAAAATAGTATTATTGGAATATAGAAATACGTATCATTTGTTTTATATATTGATTTTGTATTATGCAACCTTCATAAACTCACAGTTTAATGCTAGTCATTTTTTTGGTAAATTCCATAGGATTTTCTACATAAATTATCATGTAAACTAAGGAAAATTAAATTTATTTAATTTCAATCAACTTTGTATTACTGAAATAAATCCAGGAAACAAATTTGATTCTATATTAATCTTATATCCTAAGACTTTGCTAAATTCTCTTATTACTTCTAGTATTTCTTTTACTGATTCCTTGGGATTATCAATGTAAATTTTGTCAGATGAGAGTAGGGATAGTTTCACTTTTTCCTTTGCAGTCTATATATTTCTCATTATTTTTTCATTCCTTATTACATGGCTAAGACTACCATGACAATGATGAATAAAAGTGATGGGAGAAGACTATCTAACCTTCTCCCCTGTCTTAGGAGGAAACTATTCAGTGTTTATTTTTATTTATTTTTTTAATATACATTTTTATTGATTTCAGAGAGGCAGGGAGAGGGAGAGGGAGAGATAGAAACATTAATGATGAGAGAGAATCATTGATTGACTGCCTCCTGTATGCTCCCTACTGGGGATCAAGCCCGCAACCCAGGCATGTGCCCATGACTGTAATCAAACTAAGGAACCTTTAGTGCGCAGGCCAATGCTCTATCCACTGAGCCAAACTGGGGAGGCCTCAGTTTCTTTAAGTCTGCTGTTAACTAGAGAGTTTTTTAAAAATCAGTATAATTAAGGCATAATTTACATAGAATAAAATTAAATACTTATTTATAATGAAAACTCTCAACAAACTTGGAAAAGAAAGAGATATCCTCACTCTGATAAACTACATGACTCTACACTTTCTGATGCCTCAGGGAAATGTCAAATAAAAGCACAACAAGATGTTAGCATGCATCCACTAGAATAGTACAAATTAATCTTACGATAACAGGTGTTGTCAGGGATTGCTGGTAGAATTTTAAAAGGGTACAGCCACTTTGGGAAGTAGTTTGGCAGTCTCCTATAAAATTAAACATAGCCCTGGCCGGTGTACTCAGTGGTTAGAGCATCAGCCCATGCACTGAAGGGTCGTGGGTTTGATTCCCGGTTAAGGGCATGTACCTGGGTTGTGGGTTCGCTCCCCTCCCCTGATTGGGACTTGTGCAGGAGGCAACCAGTTGATGTGTGTCTCTCACATAGATGTTTCTCTTTCTCTCTCTTCCCCGCAACCCCCACTCTCTCTGGAAAACAATGGGGAAAATATCCTCAGATAAGGATTAACAACAGCAACAAAATAATTAAACATAGATTTACTATATTCCACCCAGCAAACCCAATTTTAGGGAGTTATTTAAGAGAAATGAAAACATGTTATAAGAAATCTTTTTTTTTTAATACTGGGTTTTTAAAATTGATTTTTAGAGATAGAGGAACCGGGAGAGGGAGAGTGAGAAAAGTATTCATTGGTTGCCTGCAGCATGCCCCCTACCAGGGATTGAGCCTCAACCCAAGCATGTGCCCAGACTGGAAATTGAACCAGCAATCCTTCAGTGCTCGGGGATGATGCCCAACCAACTAAGCCACATCAGCCAGGGCATAAGAAATCTTATACACAAATTATCATAGTATAGTTTCTAGTAGGCCAAACCTTCGTTAACCTTAACATCTATCAGTAAACAAATGACTGAGGCCTAGAACCAAGATGGCAGCATAGGTACGTGCCTGAACTCGCTACCTCCCAAAACTACATCAACTAAAATACAGAACACCCATCATCCAGAACTGCCTGAAAGCTGGCTGAATGGAAGTCCTACAACTAGAGAAGTAAAGAGGAAAGCACATTGAGACTGATAGCAGGGGCAGAGAGGTGGAACGGGCTGGACTGTCATCCATGCGTGCTGCTTTTTTAATCAGTAGGAGGTAGTCTCTGCAGAGGCAGACTGTGAGGAGCAAGGTGTCCCAGATCCACACCAGACTGCCCAGCCCAGAGTTCCAGAGATAGGAAGAGCAATCCTCATAACTACCGGCTGTAAAAACCATCAGGGATTGGGGCTCAGTAACACAGAGGCTGCTGGAGACCCAGCTCTTCCTCTTAAAGGGCCGGTGCATAAACTGAACTTACAAAGGACTGCTTCCTTTGCGCTCCAGCACCAGGGCAAGGCTCTGGGGGACCTAGACACATATGATGAGGAACTGGTTGTCTGGCATTGGGATAGGAACTGGGGCAGGGGGACCTTTCTCCCAGGTGGAGGTGCTCGCAAGGATCATTGTTCTTGTGGTGGAATCTCCCCAGTCGCAGAGCTGACTGGCAGCCATATCTGTTTGCTCTGCCCTGGTGATTCCCTGAAACCCCACCCTATTCATTTTGCAGCTCCACCCAACCCTGTGTTGTGGCTTTTGCATGTGAATGGCACATCCTTGCTCAGGTTTCAGACTTTGCTAGAATCCCTCAAACAAGCTGTAGCTGGGTCAGGGTGCCTAAGCCTATCAATAAAAGGCCTAAGACCTAGCACTAGCATCAGCCTGCCTTGCTTCACAGCCGGGCCTCACTTGGGCACTTCCAAACCTGATACACATAGAGGAATCTTCAGATCTCTCTGTAGCTCCTGCCAGGTGACTCCAGGCAGTGGCTGACTTTGCACTTCCCTGAAGACCAAAAGCCAGTGAACTTGGTGGACAGAATCAGACCATACAAGATTACCACTCTACACATCCATAAGGGGAAGACATCCACACACTCAAGGGGAAGACTCAGTGAGCACCAAATCCCCACTAAAGCAAGTCCTGCTCCGTAAGGGTGTCTCCTGCACAGCAGCTCTCATACTATAGTCGCAGCTGCTCCTCACGGCCAGTTAGTCTGGAGGTCAATTCCTAGTGACACCAACAGTAATCAAGTCTCAACTACAGTAAGACTGTGCACACAGCCCACACAGAGGTGTACCTAGAGTTCCCAGCTCAGGTGACTGGAAAGGCTGAGTCACTGGGCCCTATAGGACACCTACTACACAAGGCCACTCTACCAACACAGGGAAGCAGCCGAGACAAAGAAACAGGTCATAGCAGCCCTACCCAATACATAGAAACAAACACAGGGAAGCAGCCAAAATGTGGAGACAGAAATATGTCACAAATGAAAGAAATGGAAGAAAGCAAGTTACTGGATACAGAGTTCAAAACCACGGTTATAAGGTTACTCAGGGATTTCCATGAGACCTTCAAGGACTAAGTGAGACTTTCAAGGATTTTAGTGAGAATGTCAAAGACATGAAAAAAGACAAGTCGGAAATTAAGCATACACTGACTGAAATAAAGAATAATTTACAGGGATTCAACAGTAGAGGATTCCGAGAATCAAATCAACGATTTAGAACATGGGGAAACAAAAAATACCCAATCAGAAGAGCAAAAAGAAAAAAGAATCCAAAAATATGAAGATGGTGTAAAGAGCCTCTGAGGCAACTTTAAGCCTACCAACATTTGCATTATGGGGGTGCCAGAAGGAGAAGAGAAAGAGCAAGATATCAAAAATCTATTTAAAGAAATAATGACAGAAAACTTTCACCACCACCAAACCATTATTACAGGAAATGTTGAAGGGTCTTCTTTGTGAAGAGGAAGAAGAAAAAGGTTAAATATATGAACAATAAATGGCAATAAATACATATTAACAGTTCTAAAAATAAATAAGAAATCTAATGAACAGAATAAACTGGTGAATACAACAGAATCAGAAGCATGGAACTGGAACAGACTGATAGTTCTCAGAGGGAAAGGATGTGGAGGGCGGGAAGAGATTAAACAAAGATTTTATATGCATATGTGCATTACCTATGGACACAGATAATAGGGTGGAAAGGCGTGGGGTGTGATGGGAACTGGTTTGGGGAGGGTAATGTGGGGAAAAGGGACATCTGTAATACTCTCAACAATAAAGATTAAAAACAATACACATGACTAAAAACTAATTGTATTTTTATAAAGTGGAACCCTATATACTATATTATTTCATTTATTTTAAATTGTAGAACAAACAAAACTGATATATAGTTACTGAGGAGTAGAAATGCGTTCTCAGTTGCTACTTTAGTGCTTTGGATAAAATCATGAAAACTATTTCTTTGATATCTATTTTTTTTAATATTGCAGGGTTTTAGGAAGTTTACATATAGATTTTTTGAGGTTTTGAATATAATCCATTATTTAAATGTTTCTTAATTTCTTTATTTTTTACTCAGAATAATATTTATTTTTATTACTGACCCATAATAATATCTTTATCATAAAGTTCTTTTTATTTTCCTTTTTTAGCTTTGTTTCCCCTAAAGATGAATTCTTCAAACAAGTATAAAGTATTCTTTATAATTCTATTCCAAACATTTTTATTTTGAAATATTTCAAACATAAAGAGCAATTATAGAAAATTAACAAAGAAAAAAAAAAGTGCAAGAAATAGGACATTGTGTGCAAGATGGCAAACTCGGGAGATCCTGGCCCTCATTCCCACACAGAAATATAAAAAAGCAGCTACAGACTTACCATAGTAACCATATAGGACCTCAGCAAACCAGAGATTTTCAACAACTAAGCAAACAGTTACTTTTGTGATGTTTGATGGCACTTACCCTACCCTTCCCCAGTATGCACATCATGGTCAGGAGGTAACTGCCTAATTTTTTTATTCCCTCCTTTGGGACAGTAGCAGGGCGAAACTTGTTTGCAACATTTTGGTGTATCTGTTGGCTGTTTTAGGGATTGCTTTTGTTCTTACTTGGAGATTAGATAGGGAACAGCAGCATAGTTTGGATCTCACACTGGAAGCCACAAAAGGCAGTAGCAGGAGCTGCAATACATGAAAACTGCAGGGGTCACTGCAGAGCCATGGACCAGAGTCTACAGTCAGGAATACATTTGAACATGTACCAGAATATCCAAGAAATAGCTAAAGTGAAACCTTGGGAACTTAGATGTTTCAAAGCAGATGGGAAAATAGGGGGTTAAAAAACAGATGCATATAAGTCCAGATAGAACAAATGTCAGAAAAGACCTGAGAAGACCTTAAGCCTTTATGTGGTGCTGATCTTAAGGCGCAGCGGCTCACCAATTAGTGAACATGTTCCACACCAGTCTGTGAAGAGTGAGATGTGGCTTTTTATTCAATGTCCAGTTTTCAAGAAAAGATCACTGGAAGTACAAAGGAACTGAGAAATATTTGCCATTCAAAGGAACAAATTACATCTCCAGAAATGTATATCAGACTTAACAGACAGATTTTAAAACTGTCTTAAATATATTCAAAGAGCTGAAGGAAATCATGGGCAAATAAATAAAGGAAGTCAGGAAAATCATTTACAGACAAAATGAAAATACTAAGAAAGAGATGGTAATTATTTTTTTTTAATTCTGGAGCTGAAAAGGCAATAACTGAATTGAGAAATAGCCCGGAGGAGTTCAGCAACAGACTTGAACAAACATAAAGAAAGAATCAGCAGACTTTTAGAAAGGTGATTTGAAATTAAACAGGGCCTAAGGGACTTATGTGGCAGCATAAGAAGACCAACATATGCATTAGGGCAGTCTCAGAAAGAGGACAGAGAGGAAAAGAGAGATTATTTGAAGAAATAATGGGCAAAATTTTTCTCAAATTTGAGGGAAGCTATTGGATGTACAAATAAAAGAAGCCACCAATCTGTATAAAGGATAAACCCAAAGAGAAGCACATAATTAAACTGCTAGAAGTGAAAGGTAGAATCATGAAAGCAGTAAGACAAAAAGAAATCATCACAATAAAGGGATACCTAGAAAGATAATAACCAGATTTTTCAGCAGAAACCTTGCAGGGCAATAGGTAGATGCTATGTTTAAAATGCTGAAAAACAAAACAAAACAAAACTGTTGTCCAAGAATTCTACACAGTCACGCTCTTTTTAACTATAGGCATGTAGTCTTAAAACATCATTAGGCAGTGTCATCATTGTGTGAACATAGAATCTGCCTACTACACATCTAGGCTGTATAGTATAGCCTGTTACTCCTAGGCTACAAGTGTGTATAGCATGCTGCTATACAAAAATCCAATACAAAGATGCCCTAAACACAAGATATTTGAAGCTGCTCTTGGCATACTGTTTTATAGCAACTTAAAAAAAAATTATAAGTAGAAAGAGCACACTCTAAAATAACAAAAAGTATAGGATAATAAATACATAGTCATTGTCATTATCAAGTATTATGTACTGTACATAATTATATGTGCTACTAGAGGCCCAGTGCATGAAATTCGTGCACTGGTAGGGTCCCTAGCAGCTGTTGGCTGCCAGCTGGGTACTTCCTCCCTTTCCCCTGCTGCCACTGCCGCCTCTGACGGGGCCTCTCTCCCTTCCCCCGGCCGGCCCCTCCCCTTGGTCAAACTCTACAGTTTGCATACAATGCTTTTATTATATAGGATCCTTTTATGAGTGGCAGAGCAGTAGGTCTGTATACACCAGTATCAACACAAACACAAGTGATGTATTGCACTGTGACATGACAATAATGTCACTAGGTGATAAAATGTTTTCAGCTCCATTATACATTTTGCAGTATGTTGTTGACCAGTATGTCATTATGCAGTCCATGACTGTACACAGCAAAACTGTCTTTCAAAAATGAAGGTGAGCCCTGGCTGATTTGGTTCACCAGTAGAGCATTGGGCCTGTGCACCATAGGGTCATGGGTTTGATTCCTATTCAAGGAAACATACCTCAGTTATAGGTTTGATCCATAGCCCACTTGAAGTGTCTCACATTGATGTTTCTCTTTCCTTCCCTCCTCCCTTCCTTCCACTTGCTCTATAATTCAGTGAGGGGAAAACTAGAAAAACAAAACAACAATGAGGGTTAGATTAAGGCATTTTCAGACATAAAACCGGAGGGGATTCATTACTATTACACCTGCTCTATAGTAAATGCTAAAGGGTGTCCTTCAAGTTGAAATGAAAAAGACACTAGATAGCATCTCAAAGCCATATGAAAATCATATGTGAACAGTTACAAAAACTGGTATTATTGTAAATTTGATTTGTAAATTCACTTTATATTTCCCATAAGATTTAAAAGGCAAATGCACAAGGAATAATTATAAATTATTATAATTTGTATTCAGTAATATACTATCTATACTAATAATAGAGGAATATGCAAATTGTCTGGGATGCCGTCACAGTAACAGTAATAACCAAACAGCAGGCTGCGTGGAGTGACAAGGCCAGCAGGGGGGTTCGTGAGGGACGACCAAACTACTGAACAGCAGGCTCATTTGGTGACCAGGCCAGCAGGGGAGGCTGTTGGGGGTGACCAGGCCGGCAGGGGTGGGCAGTTGTGGGCAACCATCAGGTAGGGGGCTGGGCTGATGGAACCTGACGATCGGGCAGGCAGGCAGAGGGGTTAGGGGCAATCAGGTAGACAGGTAGAGGCAGTTATGGGCGATCCGGCTGGCAGGCAGGTGAGCAGTTAGGCACCAGGCATTCCAGATTGGAGAGGGTGCAGGCTGGGCTGATGGAACCTCCCCCCCACCCCTCGCCCCCTGTGCATGAATTTCGTGCACCGGGCCCCTAGTCATATATATAAAAGGATAGGTGACCTACCGACTGGTCGGTACATATGACATGCATTTGCAATTTAAAAATAAACGTTGACTTGCGCATGTGTGATACATATAAAGCTCTCAAAATGGATATTATTGAAATGCCCTGTGAAATCATTTTCAAAGGATCTATTATTGAATCTACCTTTGGAAATGGTATATCTATAGATAACATTAAAAATATATCTAAACATGCAATTCTTTCTCCTAAAAATGACCACATTCATAAATTAAATGAAAAAATTTTGGATATATTCGATGGAGATTTTCACACCTTTTTGAGTGCTGATTCCATTGATTCAACAGATAATGCCGAAAAGGCAAATTTTCTCATCAAATTTCTTAATAGTATTACTCCTTTGGGAATGCCATATCATAAAATTGAAATTAGGTGCAATCATCATGCTACTGAGAAATCTTAATAGTAAGTGGGATCTTTGTACTGGTATTAGATTTATTATCAAAAGATTGCTACCTAACATAATCGGAGCTGAACTATTAACAAGATTTGCGGATGGAGAGGTTGTTCTGATTCCAAGAATTGATTTATCCCCATCTGACACTGGTCTCCCATTTAAATTAATTCGATGACAGTTTCTCATGATGCCAGCATTTGCAATGACTATTAATAAATCACAAGGACAAACTCTAGACAGAGTATGAATATTCCTACCTGAACCCATTTTCGGACATGGTCAGTTATATGTTGCTTTGTCTCGAGTTCGAAGAGCGTGTGACGTTAAAGTTGTAAATACTTCATCACAAGGAAAATTAGTCAAGTACTCTGAAAGCGTTTTTATTCTTAATGTGGTATACAGGTTGATATTACAATAAGTTTAATCAATTCAGTCATTGTTTGTACCAATGTTGTTTTTATATCATGTTTTTGTTGTTTCTATGTC
>NW_006295062.1:1882423-1914721 GCF_000327345.1 Myotis davidii
ACGGATCTCCGGCATAACCTGAGGACCTACTTTATTGTTTTCATATACATTTTACTAATTTTCCTTCATCTCTGACACTTCTGTTATAGAGAAAAGGCAAATAGCAGTATTAAGATATTTCTCCTAATTAATTTCCTTTCCATGTGCACAAATCCGTGCACCGGGCCACTAGTATGTAATATAATTTGATGCAGAGTTCTAAAGGAGTACAGGGGGATTTTTTGTTTGTTTTTTTAATCCTCACTCAAGGACATGCTTAGAGAAATTGAGTGAAATGTCAGTATGAGAGAGAAAACTTGATTGGTTGCCCTCTGTACACTCCCAGACCAGGGATCAAACCTGCAACCCAGGTTTGTGCCCTGACCTTTTATTGAACCAGCAACCTTTCGGTGCACAGGATGGTGTTCAACTAACTAAGTAGTTTTTTTGTTGTGATGTGTGTGTGTGTGTGTGTGTGTGTGTATTTTTAAATTTCAGAGAGGAAGAGAGAGAGAGAGACAGAAACATCAACGATGAGAGAGAATCATCAACCGGCTGCCTCCCACACACCCCAGACTGGGGATTGAGTCACACCCAGCATGTGCCCCGACTCAAGAACTGAACTGTGACCTCCACGTTCATATGCTGATGATCAACCACTGAACCATGCAGGTGTAGAGTTTTAATTAATGCTAAGTTAATATCAGCTTAATACAGATTGTAATAACTTTAGGAAGTTATGTTGAATCCTCATAGTAACCACAAAGAAAAAAAATAAAAATATACACAAAAGGAAATTAAAAGGAATCAAAACATTATCAAAAAGGCAAGTGCTTCAAAGGAAGGCAGTTACAGAGGAAAGGAGGGAGACAAAATAGCTAAAAGAAAACCAACAGCAAAATGACAAGCAAGTGCTTCCCTCAGTAATTACTTTAAATGCAAATGGTTTAAACCCCCAATCAAAAGATACAGATTAGCAGAATAGATTTTTTTTTAAAAGAATCTAACCATGTCCCAGTAGCTCAGTTGGTTGGAGTGTCATCCTCATGTGCCAAGTTTGCGGGATTTGATCCCTGCTCAGGGCACATACAAGAAGCATTCAGTGAATGCATAAATAAATGGAACAGTGAGTCAATGTCTCTCTCTCCCCTTTCCTTTCTCTCTTTAAAATCAATAAATAAAATGTTAAACAAAAATAAATAAATAAGCCCTAACCAGTTTGGCTCAGTGGCAGTGATGGCGAACCTTTTGAGCTCGGCGTGTCAGCATTTTGAGAGACCCTAACTTAACTCTGGTGCCGTGTCACATAGAATTTTTTTGATATTTGCAACCATAGTAAAACAAAGACTTATATTTTTGATATTTATTTTATATATTTAGATGCCATTTAACAGAAAAATCAACCAAAAAAATGAGTTGGCGTGTCATAGGTTCGCCATCACTGGTATAGAGCAGCGGCTTGCAGACTGAAGAATCGCAGGTTCGATTCTGGTCAAGGGGATATACCACGGTTGCGGGCACATCTCTGGTGGGGGGTGTGCAGGAGGTAGCTGATTGATGTTTCTCTCCCATCAATGTTTCTAACTCTATCCCTCTCCCTTCTTCTCTGTAAAAAATCAATAAAATATATTTTAATAAATAAAGTAATTAAAAAATGGATCTAACTATAAGCTATTTGCAAGAGATGAACATTACATCTAAAGATGCACATAGTTTGAAAAGTGTTTCTCTAGCATACAGTTTCTATGAGCTCTATGCATTAATAGCTTCCTTGCATGTGTAAACAGAGGCAAAGCTTTCTGTTACACAGTTTCAAGTAGCTCTCCTACTCTGGTTCCCTGACTCTAAATTTTTTTCTTTCATTTATTTTTATAATTATATCTATAATTGTTACATATATTGCTTCAAAGGTAAGCTTATAGAACAATCCAAAAATTCTGTATTTGTGTTCCTTAAAAATATTTAAGCATCTCCATTTTAAAAAGCAGATAATTAATGCTTCTGTAGCAAGATGGCAAACTGAGTGCAAATTACTAATGTATTAAACACTGTGCTTAAATACTAATTTTTTACCCAATTTAATCCTGAAAACATACTTGGATATTCCTGTTTTACAGATAAAAAAAAAATCAAGTTAATGAGAAACAATCACAAAGTTAGTAAATGAGAGAGTGGTTCCAGGGGTGTACCTAATTTAATGAGGAGGTTGGGGCAGACTAGAGATTTACAGGGTGGTGTTTGAGAGGAGGTATACTGGGCATAGAAGTAGCAGCTGGTGGGTCAACTCATTCTTTCCCAATGGGCCAAGTGTTAAGCAATTAGCACTGTTTACCCCTAATTGTAACATTAAGTATGAGTACTTGAATTACAGAGGGAAACTAATTCCTGCAGAAGACTGGTGACCCCCAGTGAAATGAAAAAAGAAAAGCACCTTTGTCCAGGAGATTAGATAGCACAACCTACTGTCAGCACAGATTATTTATCCTTCCCAACTATTGAAATCAGGCTGAATATCATGTCTTTTCTCCACAAGGAGACAGACACATAAAGAAGCCTTCAGGGAATTTCAGATATGCAACTTAGCAGTTAAAACGGACACCAACATTTGAGGAAAGCCAACAATATTTAAGAGATTTGCCCATTAGCAAATTTTACACTATGGAAATAGGAGACCAATTTGTAAAAAAGGAAATAATAGTGCCGATCTTAACGTTAATATGGAGATGAAGTGAATTTTTACATGTAAAGGACTTAGAACAATGCTTGGAACATAGTAAGTGCTCAATAAACATTTAACACCAAGTAACAAGTTTAATCGGGCAATCCCACAACCTTTTTTTCAAATGCTACATTTTGGAAGATATAAAATTAACTTGCAAATATGAAATGTTTTACAGAATTAAAAAGAGACTCTACCAAGGGTAAAGAATGAACAATTGGTTTTGAAAAGACTATAAGTAGGACTCCATGCCTTAATTGAAACTTCTTCATGAATTGATAGAGTGGATGATGAAATACCCATTCCTATTAGCTATTTTTTACACTAGATCTTAGCTAAAAGGCCAAGAAACAATAGCTATTTTTAAAATCTATATAACATAGAAGTAATATGCTAATTGTTCCTAATGGTGTCCAGTCACGACCTGTCAACAGGCTGTGCATGCACAGGAGCTGGTGGGCGGGGATGTGGGCGGGGACTTCCGCCCCCAGTGCAGGCGCACACAGGCCTGCCCAGTGCTAATGTCACGCTGCCTTGGAGGCAGAGGCCGCTCCTGATGGAGGCATGTGCAGGCCTACTGCGCCGCCTGGCCCGGAGGTGGGGGCTTCAGGATGGGGGCGGGGCCTCGGCAGGGAGCTCTCAGCACTCCTGCGCCAATGTCTGAAGGCACGGAGAGGAAGGGAGAGCAGATGGCCTGTTAGGGGTTTTAGGCCAGGAGAGGAGAGCAGATAGGCAGTTAGGGGGATCAGACAAGGAGGGGAGAGCAGTTAGGGGGATCATTAGGAGGATCAGGTCAGGAGTGGAGAGCAATTAGGGCCATCAGGCCAGCAGGGGAGCAATTATGGGCATCAGGCAGGCAGAAGAGCAGTTAGGGGCATCAGGCAGGCAGGCAGGTGAGCGTATAGGAGCCAGTGGTTCTGGATTGCGAGAGGGATCCCATATTGGAGAGGGTATAGGCCAGGCTGAGGGACCTCCCCCACCCCCCTCCTATGCACAAATTTTGTGCACCGGGCCTCTAGTTGATATATAACGTATTAGTTTCAGGTGTACAACATAATGATTTGATATTTGTATATATTGGGAAATGATTACCATAATAAGTCTAGTTAACACCCATCACCACATGTAGTTACATTTTTTCTTGTGACAAAAACTTTTAAGATTTATTCTTAGCAACTTTCATATATATAGTACTTTAATTATTGTTAGTATAAAATGTTAACTATATTCCCCAAGCTATATATTACATCCCAGGAGTTACTTATTTTAACTGGAAGTTTGTATCTTTTGACCACTTTTACCCATGCCCTACCTTCCAACTTCTGGCAATGACCAATCTGTTCTGTGTATCTATGAGTTCAGCATTTTGATTTGTTTTTGTGTTGTTGTTTTTTTATTTTCAGATTGTACATATAAATGAGGTCATGAATTTTTTGTCTTTCTATGTCTTACGTATTTCACTTAATATAATGCCCTAAGGTTTATCCAAGTTGTTATATATGGAAAGGTTTCCTTCTTTATGGCTGAATAGTATTTTATTTTTAATATATACCAAATTTTCTTTTAAGTGAAGAACACTTAGTTTGCTTCCATATTGTGTCTATTGTAAGTAATGCTACAGTGAACATGGTGGCACATATATCTTTTCAAGTTGGTGTTTTTGTTTTCTTTGGATAAATACCAGAAGTAAAATTGCTGAAGCATATGGTAATTCTATTTTTAAATTTTTGAGGCACCTCCATACTATTTTCTATAGTGACTGCATGAATTTACATTCCCACCAAGAGTGTACACTTGTTATCTATTGTTTTAGGCTAACATTAACTTACTGATTTTCTGCCTGGTTAGTCTACCCATATAGGAAAGTGGAAAATTACAGTCCCCTGCTATTATGTAATGCTGTCTATTTCTTCCTTAGGTCTGTTAATATTTGTTTTATTTAGGTGCATAGTTATTTACATATTTATATCCTCTTGTTGGATTTATGCCTTTATCATTATATAATGACTTTTAAAAAATTGATTTGAGAGAGAGAAACATTAATGTGAAAGTGAAACATTGACCGCTTCCCGTATACACTGACTTGGAATCAAACCTGAAATCTGGTTATGTACCCTGACTGGGAATCGAACCTACCACCTTTTGGTATACAGGATGACGCTCCAACCAACCAATTCACACTGGCCAGGGTGATATGACTTTCTTCATCTCTTACTATGGTCTTTTTCTAATGGTTTATTTTATTTTATGTAAGTATAGCCACCCAGCTTTCTTTTAGTTTCCATTTGCAAGGAATATCTTTTTCCTTCACTTTCAGTCTCTATGTTCCTTTCATCTGAAGTGAGTCTCTTTTCAGTAGCATATAGATAGGTCTTGGTTTTTTCTCCATTCAGCTGCCCTGTGTCTTTTGATTAGAGAATTTAGTCCATTTACATTTAAAATAGTTATTGATAGGTATGCAATTATTACCGATTGTTAATTGTTTTCTTCCTTTGTGGTTTGATAATTTTTGTAGTGATATACTTAGATTCCTTTCTTTTTATCTTTTGTGTATCTATTATTGGTTTTTGCTGTTCTGATTCCACTGTCCTATCTTTAAGTTCATTGATTTTTTTTTTCTTCTTCATTTAGTCTGTTGTTGAACCCCCTCTATTGTATTTTTGAGTTACTGTGTTCTTGAGCTTGTGGCTTTTATTTGGTACTTTAAATATTTTCTGTCTATCTCTTTGTTAATTCTCATTATGTCCATCTGTTCTTTTACTAATCTCAGTGAGCATCTTTCTGACTTATTTTGAACTCTGTATTAGGTAAAGCTCTTATCTCCATCTTATTAAAGTCTTTCTCTGAGGATTTTTCTTGTTCTTTTGTTTGGAATATATTTTTCTATTTCTTCATTTTCCTGACTCTCTGTTAGTTTCTATGCATTAGATAAAACAATCACCTCTCTATTTTGAAGGAAATTAGCCTTATCTTTTCAACCTTCTTCTAGGCCTTGGCTGTTTCTCAAACCTTTGTAATTACTCAAGTAGCCTATTTTTAGTGGCTACTTCCAGTAGTTAGAGGTGTGCTAAGAAGACCTGCCATTGTCCTAAAGGGGAGATTTTCATTTAACACTTAGATTCAGGCTAATTGTAATCCTGACCTTCAGGCAGCAGCTTTTAAAGACTATGAATATACCTCTTTCAGGAGAAAATCAGGAAACAGGTATTTCTGTCTTTTTTCTCTGTGCAACAGACACAAAAGTCATGGCTCCACAACTTTATACAAGCTCCTTTCTCAGAGATACCTCCAAGCCCAGTACAATGGCAACCAACTTCAGATCACTTTGTAGCTCATACCAGGTGGCTCTGCACAGGACACAAGCAGTTACTGAACGTGGCCTATACCAGAGCTCTTCCCAAGAGACCCCAGAACCAAACCACTTGGTGGTGAGTTTCAGATCACACCAGATACCCACAAGTGACATACCCAAAGGGCAAACTTGGCTGACACAAGAGCCCCACTAAAGTAAATCCTCTGTGAGTTCAGCCCCTGCACTACAGCTTCTCCTCTGTAGTCATGCCAGTCCTCACAAGCATTCAGTTTGAGGGTCAACCCTTCTCATTGCCAAGCCAACAGTAATCAAGGCTCTCCTACAATAGGAGAGTACACAAAAGGGACACACTGGAGCATCCAACTCAGGTAACTAGGAAGACTGCACCATTGGGCCTCACAGGACACCTACTACATAAGGCCACTGCCAGGACCAGGCGATGTAGCAGTTCTATCTAATACACAGAAACAAACATAGTGAGGCAGCCAAAATGAGGAGACGGAGAAACATGTCCCAGTATGAGAACAGAACAAAACTTCAGAAAAAGAACTAAAAATAGAACAAGCAATTTAACACGTGTGGAATTCAAACACTGTTTATAAGGTTGAAGATGTCAATAAACTTAGGGAAAAGTAGTGAACTCAGTGAGAACTTCAGCAGAGAAATAGAAAACATAAATATGGAGGTAGAAAACATAAAAAAGAGCCAGCCAGAAATGAAGAATACATTAGAGGAAATCAACAGGAGATGAAGCAGAAGATCAAATCAGAGATTTGAAGGATAAGGAAGCAGAAAAACCCAATCAGAACAGCAAAAAGAAAAAAGAATCCAAAAAAATGAGGATAGTTTAAGGGGTCTCTAGCACAACATCAAACATACCAATATTTGCATAATAGGGATACGAAGAGAAGAGGGAAAACAAAGAATTGAAAACCTGCTTGAAGAAATAATGATGGAAAACTGCTCTACCCTGGGGAAGGAAATAGACACATGAGTCCAGGAAGCACCAAGTCCCAAAGATAAACCCAAAGAGGCCCACACCAAGATATATCATATTAAAATGCCAATACTTAAAGATAGAGAATATCTTAAAAGCAGCAAGAGAATAGCAGTTAATTCCTACAAGGGAGCTCCCACAAAACTGTCAGCTGATTTCTCAACAGAAATTTTGCAGGCTAGAAGGGATTAGCATGAAATATATAAAGTGATGTAAAGCAAGGACCAACAAGGGAGGCTATCACTTAGAATTGAACAGATAGAACGTCTCAGAGAAGAAAAAGTTAAAGGAGTCCATTACCACCAAACCAATGTTAAAGGGTCTTCTTTAAGAAGAAGGGGAAAAAAGATAAAAAGTATGAATAACAAAATGGGAGTAAGTACATACCTATTAGTAATTATATTAAATATAAATGTATTAAATGCTTCAGTCAAAGGATAGGATAGCTGAATGGATAATAAGACCTATACATATGCTACTTACAAGACCCGTACAGACTGAAAGTAAAATATATTTAGGAAATTTTAAAAAGCTAAAGTATCAGTACTTTTATCAGACAAAATTGACTTTAAAACAAAGTCTATAATAAGAGACAAAGAAGGACCTAGAATTTCACTTCTGGGTATTTATCCAAAGAAACCCAAAACGCTAATTCAAAAAGGCATAATGCATCTCTATGTTCATTACAGCATTGTTTACTATTGCCATGATGTGGAAGCAGCCTAAGTGTCCAAAAATGGACAAATGGGTAAAGAGGAAGTTATACGTATATACATTGGAATATTACCCATAAAAGTATGAAATCTTGCCATCTCAGTAACATGGTTATACTTATAGGGTATTATGCTAAGTTAAATGAGTCAAGCAGAACGACAGAGGGCATGTGATTTCATCTATATGTGGAATCTAAAACACGAACTAAGAAAAACACTCCTAAGTACACAGAACATTTTGGTGGTTGCTAGATGGGAGGGGGTTTGAGGGATGGGTGCAAAAGGGAAAGATATTAAGATATGCAAATTACCAGTTATAAAAACAGTCACTAGGATATAAGGTACAGACTAGGGAATCCTCTATAATAAAAGCCTAATAGCTAAGGGTTCAGTCGTCCAGTTGGCTGTTCAACCAATCAGAGCGTAATATGCTAATGATATGCTAAGGCCGCTCAACCTCTCTCTATGACATGTACTGACCACAAGGGGGCAGACAGTGGACTGGTCGACCAGTTGCTACGACGTGCACTGACCACCAGAGGGCAGAAGGTCCGATCAGTAGGTTAGCTTGCTGCTGTGGTCCAGCCAATCAGGACTGAGCGAAATGGGCCGGACACACCGTGGAGCCCTCCCACGGTCCCTCCCTGGCTGACCAACCTCCTGCATCCCTCACTGTCCTGGTTGTGCACCGGTGGGATCCCTCAGCCTGGCCTGTGCCCTCTCGCAATCTGGGACCCCTTGGGGAATGTAGGAGAGCCAGTTTCAGCCTGATGGCGGAACAACCAGTCACTATGATGTGCACTGTCCACTAGGCGGCAGACGCTCAATGCAGTAGCTACCCCCTGGTGGTCAGTGCACTCCCACAAGGGGATGCCGCTCATCCCAAACCTGGGCCCATGGCTGGTGAGTGCAGCAGCGGTGGCGGGAGCCTCTCCCCCCCTCTGCAGTAGCACTAAGGATGTTCAACTGACGGCTCCCAGACTGCAAGAGGGCGCAGGCTGAGCTGAAGGACCCCCCTCTCTTCCGCGAGTGCTCAAATTTCATGCACCGGGCCTCTAGTGTAGTCAGTAATATTTTAATTATATATGGTGTGAGATGGGCACTAGATTTCTGGTGATTGTTTCATAAGTTAAAGAAATATCTAATCATTATGTTGTGCAACTAAAACAAATATATTATGGAATGTCAGCTGTAATTGCAAAATTAAAAATTATAAAAAATATAACATGCCTGATATTAATCATCTCTAATAAAATTTCATTTTAAACATATTTTATTGAAAATCAGAATTTTATCTCAGATATATCACAGTAACTTGGTTGGTATAGGAAATTTTGGCATGGCAAAGTATGGTATATGACTAAATACAGGTAGTGGCATAATCTCAATGCCATTTGTATGCATAAAAAATTAGAGAGCTTATAGTACTTGTTTTCAAGATGCAACAGAGTTACTGTAAGCAATTTCACTCCTAGATATGTTTCCAAGAGAATTGAGAACATGTCCACACACAAAAATTAGTACTGAGATGTTCATTGCATTATTCATAGTAGCTAAAATGTGGGGTCAGTGCAAATACTCATTAAATAATGAATGGATGAACCAAAAGTGTATATTTATACAGTGGGATATTATTCAGCAATAAAAAGGAATTCCGTATTACTTTACACCTAGTAGGAGGGCTGTAATTAAAAAGACAAGAACAAGTATTGATGAGGATGCAAAGAAATTGAAATCCTCATACGTGGATGGTGGGAGTTTTAAAAGCTGTAGCCATTCTGGAAATTAACTTAATTCAAAATTTAAATGTAGTGTTACCATTTATCAAACAATGCTATTCCTAGGCATTTTCCTGAGAGAATTGAAACATGTATTTATAGAAAAACTTGTATACAAATGTTCAGAGCAGTATAATTATTGTTATTTTTAATATATTTTATTTATTTATTTTTACTGAGAGAAAGGGAGAGGGATAGAGAGTTGGAAACAGCAGTGAGAGAGAAACATCGATCAGCTGCCTCCTGCACACCCCCTAATGGGGATGTGCTCATAACCAAGGTACATGCCCTTGACTGGAATTGAACCTGGGACCTTTCGGTCCGCAGGCTGACACTCTATCCACTGAGCCAAACTGGTTAGGGCCATAGCAGTATTATTATGATAACCAAAAGATAGAAACAACCCAGTGCTGCTATAAAAGTACTGTAACATGCTACAACATTGATGAACTTTAAAAACATATAGTAGTGCCTCCTTATTCGTGGTTTTGCTTTTAATGATTTCAGTTCCCTGTGGTTTTAAAATACTAAATGGAAAATTGCAGAAATAAACAATTTGTAAGTTTTAAGTTGTTCGCCATTCTCAGTTGCATGATGAAATCTCATACCATCGCACCCAGGACATGAGTCATGCTTTTGTACAGCATATCCATGCTGTATACATTACCCGTCTGTTAGTCCTTAGTAGTTCCTCATGGCTTGATTATTCAGGATCACCTGAAGTAGGGGAATCCTCTTCATACATCATCAGAAGGTCAGAAGTAGCCTAATGCTACATCACAATGCCTATATCATTCACTTCACTTTATCTCAACATGTAGGCATTGAATTATCGCACATGATCACCAGAAAAAGGGTGAGTACTATACAATTAGATTTTTTGAGAGAGTACATTCACATAACTTTCATTACAGAATATTGTTTTGTTTTATTTTATTATTAATTAATATTACTTTCTTATTCTGCATAATTTACCAATTAAATTTTATCATTGCCCTGGCCCGCATGTCTTAGTGGATAGTGTCATCAGTGCACCAAAGACTCTTGTTTTATATTCCTGGTCAAGGGCATGTACCTGGGTTGCAGGTTCAATCCCCGGCCCTGATCGGGTTGCACGTGGGAGGCAACCGATTGATGTGTGTCTGCCACATTAATGTCTCTCTCCCCCTACCTCCATCCCTCCCTTTCACTTTCTCTAAAAATCAATGGGATAAAATCCTTTGGTGAGGATTAACAAAAAAATAAATAGACTTTATTATAAACTAGAGGCCTGGTGCATGAAATTCGTGCACCTGGGGTTGGTAGGTCCCTAAGCCCGGCCTGCACCCTCTTGCAGTTCTGGACCCCTCTGGAGATGTCCACCTGCTGCGGAGGCGGAAGAGGCTCCCACCATCACTGCTGCTCTTGCCAGCCATGAGCCCGGATTCTGGCTGTGCAGTGCTCCCTCTTTGGGAGCGCACTGACCACCAGGGGGCAGCTTCTGCGTCGAGAGTCTGCTCCCTGGTGGTCAGTGCAAGTCATAGCGACTGGTCGCTGTTCGGTCAGTTTGCATATTTGGGTTTTATTATATAGGATATATATATATATAGGAAAGAACATAGTACATATAGGAGGCTCAGTATTATCTATAGATTCACGCATCCGGTGTGATCTTGGAACCTATCCCCCGTGGATTAAGGGGGTTCCCTACTGTAAAAGTGAAAAAAAAAAAGATCACCTATGGTATGTTTGTATTCATATGAATCTCCCAAGCACGCAAATTTATAGAGACAGTAAGTAGATTAGTACTTGCTAGAACCTTTTGGCAGTGCAGTATTGGGACTGACTGCTAATAGAAATGGGATTTATTTTGGGGATGATGCAAATATTCTGACATTTAATTTTGATGGTTGTACAACATAATAAAATGCACTGAAGTGTACACTTTCAAATAGTGAATTTTATATTGTGTGAAATATATCAAGATGCTGTATAAAACAACACTTGGTCTATAGTGATATGCGTTTTATAGTTTGATAAATATTGCCAAGTTGTCCTATATTGAGTTGGTATAATTTATATTCTCAGAAGCTATGTATGAGTGCTGTTTTCCTCACATTCTTGCCATTGTGGTTTGTCATTAAAAGTTTTAATCTTTGTCAGTATTACTATTGAAAAACGATAACCTAATGTAGACTATTATATTTCTCTAGTTATAATCAAGATTGAGTATCTTTTCATGTACTGAAAAGTCATTTATATTTCCTTTCCCGTAATCTTTCCATTCTTACCTATTGTCTGTTTTTTTATTAGTGTTGGGTTTTTTTTCTTATTGATTTGTAGAACAGTTTTTTTTTTTTTATAATTTTATTGGTTTTTTACAGAGAGGAAGGGAGCGAGATAGAGAGTTAGAAACATCGACCAGCTGCAAACATCGATCAGCTGCCTGGGGATGTGCCCGCAACCAAGGTACATGCCCTTGACCGGGATCGAACCCGCCTCCTGCACACCCCCTACTGGGGATGTGCCCGCAACCAAGGTACATGCCCTTGACCAGAATCGAACCTGGGACCCTTCAGTCCCCAGGCCGATGCTCTATCCAGTGAGCCAAACCAGCCAGGGCAGAACAGTTTTATATGTTATCTTTTTTCCCTACGTTGTTTTTCTTTCGACATAATGGTGTGTTTTTACTATGAGCACTATCTTCACTGTGTAATAGAGCCCATTATAGCATTGCTCTATCTTGTTTTAAGCCAAAATCCTAAGTCCTATCTCAATGACATCATTGATGAGGTCTCTTCAGTTTTCTGGTGCTTATCATTGTACTCCTTCTAAGCTGTGTCAGCTTAACATGTCTATTTGTAAATGTGTTTATATATCTGATATTAGAATATTTTTGAGGGGAACGAAATGAGGAAGGAAGGGTTTGAATACAATCATTGATCCCAAATTTTGACTTTAGACAAGTATTAAAATGAAAGTAATTTATTACTTTTTTCTCTAAAATGTGAAAAACAAAATCAATAGATTAATACATAGATGTGTGCGCTGGCCAGTGTGGCTTGGTTGGTTGGAGCATTGTCCCGTACACCAAAAGGTAACAGGCATATGCCCAGGTGGCGTGTGCACCTCTGATCATGGCTCATGGGGGAGACAAATGATCAATGTTTCTCTCTCACATTGATGTTTCTCTCTCTCTCTCCCTTCTCTCTAAAAATTATTAAAAATGTATTCTCTGTGAGGATTTTTTTAAAAAGTGTTATGAGAGAATTTAATGTTCCTTGCCTGTTTTTGGAAAATAAGTAAATAGGAGCTTTATGACATACTTTTGGTAGGGTGGTCAGTGAAGACCTTTCTGAGGAGGTAGCATTTAAGCACAGACACAGGTGAAAGGAGTCAGCCATGGGGAATCTGGAGAAGGACATTCTGTACATTAAGGAAACATGGAATTGGAAGCTGTAAGATGGCATCTTTGAGTAACAGAAAGGAGGCATTATGGCTGGAGCTTAGTAAATTGGGGTAGAAGAGGTAAAGAGACAATGCTAAGGGCTTTGGACCTTGCATTGAGAAATTATCAAGAGTATTAAGCAAAGGAGTAACATTATGCTTGAGAAGACTACTTTGGCTTCTAGATGGAGGATGAAGAAGATGGTAAGAAAAGAAACAGGGACAGTAATTAAGAGGCTGTGGCCAGAGCCACACCAGAAATAAGGATGGTGGCAGACTAGATGGAGAAAAATTCTTAAATTCTAGGTATGGTTTAAAGGTAGAGTCAGCCCAGCATGGCTCAGTGGTTGAACACTGACCTATGAACCAGGAGGTCAGGGTTCGATTTCCTGTCAGTTACCTGCCTGGATTTCGGGCAGCTGATCAATGGTTCTCTCTCATCATTGATTTTTCTATCCTTCTCTCCCTCTCCCTTCCTCTCTGAAATCAATAAAAAATATTAAAAACAAAAACAAAGGCAGAATCAGCTAGATTTGATTTGATTATCCCAGGCAAATGTTACTAAAATCTATTTAAGTACTCTTCATGGAATCAAGTATGGGAAGTAAGGATTATAAATAATGATACATAAGCTTATATTTGTGTAGTGCTTTGAAAATACTGCCACATCCATAACCTCATTTTGGGTTCTTTAATTTTTCTTAATTGAAACTTGTTGGCAGTTCAGATACACTGGGGCCTTGACTTACGAGTTTAATTCATTCAGAGACCGAGCCCGTTAAGGAGCTCGTTAACTCAAATTACTCTATCAACTCAATGCAAAAAATCGGCCAAGAAACAGCTGGTATCTCAAAAAACTCGTTAGTCGGGACACTTGTAAGTCAAGGCCCCACTGTATTTTCTGAGTTCAGTTCATTTTTCTAAAATAGATCTTAACTGGCATTCAGAAGTATTGAGACTACTTAAAATTCTCATACACAAAAGGCAATCCTTCCCAAAACTAAACATTATCCTTTTCAAAATTAGTGTGGTTTTTTTTTGGGGGGGGGTGGGGATGGGGAAAGAGGTGTAATTT
The DNA here is from genome assembly GCF_000327345.1 of Myotis davidii. Taxonomy (NCBI): domain Eukaryota; kingdom Metazoa; phylum Chordata; class Mammalia; order Chiroptera; family Vespertilionidae; genus Myotis; species Myotis davidii. The sequence goes on from NW_006295062.1 coordinate 1,896,424, forward strand.
ATTTTTTAAGGAATGGAGTAGAAGTTACAAAATTTTTCTTAATTTTTTAAATGTTCCAGACTGTTACATAATACAGTTAAATTAACAGAATTCACATTAGATTGCAGTGATTATTAAACATTTTTACTTTTGGAATAGAGGTTATTGCACACTGTATCATTTGATGTAAAATAAAAATAAAAATCTTAAAGCTACCACATATATATATTCAGTACTTTCTAGCGTAATTTTGTTTTATATGATATGAAAATCTGCAAATTAATGACTTTTTCCCTACCAGGTCTTTTCAAAAATTCAGTTTTTAGCATTAATCTTTAAATAGAACAGATTTGCATGAATCGGTGTATTAGTTCCTCAAGGAAAAATGAAATCAATCTTATTTATTTTTCAGAGATGGCTGGATCCAAATAAACCAATAAGGAAGCAGTTAAAGAGTGAGCATATATATTTACTTCATGTTTTGTAAGTGTACTTTATAAAGATGCAGGATTAATATAATCTGATTAATTAGAACTGCTTTTATTAATTCTAGGAGGATCTCCCTACAGTTTGAACTTCAGAGTCAAATTTTTTGTAAGTGACCCCAACAAGTTACAAGAAGAATATACAAGGTGAGTTTATGGAGCATATTTTTCTTAAAAATGTTTTCAAAACTATTATAAAATTATGAAATTAATTAGGCAAAAATAGATTGCCATGCCATAATTCTGAGTTTACTAGCAGCACACAGAATAGGCCATAGATATTTCAAGAAAACAGTTTACTTCCCTCCTGGATGACAGGTAATGCTTTAGGACAGTGGTCGGCAAACTGCAGTTCGCAAGCCACATGCGGCTCTTTGGCCCCTTGAGTGTGGCTCTTCCACAAAATACCGACTTCTGCGCATGCAGCTTCTGCGCATGGGCCACAAAGTTTCAATCGCACTGTACGTGTGCGCGCCCGCACGTGGTATTTTGTGGAAGAGCCACACTCAAGGGGCCAAAGAGCCGCACGTGGCTTGCGAGCCGCAGTTTGCTGACCACTGCTTTAGGAGATTGGAACCCCAGGGCCACCCCATCCAGCCACAAGAAGCCTCCATAGCTACGTAAATATTGAGATTTTCCAGTGAAAACTGGTTAAGTTGCTTTGCTGTAACTAATTGAAGTAATCAGATACTGCTTCATTTTAAGCGGTGCTATATAGTGAGAATTGTGCCTGCTTTTCCCCCTATAAAAATATTTAACCCTTGAAAAACATGGTTAGGCACATCAACCACCTTTGTAGTCAAAATCTGTGAATAACTTAAGTTGTCCTCCATATTAGCTGATTCCCAACTGCAGATTGAAAATACAAGAATGGCCCAGATGAGTATTTTGATAGTATATTAATGTTAGATAACTGTTTAAGGTATAAATAGTGAGGAATAATCACAGTGTGGTAACTGTCATTATTAAAATAACCTTAAGAACCCTGGCCAGTGTGGCTCGGTTGGTTGGGTATGGTCCTGTGCATTGAAAGGTCACCAGTTCCATTTCCGGTCAGCCCACATGCTTGGGTTGCAGACTTGATCCTTGGTAAGGGGGTGTGTAGGAGGCAGCCAGTCAATGTTCCACTCTCACATTGATGTTTCTCCCTTTCTTTCCCTTCTTCTCTCTCTAAAAAATCAATTTAAAAAATCTTTAAGTAACCTGAAGGATAACCATGTGTGTTGCTTGAAAGATAATTAGTAATTCACTAGTACCCTGTGCATGAATTCGTGCACCAGTAGCTTTCTGTGGGGCCTGGCCGCTCCGGGCCCGCTGCCCAGAGGCCCATCTGCAGCTGGGCGCAGAATACTTGCCTTGTCGCCAGGGCGATGATGCAAGCATTCCACCAGGCCGCTCATGCTGCCCACTCTCCGTGGCCGCCCCCCCAGGACTGGGGGACTCCAGCGGGGCTGAAGACTATGTGCTGTCATCTTGTGGCTATGGGTGCCGCCATCTTTGTGATGGAGTGATGGTTAATTTCCATATTACCCTTCATTAGATAGGGTTAGCAAAATAAGACAGAATAAATATTAACATATTATACCTTCCATAAAAGATATAAGAATATAGGTCAGTGACTATATTCACAATTATTCTAAAAGTTAGGTGCCAAATTTAAAATCTGTACCTAAAGTTATATTAATGTAGATATTAATGTATTGGTTATCCTTTAGAATACTAAGGTGAAGTAGAACAACAAAAGAATAAATTAAAGACATTTCCCTGCCAATCCTCAGATGTTTCTGAAGCAGAGTTTTCAGTAGATAAAGTAAGAAAAATTAGATTCACATCCTTTAGAGTCTTTTTCTATGTGTTTGTTGTTGGGGGAGTGGGGACAGTAGGTTACCTTTTTTTATAACAGGAGAATTCAAGAATATAGGCTCTGGATTAGGTAGTTCAAACTAATTGTATCCAAGCTAATTTATCTTGAAAAGCAACAAGGAGCCATCAGACAAAACAGTTCTTCAAAGTAGCCAAAGCAGCCGTGCACCAGCTGGTCAGTAACATATCTTTATACGAACTCAGACAAAAGAGGCTTCTTGCCAAATAGTGACATCAGTATTTGGGTTATAGAAAAGTATGCCTGCGCAGTGTGTGCAGTAAAACTGCTGTGTCATTGCCTTTGCACAAGTGTATGGCAAATTGGCCTTGAACATCCGGTGTACTATGGTTAGGGTTCCCACACTTTCTCTTCAGATTTAACCCTTTGAAATTAATAATTATTCAAAATATGTATGCATTTTTTCAGAACATCCTTTATGTTTTAGTAATCAGATTTTTAAATGTGTAATACATATTTGTAATTGAAAGAGCAATAAATTTAAATTGGATATCTAATATATTTAATGTTTATTGAGTTTGTTAGCATAAGCAATTAAAATATTGTCAATTATAGCTATATTCATAATTTACTCAAAAAACTGTCTTTGACTTTCTTAACAAAACTTGAATGTGTTGATTTTTGTATAGCTTTTTTGAAGATATAATCAAGGAATAAATGTGTCTCACTGATAATTAAATCAAAGCATATTCCTGAAGTAGAAGAAAGTAAAATCAAATTTTATAGTAATCGAGAAAGTATTTACTCAGTCCATCAGTCTAGAAAATTATCTTTGTTTTCACTAGAAATAATACATTATTTCAAAAATCCTTTATAATGGATTTGTAATGTTATAACTGGCACTATTTGGTAATTAGGGTAAGTGGCTAGTTTGTACTTTATTACCATAGTACATTGTGCATCAGTGAATCTCTACACTGATTACAAATTAGAATCACTTAGGGTAGCTCTTGCTTTGGCCACACCCCCTGGGTACTCTGATTTAATAGGTCTCAGCTGGAACCTGTGCATAAGCATTACAAGCTTCCCAGGTGACTCAAATATTCCACTAGGTTTAAGAAATACTCCTTTAAAACTTTAGTGCTTAAGTAGCTTTAATGTGATGGTTCGGATTAGTAATAAGACACCCTTGTGGCCACAGTTGCTAATTGTAAGGACTAGTACAGTGATGGCGAAACTTTTGAGCTTGGCGTGTCAGCATTTTGAAAAACCCTAACTTAACTCTGATGCCGTGTCACATATAGAAATTTTTTGATATTTGCAGCCATAATAAAACAAAGACTTATATTTTTGATACTTATTTTATATATTTAAATGCCATTTAACAAAGAAAAATCAACCAAAAAAATGAGCTCGCGTGTCACCTCTGACACGCGTGTCATAGGTTCACCATCACTGGACTAGTATAAGCTCCACAAAACAGGAAATCATCTATACCTCCTTACCTTGGGATTCCATTTTAGGTTAGTGGTAAAAAAATAAAAAGAATGGACTTACAGAGCTTCCAAATGAAACATAATTTACTTTTGCTAGCATCATTGGAATTGGAGTTTACTCAGGAGTCGAGAGAATACAAATGACATCACTTTGCATATCTTTTTAGAGCATGATAAGTATTCATTATTGTCTGGATTAGAAAAGTTTCCTTATTTTTACAGCTTGTAAAGGTGATTATCTAAACTTACCTCAGTCATTATTAATCTGTTTTAAAGGTCTTAATTGTCTTTCAAAATTAGGCTTGTATTTTCTGATTAGGGCCCCTAAGATACCTATACTAGGCTGTGGTTCTACTTTCTTTTTACAAATAGAGAAACAAGACTCAGCCAAATTTTAAGTAACTTGCCAAAGATTATAGGCTGGCTTACTTTAGGACTTATAGTTTTGATTTAGCTTATTCTGGTTTCCATTCTGTCAGTCTTTAATGATTAGTATGCAAGCACATAGGTATTATTTGTGTAGTATTCAGAATATTATGTCAAGGATATACATGACCTTTTAATCCTAACTATAAGATTGTTTCCACCAGGAACCTTTAACTTTTTTTTATTTTTTATCATCTAAGGATGTTTCCCATTGAATTTTTAGAAAATGTGGAAGGGGGTGATGAGAGGAAGGGGAAAAAAAGGAGAGGGAGGAAAGCATCGATTGGTTACCTCCCACTCTTGCCCCAATTAGGTGATCAAACCTGCAACTGAGGTATTGCCCTTGAGCAAGAATTGAACCAAGGGTTGACATTCTAACCACTGAGCAACCAGCCAGACCAGGGACCTTTAACTTTTAATTATGAAACTAAGATGGCTGGATAGAAATATGTTGTCTTAGATTGAGTAAGCAATAATATTTGTAATATTATGTATTAAGCCTCAGAGAATTTATTAATATTCTAGAGGCCCGGTGCATGAAATTTGTGCATGGAGGGTGGTCCCTCAGCCTGGCCTTAACCCTCTCCAATCTGGGACCCTTTAGAGGATGTCCACCTGTTGATTTAAGCCCGATCCCTGTGGGCCTAAACCAACAGTGGACATTCCTCTCACAATCTGGGACTGCTAGCTCCTAACCACTCACCTGCCTGTCCTGATTGATGCCTAACTGCTCCCCTGCTGGCCTAATCAGCCCCAACTTCCCTCCCCTGCCTGCCCGATTGTCCCCAACTGCCCTCCCCTGCTGGCCATCTTGTGGCGGCCATCTTATGATGACATTGCACCTAGGCTTTTATTATATAGGATGAAGCCAAGATATTTGTATCAGCTCTTTTAAAAAAAAATTACAATCAATACCTAATTTTCTAAAACCTTAATTACATTCTTTGGTAATTTGAATGGTCGTTGAACTCTTTAATGACTTTAATCAAACAAAATTTTTAATGATTTTTAACTCTTGGAGTATGTATCCTCTTTTTAGTGGGGTGAAGTCTGTAAATTCCTTATTTAAACATTTAAAGCCACAAAATTTGGTCTTCTACCAATATTATACAGCACAGGTGGTTTTGCCCAAGCATTGATACATCTGTGCGGGAATGACTTCACCCACTAGCAGGGACAGGACAGTGCCGTCTTGTAAGCAACTCTAGTATTCTTGTTATAGGATACTTACTTTTTTTTTTTTAAGGAAATTGGGTACTTGGCAATTCTAATATTAGATCAGTTGTAGGTAAAGGAACTTATGTGGGTTTTTTGTTTTGATTTAATCAAAGAGAGGTTTCTTAACTCATATGAAGAGGGAAAGGTGCTTTTCTGCAGTCAATAGCTTCTTGCTGCCAGAAGATAATTAGCACACAGGCCTGTTCTTGAAGTTGGCTTCCCATCTCAGCAGAAAGAATGATTTTCTTCTACTGGTCTCTAGTGCATTGTTACTGTCAGCTTTCCTATGTCTGTTGTGCTTCCCAGCATACTTTCTGCATACACCAATCCTTAGAGTATTTCTCTCCGATCTTCTCCCTAGGTCATGTAACTCTTAACAAGCGTTAGGAGTTTTATAATGGATCTAGTGGAAACAATACAGTTGAAGTATAAAATTTCATTTATCAAACAATTTTAAAACTTGGATTCATGAATTTATGAAAGCTTATTTTTAAAATATCTTGTGTTAATATGTACATTATTGAAGTAAATACTTAAATATTTAAATTTTTATTTGTTAAATAAGTATATAGTTTTTAATATCTAAATGCTATAATTCCAGTAAATGCTAACTATCTTCTTTTTTTTAAGGTACCAGTATTTTTTGCAAATTAAACAAGACATTCTTACTGGAAGGTGGGCTATTATACATTTTTAGTAATAAGTTTAAGAATACTCTTAGTTCTATATTAAGAAATTCAAGACCTTTGCAAACTATCTATTGAAAAAAGTTACATATAACATTAATTCCTTTCATCGAATAAGTTCATTACTTAATAGTTAAAATATAAGTCAACATAGAAATTTCAAGTGTAACTAGTATATTATAAATTATCATGCTTTTGAAATCATTGTGTGTAACTTTGGGCTATGTATTTTCTGTTTTGTTTTATTAGATTGCCCTGTCCTTACAATACTGCTGCCCTTTTGGCTTCATTTGCTGTTCAGTGTAAGTATCAGCCCAGGATTTTATTTTCTATTGATTTTTCGAGATGGAGGAAGGGGGAGAGAGAGAGATACATTAATCAGTTGCCTCCCATACTCACCCCAATCAGGGATGGAACTCATAATCCATGCATGTGCCCATACTGGGAATCAAACCCATGACCTTCAGGTGCTCTGTACAAAGTTCCAACCAACTTAGCCACACTGGCCCGGGCTGGCAAATAAAATATAATTACATTAGAGGCCTGGTGCATGAATTCTTGCACTGGTGGGGTCCAATCGGCCCACCCCAATGGGGGCCGATCGGGGTGGAGCCAGCTAGGGCAAGGGGCCTCGATTGTTCCAGTCATTCTGGTCATCTGCTATTTGGTCGCTGGACTTTTATTTTATAGGTTTAGCTTAGACAGCCATAACAAAATATCATAAATTTGCGTGGCTTAAACAACAAAAATGTATTTCTCTCACAGTTCTGGAAGCTAGAATTTGGGGTCAGGGTACCAGCATAGCATCGTCCCATACACCAGAAAGTGGTGGATCAATTGCCAGTCAGGGCACATGCCCAGGTTGCAGATTCAATACTCAGTCCAGTGAGTGCAGGAAACAACGGAACAATGTTTCTCTCTCTCTCTCCCTTCTTCTCTCTAAGATCTATTAAAATGAATGATAAATAAATAATGTTCTGTAAGTATGGTTTTAACAGGAAGGACATTAGGGATCTATGAAGTGAAAAACTCGTTGTAACACATTTATATAGCATGACCCCATTTTTCAAAAAAATATTTATTGATTTCATAGGAAGAGAGAGGAGAGAGAGATAGAAACATCAGTGGTGAGAATCATTGATCAGCTGCCTCCTGCATGCCCCCTACTGGGGATCTAGCCCGAAACCTGACTAGGAATCAGATCGTGACCTCCTGATTCATGGGTCGATGCTCAACCACTGAGCCCCATCAGCCAGACCCCATTTTTATCAACCACATGAGGTACATTGGCAAGCTCTCACTCCTAGACGAAAGTCTGAAATTGCCCAAACTCCTGTGCAACTAGGTTTCTGGATATGAATTCGTTTCTGCCGATTGGATGCACTTGCACAATATTTTGAAGGCAGAAGTGGGGCAGAGGCATCTTCCTGAAGTTTGGCTGTTTGCTGCTGGTGATCATGTTTGCAGAGATGTGGAGGTTTTCTGCAGCGGAATCCAGGCTGTGCACGGGTAGCTGTGGCAGAGGCAGTGTCCGGTGACCTGTTTTGTGGGAGCTGGGGGGCACTTGCGGGGGCAGCAGTTTCCTGATACTCGGGTCACAGCTGTGCAGAGTGTCCTCGTATTCAGTTGTGTCTGAGAGGGCAGCTCCTCCCTCTGGGCAGGGAGTCTTTCCTGGGGGCCCAGCCTAGCACCCTCTCCTCCAGCTTCCTGATGCTTTCCCAAGCACCAGTCCCCTGTGCTAAATTCTTTTCTGCCTAAAATAGCAAAGATCTAAAAACATTTTGGATCCTCTACTTCCAACGAAAACAATGCTGCACAGGGTCATGTATGAGCAGTGGGTGAGGTGTTGCAGAAGGCTCCCTTCTTTGAGACTCAGCTTCTTCTGTAGAATGGAGACCAAAGATTATCTGTTCATATTTACTGAAGACCGTGGCAGCTGTGTTTCCTGAAAATGGCAACAACGTTTCCCATTTCTCCTGTGGCCTTGCCACTTTCCGCTATGTCCTCTCTTGAAGCAGGGCTGACATCTGATGCGCTGGTCGCCAGTACAGTGATTCCCCACAGAATTCCAAGGCCAAGGCTGAAAAGGCATGGGGCTGCAGGCCCCTCCCACATCCCCCCCTCCCCACTCTGCCGGGGTTTCCAGCTTGGGCCCCGCCCACACCGCTCGGGGCTCTGGCTGGCACTGAGCATTGCCCTCCTGGCTCTCTTCCCCTCCTGGCTCTCTTCCCCTCCACTCGGCAGCCAAGCACCTTGCTACAATCTGGGACTGCCCACCTGCTGGTGCTGCTCGGCCCAGCAGGCAGGGTAAGAGCCCACATTGGGCCTTGCGCCTCCTGGTTCCCACGTGCCGCCGCCCCCTGCGCCCCGTGGCCCCTATTCCTGCCGCTGCTCAGACTGGGGCCAGACACCTGAGTGCTGTGCTGGGCCTGCGGGGACTTCTGTGGCCCCCAGGAAAGCCTCCCCACCCCATCTCTGATTCCGGCACCCTAATCCCAGGTCCACTTCCACCAAAGGAGAACTTTGCCCCCACAGCTGCCTGAGACCGAGCACCTCCAGGGTTCCTGGACTCCATATTTCTGCCAGCCAAGGCTGTTGGCCGGCTGGCCCTGCCCTGATCAGGATATTGGGGGCGATCTGGCCCAGATCAGGCTGGTTGGCTGCCACAGTGCGTATCATAGCCACCGGATGTTCTGGTTGTCCTGGTCATGCCACTGTAATGGTCGCTGGGTTTTTATATATATAGACTAGTGGCCCAATGCACAAAATTCATGCACGGGAGGGGGGTTTCCTCAGCCTAGCCTGCATCCTCTTCTATCGGGTATCTCTTGGGGGATGTCTGACCCCCGATGTAGGCCTGATCCCTGTGGGGTCTAAACTGGCAGTCGGACATCCCTCTCACAATCTGGGACTGCTGGATCCTAACTGCTCACCTGCCTGACCACCCCTAACTGCCTCTGCCTGCCTGCCTGATCGCCCCTAACTGCCTATGCCTGCCTGATCATCCACAACAGCCCTACCCTGCTGGCCTGATCTCGCTCCCAACTGTCATACCCTGCTGGCCTGATCACCCTTAACAGCCTCTGCCTCAGCCACCACCACCATGGCTTTGTCCGGAAGGAAGTTGGACATCTGGAAGATGTTCGGTTGATCTGGTCTAATTACAATATTACCCTTTTAGTGGTATAGATAGATTATATAGTATAGGATTGCTTAAATTGGGGGGGGGGCACCTTTTTCATTAGGAGGAGATGCTCTTGGCAGACAAAAATACATAATCCTTATATCTGGACTGATAGTGAGCCATATACATTATATTGCTAAACTGATCATTAAAAAATTGAACTGGCTGCAACTGGTTTGGCTCAGTGGATAGAGCATCGGCCTGCGGACTGAAAGGTCCCAGATGCCTGCCTGATCATCCACAACAGCCCCCTACCCTGGGCCTGCTCTCCCTCCCAACTGTCATACCCTGCTGGCCTGATCACCCTTAACAGCCTCTGCCTCAGCCACCACCACCATGGCTTTGTCCGGAAGGAAGTTGGACATCTGGAAGATGTTCGGTTGATCTGGTCTAATTACAATATTACCCTTTTAGTGGTATAGATAGATTATATAGTATAGGATTGCTTAAATTGGGGGGGGGGCACCTTTTTCATTAGGAGGAGATGCTCTTGGCAGACAAAAATACATAATCCTTATATCTGGACTGATAGTGAGCCATATACATTATATTGCTAAACTGATCATTAAAAAATTGAACTGGCTGCAACTGGTTTGGCTCAGTGGATAGAGCGTCGGCCTGCGGACTGAAAGGTCCCAGGTTCGATTCCAGTCAAGGGCATGTACCTGAGTTGCGGGCACATCCCCAGTAGGAGATGTGCAGGAGGCAGCTAATCGATGTCTCTCTCTCATCGATGTTTCTAACTCTCTATCTCTCTCCCTTCCTCTCTGTAAAAAATCAATAAAATATATTAAAAAAAAAAATTGAACTGCTTTCTTACCTTACACCAAACAGCTGTTGCCCTTAAAACCCCTCCTTAGCCCCCACCTTAGGTTCTTCGGAGTTCACCCAGATTAGGTTCTAATTGATCAGTTTCTATGCCAGTCAGCATCAAAAGCTCCACCTCCTAGGCAGCCATTGGCTCCTCCCACTTTACCCAGATTTTTTTCTCATTGGTCAGTTTCTGTGCCAATTAGCATCTCCAGGCCTATCAACAGACCTGATCAGAGAGGCAGGGCTGATCTGCAGAGGCCCAAGAGAAAGACAGGCATGGATGCTGGCCAAGCCTGGAGTGAAAGAGAGGCAAATGCTGATCAACAACTGCCATGGGGGCTATGGATCAATCCCTGCTGTTCTCTCCAGTTCTCTCTTCGGGACTGATCCACAGCCCCCTCAGCAGTCAATGTTGGGTTGGGATGCCCGTAGCTGCAGCAGTCAGTGCTGGGTCCCCATGGCAACCCAGCACTGACTTCCGGTTGGTCGAACCTTTGATCGTTTTGGATGTTACGGGCCCTGGATTTTTATATATTAAGATGGTCTATATGAATAGTACATTGCATTTAGTGTATAAGTTCTTTAGACATAAGTTGCTGTACAGAAGAAAGTGACTGCAGAGGAAATGTAATGACACTTCCAGTTAGTTAGCAATTACTTCAATTTCAGAAAAATAGTCTCAAGGTGTTTTAAATCTAGAAGAATGTTATATGCATTGTTATAACTTGTTTAAATGGTAACAGTAGAAATATAAATATTTTACTTCCAGAAATATAATGTAATTCATAACTTTGCTGATTTGGCTATAAACATTTAAAAATGTGTTTATTAAAGTGAATATTTTTCTTTCATTTATTAGCTGAACTTGGAGACTACAACCAGTCAGAAAACTTGCCAGGCTACCTCTCAGATTATTCTTTCATTCCTAATCAACCTCAAGAGTTTGAAAAAGAAATTGCAAAATTACATCAGCAACATACGTAAGGATTTATTTACTTTTCTGCTTATTTGGTAAACTTTTTTTGAGGGTTAATCTTCACCCGAGGATATTTTTAGAAAGAGTGGAAGGAAGAGGGAGACATAGAGAGAGAAACATTGATGTGAGAGAGAGAGAGAGAGAGAGAGACATCGATTGCTTGCATACCACACAAGCCTTGACAGGGTCAGGGTTTGAGCCTTTGACTGGAATTGAATCCGAGACCCAGTGCTCTAACCACTGAGCAACCAGCTAAGGTGGTAAATTTCTTAATGGCATCTTTTCTAGAGAAATGTTTTAAACTTTTTTAATGTAATTGTTATATTTACTTAATGTAGAACAGTTACTATTATATAAAATACTATAATTGTTATAAAGAAACATAGCTGATCTATTTAAAAGAAAAATCATTGCTTATTTCATATCAGACTTGTTTTCATTTTTACTAAGAACTATAAAGGTATATGTAAACAGAAATTTATTTGCTATTATGTAAAACAAGCAGCCCGGTGCACAAAAATTTGTGCTCTCAGGGGGGTCCCTCTGCCCAGCCTGTGCCTTCTTGCAGTCTGGGACCCCTCTGGGAGTGTCCACCTGCTGGCTTAGGCCCGCTTCTGAGGGGATCGGCCTAAGCTGGCAGTCATAGACATCCCTCTGGCAGCCCGGGAGCTCTCAGGGGATGTCCACTTGCCAGCGGGGAGCAGGCCTAAGCTGCAGTCGGACATCCTTAGCGCTGCTGAGGAGGCAGGAGAGACTCCCGCCACCACCACTGTGCTGGCAGCCATCAGCCTGGCTTGTGGCTGAGCAGAGCTCCCCCTGTGGGAGCGCACTGACCACCAGGGGGCAGCTCCTGCATTGAGCATCTGCCCCCTCGTGTTCAGTGTGTGTCATAGTGCCCAGTCATTCTGTTAGGGTCAGTTTGCATATTACCCTTTTATTATATAGAATTGCTAGTTTTCATTATATAAACTTTTTTTTACCTTCACCTGAGGATATTTTTTCCAGTGCTGCTCAGAGATAGTGGAAATGAGGGAGGGCGGAAAAAATATGTTGATTTGAGACACGTCAACTGGTTGCATGCACCCTGACAGGGAGTGGAGAGCGAACCCACAATCCAGGCACGTGCCCTTGACCAGGAATCGAACCTGCGACCCTTCAGTGTGCAGGGCCTCGCACTAACCACTAACCACACCAGATAGGGTATAATCTTTTCATTAAATAAAGTTTTATATTTTATATAAATATATTAAGGTGATTTTTATTATATAAAGTTGCCAGGAATTTTAAAATATTAATCATATGTTCACAGTCTACTTACCAATTCTCATTCCGTTTTTAGCTGTGTGAAGGGACTTTTTTTGTTTTTTTAGTAATAATGAGCCAAGAGGAGAAAAGGAACTTTATATAGTACTTAATTAATAAAAAAAAATAGCCCTTTAAAGATAGTAGCCATTTTTCACTCATTACAGTATTCAACTTTGATATTTTATGTCTAATATTCTGTTACATAACCTTTTTCAAGAAGAGAGCTATTGTTTTGAATAGAAGTTAATATTGTTTATTGGGTCAGAGATCAGTTTTGTTTTAACATACCATTCAAATTACTCATGTAGAAGTTAAGGTGGTGTTGCATATTGGCTGAGAGTGTGAACTCAAGCCAGAACTATCGTGTAACCTTGGCCAGATGGTTCTATGTCTCTGTTTCCTCATACGTAAATTGGGAATAATAAAAGTTACCTACCTCTGAAGTTATTGTAGGGATTAAGTAAGTTTATACATAAGGTATTAAAGATAGCGCCTAGCACATAGTAAGCACTGAAGAAATATTAGTTATTATTATATTTATTATTTTTTTCTAATAGTAATTATTATTATCATTTTATTTAATTGATTCTTAGAGAGAGAGGGAGAAAGAGAAAGCGAGAGAAACATTGATGTGAGAGAGAAATGTATGTTGATTGGTTGCCTCTCATACATGCCCCAACTGGAGATCAAACTCACAACCTAGGTATGTGCCCTGACTGGGATGATGTACAAGACCTTTCAGTGTATAGAATGATGCTCCAACCAACTTAGTCACACCAGTCAGAGTTAGCTCTGACTATTAAAGAAACTTTTATTTGGTAATGGCCTTATTTATTTAATACACATTGGCAAACTATAGGCCACTGCCTATTTTTTATGTCCCATGGGATAAGAATGGTTTGTATGGTTTAAATGGTTGGGAAAAAATTTTTTAAATAATAACATCTTGTGTCACATGACATATTGAGAAATCCTAATTTGTGTCCATAAATGAGCACTTACTGGAACACAGATTACCTCATTCGTCTACATGTTGTCTGTGGTTGCTTTCACATAACAGCAGTGTTTAGTAGTTGCAACAGAGACCATATGGCCTGAAAGCTAGCTCTCTCCAGTAAAAGTTTGCGGACCCTAATCTAAAAGAAGACTCCTGAATGAGAATTTTAAGACTGGCCTAATGTGGTAAGGGAGCTATTTTGGTCTAAAAGTAAATGACATTTATAATGAAAGTTCTATACATAGCATATCCAAATCAAGGATTTGAAGATAAACCCAATTTATAAACAATTTATCAATAATGAAAAGTCCCCCGCAAGGAAAAAGATTATACATTTAACAAGGTATTAATTATATATTTCTGTTTGGTTTAAAGAAATGATTCTTCAACTCTTTAAACAAAGAAAAAAATAGAATCATCTAGTTTAACTGGGGATGGTGTGGGAAAGATAGAATATTTAGCTTAATTGAATTGTAGGCCGATCTGAAATATATCTGCTTTTTTTGAGGAATCTCATTTTTATCATAAATTGGAAGGCTGTTGGGGTTTTTTAGTATCAGTAGTGAATGAGAGGCTTATATCTTTGTTTTTGTAATTTGCTGCTCTTGCTCTGCTGTAGTCTGATAACAACAGATAACTAAGGTTGTTAGAGCAGTATCCTATCTAATAAAAGAGAAACATGGTAATTGGTGTACGGCCGCTACCCTTTCCATTGGCTAATCAGCACAATATGCAAATTAACTGCCAGCCATGATGGCGGCCAGCAGCCAGGCAGCTTGAAACTAACATGAGGCTTGCTTGCTTCAGTGACGGAGGACTCCAACGTTCCCCGCCTGCTGCTGGAGGCCTCTGAGCAGCAACTCTAAGCAACTATGTAACAAGTATAGAAACTAAACAAAACCCGAGAAACCAGCTTTAGTGCCGGGCTTCAGCCAGCAGGATCGCAACATTGTAAGCAAAGGCCAGAAACCTATTTTCACCAGCTGAGGCCTAAGAGCTGGAGCCAAGCCTCAAAGCTAAAGCTGGCCCAGAATAAAAAAAAGAATAGAAAAAACGGAGAGGTTGGGAGCTTCAGTCACCCCCAGCCTGAAAACAGCTCTCAGCCCCTCACCCAGACTGGCCAGACACCCCAGTGGGGACCCCCGCCCTGCGGCTCTGTGTGCGACAGGGTGCGGCGCCCCAACCCCCGCCCCGCCCATCGGCCCTGCCCTGAGTGTCAGAGTGGCAGCGCCTCAACCCCCTGATCGGCCCTGCTCTATGGGTGATAGAGGGTGGCGCCCCAACCCCCTGATCCGCCCTGCCCTGAGTGTGACAGGGTACAGAGCCCCAACCCCCTGATGGGCCCTGCTCTGTGAGTGACAGGGGGCAGTGCCCCAACCCCCTGATTGGCCCTGCTCTGTGCGTGATACGGGGTGGCACTGCAACCTCCCCATCGACCCTGCCTTGAGTGTGACAGGGGACGGTGCCCCAACCCCCCAATCGGCCCTACCCTGAGCGTGACTGAGGGTGGCATCACAACCTCCTGATCACCCTGCTCTGTGCATGACAGGGGGCGGCACCCCAACTCCCCAATCGGCCCTGCTCTGAGCCCAACCAGGGGCTGCACCTAGGGATTGGGCCCGCCCTCTGCCACCCAGGAGCAGGCCTAAGCCAGCAGGTCGTTATCTCCAGAGGGGTCCCAGACTGCAAGAGGGCACAGGCCGGGCTGAGGGATCCCCCTCCCCCGCGAGTGCACAAATTTTTGTGCACCAGGCCTCTAGTATATAATATAGAGGTAAGTCACTTTTTAAAGGCATTTAAAATTATAGTTCTAAAACTTGTGTTTATAAGAATCACAGGGGATGTTTACTATCTGTTGTGAAAGACTAATTTTTCTCTACTCTGTCATGGAACAATACTTCTAAAATCTTCTATAATAATAAAAGCATAATATGCTAATTAGAACGGACGTTCTTCCAGGTGACCTTCCGGACCAAGCTGGGGCTACCCGGGTCCTGGGTGCCTGCTGGCGGGTAGAGAGAAGCCCAGGTCCAGGGTGCTGGTGGGAAGCCGGTGCCAGCAGCTGGGGGAAGGAAGGCCTACTCTTGCATGAATTTCGTGCATTGGGCCTCTAGTATATAATAACAATGAATTAATAGAAAAGTAAAATGGAGAAATAAAGACAAAAAATTACAAGCCATTTTTTTTGTTAGATTCAACAGACATGAAATTACTCCACAAAAATTCTATAAAACTCTGATTGTCTCAGTTTCTATATTTGTTATGAATCAATGCCTGTCTGTGCACCATTCTCTGAGAAACACTGCCCAAGAGTTTGTCTCAGAATCTGTGTGTTTCAGAAGCAGTCTGTGTAATTTAAATGCAGATGTATACAAGCACACTAAGTTATGTCTGGGAATGAGTGACTTTCTAACAGCCAAAGGAGCAGCTGTGAACTTTTAAAACTTAATGATTCTTATATTTTTCAAAAATAAGAAAATATTGTACAAAATAATAATTTGTGTTACTGAAAATGTACCCTCCAGATAAGTTAGATGTTACTGTACATAACTCAGAGGAGTGGTTATGCATGGTGTTTTGTAAAAGATTTAATTAGGATGCTGAAAAATGTCCAGATAAATAGCCTTTTCACTTTGGCCATATTTGTGATTGATTTAATTGTTAACCTAATGATGTCTTTACAGAGGCTTATCTCCTGCAGAAGCAGAATTTAATTACCTGAACACAGCACGTACCTTAGAACTCTATGGAGTTGAATTCCACTATGCAAGGGTAAGTGAAGAAATCTTACTTTGATATTGATGAGTTAGGCTCTATTGACATAGTAATGCCTAATAGCATTAGGTAACAAATGTAGTAACTAGTAAGTGCTGCCAGTATAGTTACACTGAAAATTTCCTTTAAGTGTAAGCATTTTCACACTCCCTTAAGATTCAATACCTAATGAAAATGGTTGAAGTAGATTTTTGATGTTATTTTTCTTCAAGGAAGTGATTTATGTAATCATGATAATTTCTGCAGAGCATAGGAGATGGTACCTTTAGAATTTTTATTTTAAAAATAAAGATTAAGTTACAGGAAAAGTAGTTTTTTATATATTTAACTTTTTTGATAAGCAGTATCATAAAAGATGCTTTCACCACACTTATTTTACTTTCATCATTTAGTGATGTTAAACATTTTTATTTCTAAAGCACAAATGAAGCATATTAATATCTTTTGGCTGTCCCCTTCCCCCCAAATCCCTTCATTAACTGGCTGGTGTTGCTCAGTTGGTTGAGCGGTTGCCAGTTCGATGCCCAGTCAGGGCTCATGCCTGGATTGTGGGTTCCATTCCCAGTAGGGGGCATGCAGGAGGCAGCCAATGGATGTTTCTCTCTCCCTCTCCTCTTCGCTCTAAAAAATCAATTAAAAAATCTTTTTTAAAAAGGTGGAATTATGATTACTAGCTTCCCCACAGCACTCTTTTTTTTTTTTTAATTGAGTCAAACGTAGCTGCTTCCAAAAGACTATATCCTCCTGCCATAAGGGTATTTGTGAGTGGCTATTCTTAGTACACCTGGATTCCTTCTTATATTTTATCAAGAGATTGTATTTCTGTAGAAGTAACTGGAGTACAGCTATTATCTGTAACCAGTGAAATGTGGGAACATATAGGTAATCATCGGTTATGTTGATGATAGGTTTTACATTCTCTTGGGACAAATTGCTGAGCCTAAAAAGAATGGCAGCCTGAAAAGGTGATAAGTTTTGTTTAGTTATTTCGAATTTATTTTAATTTATAGATGTACACAGACAAACAATGGTTTAAGAATTCAAAGTTCTACTTCATATAATGGTTTTATTGTTTAGAGCCTCACCTGGTTATGTTCTGAGAGGAGCACTAAGTCTTATATTTCACAAAGCTTATGTCAGTCTCTCCTTTACAAATACAATGAGCCTAGCCATCATGGCTCAGTGATTGAGCGTTGACCTATGAACCAGGAGGTCACAGTTCAATTCCTGTTCAGGGCACATGCCTGGATTATGGGCTTGACCCCATTGGGGTGCATACAAGAGGCAGCTGATTGTCTCATCATTGATGTTCCTCTCTCTCTTCCTCTTTCTCTCCCTCCCTCTCCCCCCATTACTCCCTGATACCAATTTTAAAAAATATTTTTTTAAAAACAGAATAATTTGCTTTCCTAACTTTTCTATATCTGATCATTCTTAGTGTTTGTGATTTGCAAATCTGTGTAACACCATTTAAAATGTGTAAGTTTCTGTCATAGACAGCAAGAGCACTGCTCAGCTCTGGTGCTCTGAGTTGCTCTGAATCCATAAATTCTTCCCCACTATGCCAGGGCAGGTTCCTTCTCGACCCCTGCCCACTGTACAAACTATTGGGATCTTGAGTCCAGATTCCTCCTTTATCTTCCATCCACTAGATGCAGTTGTTGGGTCCGACCACCTCTGCCTAGGGCTGGACCTCCTTGGACATCAGGTCTTAGAGAAGCCATGAGAGGTTGTGGGTGTGTAAGAATGAGTTTATATTGAAGAAGCCAGTGGCCATAAGCCATTAGACAAGACAGTCCTTCATAACAGTATCTCAAATCAGGCAGCCGTACATGGGTGGTGAATAGATACCTTTTCCACATAGTCACACCTCTAATAGTCTCTGTACCCACAGTCATTATCTGAGCAGTTGCACACTGGCCCCTAGACCAGTGATGGCGAAACTTTTGAGCTCGGCGTGTCAAAATTTTGAAAAACCCTAACTTAACTTTGGTGCCGTGTCACATATAGAAATATTCATAATTTTTTTTTTAATATTTGCAACCATAGTAAAAAAAAAGATTTATATTTTTGATATTTATTTTATATATTTATATGCCATTTAACAAAGAAATATCACACAAAAATATGTATAAT
>NW_006295062.1:1914917-1920663 GCF_000327345.1 Myotis davidii
TTTTCTGCCCTTCTGCCGCAGGGACATGTTTGCACAGTTCTCTGGGGACTTTTTAAAAGCCCTGCTTAACGTGCTAGTGAATTCTGACTGCTGACTAGAGACAGGAAGTGGGTCTCTGATGAGGGACGAAAGTGAAAGAAAAGTTACTGGAGGCGGTTCCATCCCCACCCTTTCCTTCCTGCTCTGTTTCATGGTTTCCCTCGCCCCCCTCTGGTTGTGTGGAATGTGATCGTGGGAAATTAGGAGATTGGGGGCCTTGGCATCGGGCCTGGTGACTATGATCTGCTGGGACAGGCGGAGCAGGTGAGTGCCGCTGCTGAGGGGCTTCTGGACACCGCGTTGCTGGGACTGGCCGAGTGAGGACGCCTCTGGGTCCCGCCAGGATCTCCACGTGTGTTTCTCTCTGAGCTACAGCCTCCGGCCTTGCTCCTTCTCAGCTCCGGCAATCTCCAGTTCCTCTGCTACGTTTCTCAGCCTCCTCAGACCTCAGCGGCCTCAAGCATAGACAGTGTCTCCCTCCTGCCGGATCAGCTTGGAGATTCCACAAGACTTTATGTGTTGTTTCCACTCTGTTTGGTGCTGGGGCAGAGGGCTAAGTGAATCCTGCTGTCACATCCCAATGGCCTGAGTCCGTGGTCTCGAAGGCCCACTGTCCCTATTTCCCCCTGCCCTATTCTAGGTTCTTTCTTGATCCCGGCTTCCTACCCTCGGAGGTTCCCAAAAGACAGCTCTTGAAATCTTTTGATCCGCATCCCTGAATGGATCTGTGTCTTTGCAAAACGTGTCGTTGCTTTATATGTGGGCACTATTTTTTAACTATGTGACCGGGAGCAAGTACTTTCTCCGTGCTTCTGCTCATTAAATGGGGTTAATATTAGTACGACATCATAGGTGATTGTGGGCATTGCAAGGTGATAAGAGGTATTAACTGCTTGCGACTGGCTGGCTAAGTACCCAACAAGTGTTAGCAATTATTATGACAAATGTATTACTTGTACTATTTTACTCATTGTTTCCTTTTTAAAAAGTAAGCACTTTGTGTAGTTTACATTCTGTGTATTTCGCCAGGTCCCACTTCCTAACCACTACACAGTATTGAGAGATGGACAGCTTCTCCAGTTCTCTGTAAGGACTTGCCCTCTGACCCTTGACCTGATCCTACTTGCAAATCCTTGCCAATCCCATAGGGGTGAAGTGGGTATCTCCTTGCTTTCTTCTGCATTTCCCAGCTTACGACGAGTTTGAGCATATTAAACTCAAACTCCACTGCGGGGAATTCTCCATCACAAGGCTGCAAAAATAAATAAATAGAAATCACGGCTTTTTTTATAAAAGGTTGATAGGGTTCTTACCTATTAACTTTTTGCAGTGTTTCTGCACTGACTCCTGGTGCAAAACAATTCAAAGATAGTATGTATAACCAACAAATATATGGTACTGTAATCAGTTATCCAACACGCAGAATGTCTCGTTCAGCACTGTTGCACTGTATATCTTTTTCTTCTAACCCTCTCACTCCTGTCTCCTAACGAACATGGCGATCAAGTGCGTCCGTTTACCGAATGTACCCCAACGCACGGGAAGCTTACCCGAGGCACATATTGGCAATAACGAGGCCGTTTCCAGAACTGGGCATTTTGTCACTCAAGTAAAAATAAAATGTCATGAGTAAAGATTAATCTGTTTATAGTGCAATTCTAAACTGTTTTATATTAATGTCAATATTGGAACAATGTATCTTGGATGTTTTCATTATGTGTCTTTGCTATGCAACACCGATGTACATATTTGCATCCGGTTTTAGAATTGCATTATTGATCATGAGTAACGTAATAATATTACTTGAGTGATGCCCAACTCTGGCCGTTGCGAGAGACAAATATTTGAATTGTGCAATTTTTTGTCTCTGTCGATGTGTGTCACCCAAAATGAGTTCGCGTGTCACCCCTGACACACGTGTCATAGGTTCGCCATCACTGCCCTAGACTCAGCACCTCACATCATAGTGGTGCCTAAGCTCTCTGCCTCAGCAGCTTCTCTAGCCCCTCTGGCTCAGCAGCTTCTGCTGTCTTCCCTCCCAGCACACTGGTCTCTGTAGCCTCACATAGTAACTACCTCCGAGCTTCTTTCCCAGCTCCATCTCTCCAGCACAATTCTTCACACTCCAGCCTAGCTAGTCAGTAATCTGAATATTACTCCAGAGACAAAGATGGCTAGTTTCCAACAGTGATATCAGTCATTTGGGTTACAGAAGGGCACAGCGTACTGGGAGACCGCTGTGGCCTTGCACCTGCTTAATCCTTGGCCATTCTAATTAGGGTTCCCATGATCAGAGCAGCCTTGGCATACTGATAACAGGACTCTGGCATGGTTGCCACAGTCTCTCTTGAACTTTTTTCTTTAAAATGTGCTCCTGGCACCCTCACTCCCTCTTTGGAGGCTATTACCTTTGAACATGATTCTCTAAAATGTAACATAGTGGTCAGTATTTGTGCAACTAAATTTTGTTTTTTATTTTAATAAAGTTTAAAACCAGTGGAAATTTAATATGTGAACAAAACTGTGGTTAACAATAAGAAGACCACTATGTTCAGTCATTTTAGTCATCAGTTTTCTCTCTCTCTCTCTCTCTTTTTTTTTTTTAGTTTAATGATTTTTAGAGATAGAGGGAGGGAGAGAGAGAAACGCGAGTGTGAGAGTGCAACATGGATCGGCTACCTCCTACACACCCCTTACCGGGGCTCCATCCTGCAACTTGCAACTCGTGCATGTGCCCTTGACCAGGAATGGAACCGGCAACTTCTTGGTGCACAGGACACCAAAACCACTGAACCACACAAGGCTCTTATCAGATTTGTAAAGGTAGTTTTGACTGCTATCTGTTATCTCTGACTGCTATCAAGGAAATACAAAGAGTGTTAAACTACCTTTTTTTATTTTTCTTAATTAAATTTATTGGGGTGACATCGGTTAATAAGATTATATAGGTTTCAAGTGTACATTTCTATGATACAACATAATCTGTATATTGCATTGTGTACCCAACACCCAAAGCCAAATCATCTTTCATCACTATATATTTGGCCCCTTTACCCTTTACTATCCCCTCTTCTCTTCCCTTTGGTAACCACCGTACTTTTGTCTGTGTCTATGAGTTTCAGTTTTATATCCCACATCTGAGTGAAATCATATGGTTCTTAGCTTTTTCTGACTGACTTATTTCAGTTAGCGTAATATTCTCAAGGTTCATTTATGTTGTTGCAAATAACAGTATATAATTTTTTTCCTATGGTTTAGTAATACAGTATTCCTTTGTATATATGTACCACATCTTCTTTATGCAATCCTCTATTGAAGGACACTTTGGTATTTCCATGTCTTGGCCACCGTGAATAATGCTGCAGTGAATATAGGAGGTATATATATCTTTGCTAATAAATGTTTTCAAATTTTTCGGGTAGCTAAGCAGAACAGGAATGGCTGGGTGTATGCTAACTGTGCTGTATTTTTTAATCCTTTCCAGAGGATTTGTTTTTATTGATTTTTAGAGAGGGGAAGGAGAGAGAGAGAGAAACATCAAAGAGAGAGCATTCATTGATTGCCTCCTGTATGCACCCCGATGGGATTGAACCCACCAACTTTCTATGTACAGGATGATGCTCCAATTAACTGAGCCACCCAGCCAGGGTGTGGTAACTCTATTCTTAATTTTTTTAGGAACCGCCATACTGTTTTCCATGGTGTCTATACCAGTTTATATTCCCACCAGCAGTGAACGAGGGTTCTTTTTTCCTCCACAACTTTTCCACCACTTGTTATTACCTGTCTTATTAACAGTAGCCATTCTAACAGGTGTGAGGTGGTATATCCTTATCATTTTGATTTGCATTTCCCTAATAGTTAGTGAAGTCGAGCATCTTTTCATGTGTCTGTTGCCATTTGTATGTCTTGGTAGAGATGTCTGTTCAGGTCATCTGCCTATTTTTTAATTGGATTGTTTGTTTAGTGTCATACAAAACCCTAGAGACTCCATCAAAAAGCTACTAGACTTAATACATGAATTTGGCAATGTAGCAGGATACAAAATTAACCCCAAGAAATCTGAGGCATTTCTATACACCAATAGTGAACTTTCAGAAAGAGAGATTATAAAAACAATCCCGTTTACCATCGCACCAAAAAAATTAAGCTACCTAGGAATAAACTTAACTAAAGAGGTAAAAGACCTCTACTCAGAAAACTACAGGACGTTGAATTCTTTTTGGATTTTAATCCCTTGTCGGAGCTGTTTGTAAATATCTCCCATTTGGTTGAATGCCTCTTTGTTTTGTTGGCGATATCTTTTGCTCTGCAAAAGCTTTGTACTTTACTTTTTTTAAGCGACATGGCTGGATTTTACACATAAATAACCATGTTATTTATTAACTTAAGGTAAGATATTTTGTTATTCAAATTATTAGATTGTAAAACTCTCTCTCAGAAAGTCTTAAATGTAGAGTACTGGATTAAAGTAATTTAAATTTTAAATGGTCAGAGTTATCCAGAAACATATTTGTACAGGCAAAAAAATAAGCCAGAAAAGGTTGTTTCTGTTGTGTCTGGATATAAAAAGCTGAAGAAGAAAATGTACAAATGTTAAGTGAACATGAAGGGAAATTCTGTGGCATTAGGAACATAGAAGTAAAGGGGAGAGGATACATAAATAGAATACTTAAGTTTTAATTGACTATCAGAAGCAAAAGTGTATAAGTCTTAGTGCATTCATTGTGGTGGCTCTGTTATGTACCTTGCAGTGTTGGCACTAAGGATTACTTAGTGTACAAAACATCAATTAGCCTTGCCCTCTTGGAGCTCACAGTATAGTGAGGGAGAAAAAAAATGGAACATGAATTAACAGTTAAATATGTGGGGGCCACAAAGGGGAAAGTACAGATTGCTATGGGTCATATGACAGGAATATCTAATCCAACCTGGGAGCAGAGGTAGGGAAGCCTTCTGAGAAGAAATAATTTACTGTAGCCAGAAGAATGAATAAGACTAGCAAAGAGTGGTTTTCACTATAGAGCTGTCATCATGAATGAAGACCTGAAATAACTGGAGAACATGGAATATTTCACACAATGAAAACTGTTAGTATGTCTAGAAGATTAAATGAATAAGGGAAGAGGATATAAAAGTAAAGAATGAATGACAACTTCAGGATAAAAAGGAAAATAAAAATGATTTGGGGAGATGAAGCAGGGGGATGTTTTGGTTTACTTTTAAACATATTCTAAATAGTTGGTGTTTTTCGGTGGTGCGGGGGGAGGGGGATGTTCAGTTGTATGAGTTTTAACACATGTATAGATTCATGTAACTACTACTGCAATCAGAATACAGAACAGTTCCATCACCCAAAAAAAGTCTCACTCACACTGTCCCATTGTAGTCCAGCCTTCTAATTACACCTATTTTTGGACTCTAGTTTTGTCTTTTCTAAAATGTCTTGTAAATGGAATTCTGTATATTACGTTTTGAGACTGGCTTCTTTTACTTTCAGTAATGAATTTGAGATTTTCGAAGTTATTATGTGTATCAATAGTTCATTCTTTTTATTGTTGAATATTATTCCATTGTCTAGATATACTGTGGTTTGTTTATTCAGTTACCCACTGAAGGACATCTGGATTGTTTCCAGCATTTTTTTTTTATTAATAGACCTACTGCAAACACTTATTTACAAGTTTTTGTACGAATTTAAGTTTTT
>NW_006295062.1:1920696-1922420 GCF_000327345.1 Myotis davidii
GTGGGATTGCGGTCATATGGTACGTGCATATTTAGCTTTATGTGAAATTGCCAATCTATCTTCTAGAATGATTGCACCACTTTGTTTCCCCATCAGTATTTGCAGGTTCTAGTTGTTTCACACCCTTTTTATCATGTGGTACTGTTTGTTTTGTTTCTTAAGATTTTCTAATAGGTGTGTTCTATCTCATCATGGTTCTATTTTGCATTTCCCTGATGACTAATGATGTTGCACATCCTACTTTCTGTGATAAATGTCTCTTCTGGTGTTTTGCCCATTGTCTAATTTGGTTGTTTCTTTTCTTGCTCTTGTGTTTTGAGAGCTCTATATGTATTCTAGATATATGTTTTGTGTTGGATATATGATTTGCAGATGTTTTCTCCCACTCTTTGGTTTGCCCTTTTATTGTCTTAACAGTGTATTTCAAAAGGAAGTGATGGATTCTAATATTCATTGTTCAGTCACTGATAAAACATTCTGAAAATCAGCAAGATATAGGTTTTAAAATTACAGTCAGCAAACTTGACTTCTATGTAGATTACCATCCCCAACAACTTCAGAGTGTGCATAACTTCTGAGCACAATGCAGTTGAGCTAAAAACAATGACAAAAAGATAACTTTAACAATTCTCCAAATAATCTAATGAACAAAATAAACTGATGAACAGAATAGATCCAGAGACATAGAAGCATGGACAGACTGACAAATCTTAAAGGAAGGGAGGTAGGGTGGGAAGGTTGGGGGAGGAGAGATGAACTTGGGAACTTATATGCATATATGCATATCCCATGGACATGGACTATAGTGTAGTGAAGGCTGGGGAGGGGCAGGTGTGAGGGGAGGGGCTCAATGGGGAAAAAAGAAAAGAGGACACATCTGTAATATTTTCAACAATAACGATAATTTTTTAAAAATTCTCCAAATGTTTGGAAATTAAGAAACATACTTCTAAATAAACCATGGGTGCAAATACTATCATTATTTCTACCCAACACTCTGTGCTTTCTCTCAGACACTCATCTAGAAAGAATAATAATTAGTTACCCCTAAGTGGGTTGGTAGGATTGGTTGATGATATATGGATAGCAAAGTAATCTTGAAAATAAAAAATAACTTGAATATATCAATACCAAAGAACATGTGTTTTAAATTTTTGTAAAGAATTTCTGACCTTTTAAAATGGAAAAAGCACTATCAGTACTACCACCTAGCTGGCCTTGGCTAGGTAGATCAGTTGGTTAGAGCAGTGGTTGGCAAACTCATTAGTCAACAGAGCCAAATATCAGCAGTACAACAATTGAAATTTCTTTTGAGAGCCAAATTTTTCTAAATTAAACTATATAGGTAGGTACATTATTATTAACTTAATTAGGGTACTTCTAAGGCTTAGGAAGAGCCACATTCAAGGGGCCAAAGAGCTGCATGTGGCTTGCGAGCCGCATTTTGCCAACCATGGGGTTAGAGTGTTGTCCCCATATGCCAAGGTTGAAGTTTGATCTCCAGTCAGGACACATACAGGAATGAACCAATGAATGCATAAATGCATAGAGCAACAAATCATAGTGTCTCTCACTCTCTGTCTCTCCCTTGCTTACTCCCCCTTCCTCCCTTTCTCTTGAAAATAAACTAGGCCTGCTGTTACATTGAGGCAGAGGGAGAGGCCGCTACATTCCTTTAGAACAGCGGTCACCAACCTTTTGGACCTCACGGACCACCGGTTGCC
>NW_006295062.1:1923003-1928790 GCF_000327345.1 Myotis davidii
CTTGCCCCCTGGTGGTCAGTGACCTCCCACAGGGGAGTGCTGCTCAGCCAGAGCCAGGCTCATGGATGTCAAGTGCAGGAGTGGTGGCAGGAGTGAGGGGTCCCGGACTGTGAGAGGGATGTCCGACTGCCAGCTTAGGCCCACTCCCCCCTGTGCCTAAGCAGCCAGCAGGTCATCTCCCGAAGGGTCCCAGACTGCGAGAGGGCGCAGGCCGGGCTGAAGGACCCCCCTCCCTCCCCGAGTGCACAAATTTTTGTGCGCCAGGCCTCTAGTATATAATAAAAGGGTAATATGCAAATTGATCCTAATGGCGGAACAACCAGTCGCTATGATGTGCACTTACTACCAAGGGGCAGATGCTGAACGCAGGAGCTACCCCGTGGTTGTCAGTGTGCTCCCATAGGAGTAGTTCCCCTCAGCCACATGGGTTGATGGGCTGCGAGTGCAGCAGCAGTGGCGGGAGTCCCTTCCGCCTCCTCAGCAGTGCTAAGGATGTCCCACTGTGGCTTAGGCCCGCTCTTTGTGGGGAGCATGCCTAAGCCATCAGATGCACATCCTCTTGAGGGCTCCCAGGCTGCCAGGGAGATGTCTGACTGCCAGCTTAGGCCTGTTCCCCTGGGGAGCAGACCTAAGCCAGCAGGTAGACATCCCCCAAGGGGTTCCAGACTGTGAGAGGGCATACTCCGGGCTAACCCTCCTCCTCTTGAGTGCACAAATTTCATGCACCAGGCCTCTAGTCAATCAATAAATAAAAAATTTAAATGTCTTGTTAAATTAATAGTTTGAGGACTCACTATACCGAAAATCAATCAGTATTTATTAGACTGTGAGCATAGAATAAATGAACATTATAGAGCTAGAATATCTCTATGCCATGGATCCTCAAGTTCAATCTCTGTTTTGTAAGGATGTTAGCATAATGTAAACTCTGTGTTTACTTAAACTGATTTATAGTTATACAAATGTGAGTGTAATGACAGAAGCATGGTTTTTGGTTTTTAGTTAGGTATAGGATGCTCTAAATCCTAAAACAAATTACCAAGTTTTAGGCTTAATTGTGAATATCTTATCTATGATAACGTAATTGCTAATTAGACTGGACATCCTTCTTGAAAACCTTCTGGATGAAGCCAGGGCTGCGAGGGAAGCCCAGGTCCCGCGTGCCTGCTGGCGGCCAGAAGGAAGCTTGAGTCTCAGGTGCCAGAGGGAGGCCGGTGCCGGCAGCCAGGGGAAGGAAGGCCTACTCTTACATGAATTTCATGCATTGGGCCTCTAGTTTGTAATAATGATGAAGATAATTACTGAAGAATAACTTTTGCCCTTCAAAGTTTCAAGAAAGGAAGCTTAATGATGCTATTTTGATTATTCATTGAATATTTATTGAGCATCTTCTATGTTCTAACTCCTGTTATAGACATAGTAGAAACAGCAGTGAGTAAAGTAGATATAACCCAACCCTCATGCCGCTTGTATTCTCAGGGACAAGACAGACTAAAAAATAATTGAGTAATTAGAGTACATAGTGTATGGTTCCTTGGAACTAAAGTTCAATAACAGGCAAAATACCTGTTTATACTGATAGAAGCCAGAATAGCAGTCACCTATGGAGGGCTATTATTAGCAGGAAGGCTAATGAGGGAGCCTTCTGGAATTTTGAAAATATATATGTTGGTTTGTGGTGGTTACAGAGAAGTGTATATATGTATGTCAATTCATGTGTGTAAAGTCTTGTGCATTTTACTATATATTGGATTTTCTTGCAGTTAAGTAAATATGTAATATATCACATAGTGATAAATGCAGTGCAGACAAATTAAGGTGAGAAAGGGGATTGAAACAATAAAAACGGGTATCATGATAGGAAAGGCCTAACTGAGCAGATAAACAGACCTGAAGGAGTCATGCTGATATCTAGGCGTAGAATGTTAAAGCAAAGAAAATTGCAATGAAAGGCCATGGTATAGTCTACATCAAGGAACAGCAAAGAGAACAGCATGGCTGCTGCAGTGCAAGCTGGGAGTGTATCAATGAGGTCAGGCAAACCAGGACTTTATAGCACATTTTAAAGACTTTGATTTTAATTATAAGCAAAGCCATTTTTTAAAAATATATATTTTATTGATTTTTTACAGAGAAGAAGGGAGAGGGATAGAGAGCTAGAAACATCGACCAGCTGCCTCCTGCACACCTCCTACTGGGGATGTGCCCGCAACCAAGGTACATGCCCTTGACCGGAATCGAACCTGGGACCCTTCAGTCCGCAGGCCGACGCTCCATCCACTCAGCCAAACCGGTTAGGGCAGCACTTCCTTTTTTAGCATATCAAGATTTGGCGTCATTTTTAAGAGACAATAATGACTGCTGTTTTGAGAGTATTCAGTAAGGCACTAAAGCAGTGATGGCGAACCTGTGATAAGCGTGTCAGAGGTGACACGCGAACTCATTTTTTTGGTTGATTTTTCTTTGTTCAATGGCATTTAAATATATAAAATAAATATCAAAAATATAAATTTTTGTTTTACTATGGTTGCAGATATCAAAAAATTTCTATATGTGACATGGCTCCAAAGTTAAGTTAGGGTTTTTCAAAATGCTGACATGCCGAGCTCAAAAGGTTTGCCATCACTGCACTAAAGGAACAGACCAGCCTGGAGACTGTTCCAGAGATCCACATGAAATATAATGGTGGTTACTGGGTGGTGAAAAGTAGTCAGATTCAGTATATATTTTGAATATGGAAGTGCCAGCCTTTACTGATGTGTTGGTAATGAGGTATGAGAGAAAAAGAATTTGGGAATAATTCCAAAGTTTTTGGCCTAAGTAATTAGAGAAATGGAGTATGTCACGAAGTTGGGAAAGATGAGAGAGAAGCAAGTTTCAGAGGGTGAGTCAGGAATTAGTTTGGGACATACTAAATTTTAGAAGATTTTTATTCCAAATGAAGGAGGGTATGCCGTTCAACAGGTGGAACTGGAGTTCAGAGGAGAGGTCTGGACTAGAGATAAACATTTGGGAAACTTCAGCTTATAGGTAACTAAAGGCCCAGTGCATGAAATTTTTGCACTGGGAGCGGGGGTATTCTCAGCCCGGCCTGCACCCTCTCACAGTCCAGAACCCCTCGGGGGATGTTTGGGATCCCTGGCTCTTTACTGCCCACCTGCTCACTCCTTACTGCTCAGCACACTGCTCCTGCACTGGTGGGGTGGGGGATGTGGTCTGCGGGGATTGGCCCGCTGTGGGAGCACCGCTCATCCCTATCAGCTGAGCGGCGCTCCCACTGTGGGAGCGCACTGACCATCAGGGGGCAGCTCCTGCATTGAGCAATGAGCCCCCTGGTGGTCATTGCACATCATAGCAACTGGTCAACTGGTCGTTCTGGTAGTTCCGCCATTCGGTTGCTGGGCTTTTCTTATATAGGATGTTTAAAATGATGAGATGAGAGCACTGCAGGAATATGCCTAGTAGATATTGAAGGGAAGAGGTCCTTGGAGCTGAACACTTAGCAATTCAGAGGTTAGAAAGATGGGGAAGAACCAGGAATGACACCAGGAAGAAGTAGCATTTTATATAGAAAGAAAGCCTTACTGTCAAAGACACGTGTGTGTCTTTGAAGCCAAGCGAAAACTATGTTAGAGGATTCCTGGTTAGAAATGTGTAAGCTCCTGGTGGCCTTGTAAGAGCAGTTTGGGACATAGAGTGAGGACCAGAGATTGATTAGGGAGTATTTAAAGAAGGCTGTGAGAGATTTTGCTGTACAAGATACAGATAATAATAACAGGAAACACCTATTTGGCTTTTACTAAGTGCTTGACACCCTACTTAAGGCTTCACGGTTATTAATCTCATTTAATACTTAAAACAGCCCTGTGAGTTAAGAGAAGAACCAGTTTATAGCTTCTTCCAAAACTTTGTTTTTAACCTGCATTTGTTTAAACACTTCATGAGAGAATGGTTAGAATAATAAAAAAAATAAAATATAATCCCTTGAGGTGATTAAAAATGGTGAAAAACTAAGTGGATGCTGCATGGACATGCTCCCAGGAACAAATTGGAATTACAACTGAAATACAGAAAAACTTCCTGAATAATCAACTGAAGACTTGCAGGAGAGAACCCTGATACCCGAGGACCGAGAGTGGAGACCACATAGAGACTGGTAGGAGGGGTGGAAGCGCGAAAGGGCTGGCTGGGCGCCCACTGACAGCAACTGAGTTCTGAGAAGTATCTCAGCTCTGGGGGTTGCCACTGAGAACTCTAGGTTCTAATCCCCGAGCTGGGCCTCCCCGCAGAGAACACCACAGCTGAGAAGGGTAACTTCATAACATCTGGCTATGAAAAGCAGCAGGGTTGCTGTCTGCCAGGGAGAGACAGCTGGAAATTCAGGCACCCTCTTAAAGGGCCAACACACAAAATTCCCTGTGGAGCCACCTACCTTATGCTCCCACAGAGGGAGGGCAGAGTGGACTGGAGCTGTGTGAGCAGAACTGGACATGGGGTTAGAGCTGGAAGGCAGACACTCCCAGTTTCCTATGCTGAGTCCTTCCCTCACATAGGGGAGGACATCTTTCCCACATACATTTGCCTTGCCTTGGGGGAGACAATTGACCCACCCTATTGGAAAAAACCTTGCCCTGGGGCCACTTAAGAGACCAAAAATACTGTCTTGACTCTATCGTATGCTCTTGCCTATTAAATTTTAGGAGATTTTTAACATCTCTTTTTTCAACATCCTGTAGTTTTCCAAGTACAGGTCTTTTACCTCCTTGGGTAAGTTTATTCCTATTATCTTAATTTTTTTATTGCAGTGGTAAATGGGGTTGTTTTTTTAGTTTATCTTTCTGTGAGTTCTTTATTGGTATATAAAAAGCCATAGATGTCTGGGTGTTAACTTTGTATCCTACCACAATGCCGAATTCATTTATTAAATCTAGTAATGTTTTGATGGAGTCTTTAGGATTTTCTGTGTACAATATCATGTCATTTGCGAATGAGGACAGTTTTACTTCTTTTCCAATTTAGATACCTTTTATTTCTGCTTCTTGGCTGATTGCTATAGCTAGCACTTCCAGTACTATGTTGAACAGGAGTAGTGAAAGTGGGCATCCCTGTCTTGTTGTTGGCTATAGTTTTGTCATATAAGGTTTTATTATGTTGAAGTATTGTCCCTTTATTCCCACTTTGTTGAGAGTTTTTATTTAAAAAGGGTGTTGGATTGTGTCATATGTTTTTTCTGCATCAACTGTAATTTTTGTCTTTCAGTTTGTTTATGTGATATATCCCATTTATTGATTTGCAGGTATTGTTCCAGCCTTGCATCCCCAGAATAAATCCCACTTGGTCATGGTGTATGATCTTTTCAATGTATTGCTAGATGTGATTTGCTAAAATTTTGTTTAGCATTTGAGCATCTATGTTCATCAGGGATATTGGCCTGTAATTCTCTTTCTTTGTAGTGACTTTATCTGGTTTTGGGATTAGGGTAATGCTGGTTTCATAGAAAGAGCCTGGAAGTGTGCCTTCCTCTTGAATTGTTTGGAATAGATTGAGGAGGTTCGGTGTTAGTTCTTCTGTGAATGTTTGGTAAAATTCCCTCGTGAAGCTGTCTGCACTAGGCTTTTGTTTGATGGAAGTTTTTTGATTACTGCTTCAATTTCATTGGTAGTTATCAGCCTATTCTGCTTTTCTGATTATTCCTGGTTGAGTTTTGGAAGATTGTATTTTTCTAGGCATATGTCCATTTCATCTAGGTTGTCCAGTTTGTTTTAGGAAAGTTGTTTATAGTATTTT
>NW_006295062.1:1929638-1931191 GCF_000327345.1 Myotis davidii
TGTGTCTGCAGTGAGAGAACTTCTGTCCTCTAGGGAGGTGCTAATCTAGCCTTTGCCTGAGGCTATCCAGCAAATGGCTCTGTGCAGGGCTTGGGCACTGCGTGTCCCAGGGGATCAACAGGGCGGGCTGAGCGAGCAGTTATGGCTGCTCTCAGTCCAGTCCCCAGGGGTTCTGCCTCTCAGAGTCCCAGCAACCGCTGCAAACCTCGGAGAGAAAGCTTCCTTCGAGCTCTGACCAAAGCCAGACAGTCCCGCTTCTCCCGTTTGAGTCTGGGTCCCTATAGACTCGCCCGGATCTGGAGCTCAGAGTCTGTGACTCCCTCTCGATTGAAACAGACAACCATGCCCTCAGCCGCCAGCCCTCTCGACATGTACTCCGCACCTTAGTATTTTACTTCAGCACTGCGCCTCCTCTGAGTCTCGGTATACTATTCTCTTTCCTCCTAGTTGTAGAACGTTCACTCAGCCAGC
Organism: Myotis davidii; assembly: GCF_000327345.1. Classification (NCBI taxonomy): domain Eukaryota; kingdom Metazoa; phylum Chordata; class Mammalia; order Chiroptera; family Vespertilionidae; genus Myotis; species Myotis davidii. The sequence continues at coordinate 1,930,110 of NW_006295062.1, forward strand.
CTTCCTGTGGTTCTGGATGATGTCCGTTCTGTCTTTTACTTGTACTTTTGAAGTGGTTGTTCGAGGCTGCAAACTCCGGCATTAACCTATGCCGCCATCTTGGTTTCCTCACATCTTTTATTTCTGATTTTGTTTATTTGGGTCCTCTCTTAGTTTCTTGGTGCGCCTGGCTAACAGTTCATCAATCTTGTTTATCCTTTCAACGAACCAGCTTTTGGTTCTATTGATTTTTTTTTTTGTCTCTGTTATTTCCGCTCTGATCATTATTATATCTCCCTTCTACTTACACTGGGTTTTTCTTTTTTTATTTTTAAATATATTTTATTGATTTTTTACAGAAAGGAAGGGAGAGGGATAGAGAGTTAGAAACACCGATGAGAGAGAAACATCGATCAGCTGCCTCTTGCACACCCCCTACTGGGGATGTGCCCGCAACCAAGGTACATGCCCTTGACTGGAATCGAACCTGGGACCTTTCAGTCCGCAGACTGACGCTCTATCCACTGAGCCAAACCAGTCAGGGCTACACTGGGTTTTTCTTGTTGCTGTTTTCTAGTTGTTTAAGTTTTGAGTTAGATACCTTATTACCAGTTTTTCTGTTGTTGTTTTCTTTTTGAGGTAGGCCTGTAGAGCTATGAACTTCCCTCTCAGGACTCCTTTCAATATGTCCCCATAGATTTTGGATTGCTGTGTTTTCATTATCATTTGTTTCCAGAATGTTTTTTATTTCTTCGTTGATCTCTTTGGTAACTCATTCATTGTTTAATAGCATGCTATTTACCCTCCATGTGTTTGATACTTGTTAATTGTTTTTATTGTAGTTGATTTCTAATTTTATGCCATTGTGATCTGAGAAGATGCTTGTTATAATTTCATTCTTCTTGAATTTGTAGATACTTAGCCTGTGCCCTAATATGTGGTCTATCTTTGAAAATGTCCATGTGCACTTGAGAAGAATGTGTATTCTGTAGTTTTGGGTAAAATGTTCTGAAGATGTCAACTAGTTCCATCTGATTTAGTGAGTCATTAAGGATTGCTGTTTCCTTGTTAATATTTTGTCCAGATTTATCCAGTGATGTACA
>NW_006295062.1:1931357-1936549 GCF_000327345.1 Myotis davidii
CGTGGGTCTCTTGTAGACAGCATATAGTTGGGTCATGTTTTTGTATCCATTCAGCTACCCTCTGCCTTTTGGAGAATTTAGTCCATTTAGGTTTAAGGTTATTATTGATAGGTACTTATTTATTGCCATTTTAATTCTGTTTAATTCTGTATGCCTAGGTTTCTCTCTCTATTTCTTCTTCTCCTCATTACAGCATTCCCTTTAGCATTTGTTGTAATGTTGGCTTGGTGGTGATGTATGCCGTTAGCCTTTTTGTGTCCAAGATGCTCTTTATTTGGCTGTCTATTTTGAATGGTAGCCTTGATGGATAATAGTAATCTTGGTTTTAGATCCTTGCTTTCCATTACCTTGAGTACTTCATGCTATTCCCTTCTGGCCTGTAGAGTTCCTGATGAGAAATCAGGTGTCAGCCTTATGGGAGCTCCTTTGTAGGTAAGAGTTTGCTTTTCTCTTGCTGCCTTTAAGATTCTTTCTTTGACTTTAATTTTTGGCAATTTAATTATGTGTCTGGGCATGGACCTATTTGGGTTTTTCTTGCTTGGGGTTCTCTGTGCCTCCTGAACTTGTGTGACTTTTTCTTTACCAGGTTAGGGAAGTTTTCTATCCCTTCTCCCTTTTTGCCTATTCTGGCATACCTGCTATTCGAATATTGTTACATTTCATCTTGTCCCACAGCTCTCTTAAATTGTCCTCCTGTTTTTCAATTGTTTTTTTCTTTTTGGTTCTCTGATTGAGTGATTTTTCAACCTCATCTTCTAATTCACTGATTCAATCCTCAGCTTCCCCTAATCAGCTGTGTCTTCCAATGTCTTCTTTATTTGTGCTATGTTGTTCTTTATTTGCTTTCATAGTTACTATATCTTATCTCATGCTCTTGAGCATCTTTACCATCCTTACTCTGAACTCTTTATCTGATAAATTTCTGATCTCCATTTCATTTATCTCTTCTTTTGGAGAATTCTCTTGTTCTTTCATTTGGGGGTTGTTTCTTTGTCTCCTCATCTTGGCTTTCTGTTTGGGTTTGTTACTACCTATTAGATTGATGTGGTACGCCTCTCAATCTCTAATGCAGGACAGTGTCAAATGCTGTTTCTGACTGATTAGGTCAGGCAAAGACTGTAAGCCTCCAGAGACCGTATCTATTTACAAACTTATATGATTCTGTCTTAAATTGTCCTCAATCAATCATCCATGGGTGTGGCAAGAGTTTTTTGTCAACAATGTTTGGCAGTTGCTTCTGCCTGGAAGCTAATTGTTATTCTCAGCCTCTTAATTGGGCCTCAGCAATTCTGCACTGTGGGGCAAGGTTTTTTCAATGGGGTGGATCAGCTGTCTTCCCCAACAGGCAAGGTCGCCTGTATACCTAATGCCTGCGTGAGAAATATGACCTCCACAGCATACGGGAATGACTCAGCACGGGAAACCAGAGTGTCTGCCTTCTGAGCTCTAACTCCTGAGCCCCGGATCCTGGCTTCTGTTCACACAGCTTCAGTCCACTCTGCCCTCCCTCTGCTGGAGCCCAGGATGAGTGGCTGCACATGAAATTTTGTACATGACCCTTGAAGAGGGTGCCTGAATTTCCAGCTATCTCTCGCTGTCAGACAGCAATCCTGCTGCTTTTCACAGCCAGATGTTCTGTGGGCTCCCATTCTGCCACTCCTACCAGTTTCTATGCGTTCTCCACTTTTGGTCCTCAGGTATCAGGGTTCTCTCCAGCAAGTCTTCCACTGATTATTCAGGAAGTTTTTCTGTAATTTAGTTGTAATTCCAGTTTGTTCCTTGGAGCATATCTGTGCAGCATCCACTTACTCTGCTGCCATTTTTAATCTCTGTACTTAATCTTTTAAATTTGCTTCTCTTTCCACCTCCACATAGAACTTGCTCTTACGTGTGTAGTTTGAGCTGTGGTTTTCTGTATTCTGATTGTATCGTGTTTATGTCTTTACAGTTCCCTCAAAATATCTGGTGCCTTGATTATATACCTTTGGGTGTTATGGGTTGTTTTCAAGTTTTACAGATTCTTTTCCTTTTCATGTATCTTCTCTGATGTTCTCCGATGGGGAGCTGAAGAAGTAATAGGAGCATATATTAAGTCCGCCATCTGTTCGGATCGGTCTGCTATTTTGGTCCTGACTTCTAATTGATGTCCTTTAAAAAATTATTTAAGGTTCTGATAATAATGTACAGTGGTTTTGGTTATTGATAAACAAAATGAGCATCCAGACAAATTAGCATACACTGTTGTGTTTGACCTCTTTATGTATTATCCTATCTAATGAGTTAATTTAATATGGTTTTATTTAATTTGAAATTATTGTAAGTACATTTTAAATATTTTTGTTTTCTTAGGGAGACAATTATAAAATCTTATATTTTCAGCAATTCTTTTTGAGCAAATGAATAGAAGGAGGTAAAAGCATTATTGCTATCTTAGTTTATCTATGGAATGCTTCAAGTCAAAAAGCAAAACTATTTCAAGGTTGATTAGCATCTGAAAAAAAGTAGTTTAATGCAATTCATTCTCATAGTGTAGGTTCAAGTTCAATCGGTTAGCATGAAAACTCTTACTCAATCCTCAAAGCGCAATTCAGTTTTCTTTGGAGTCTTCCAAACTCTCAAAACAATTAATTGTTCCTCACTCTATAATTTTATGATGTATTTTATTGTATTATACTAATTATAGGAGTTTTCTTATATTAAAAATACTGTTTTATTCACCAAACTCTAAAGTCCTCCATTATTTTTTTTCACTTTTTGCAATCAGAGCATTATATTTGTCTCCTCATTTTGGCTTTCTGTTTGGGTTTGTGATTAGAACATAAGAATTTTAGGAATGGAAGGATGATACTAACTCATCATTCTAATTTCCTATCCCAAATAAATTATAAACTATGCGGAGTCTTTAGATCATAATGACTTTTAATAATGCAATATTTAAGTTTAATTTGAAATATGTCATTTATTTTTATGCGGTAAGAATTACCATATGGATTTGTAAATATGCAATTACTAGAGGCCTGGTGCACAACATTCGTGCACACAGGGGTGGGGGATCCCTCAACCTGGCCTGCGCCCTCTAGCAGTCTGGGACCCCTCAGGGCATGTCCGACTGTCAGAGGCGGGATTGGCTTGCTGTGTTTTAGCACTGCTTTGGGGGCGGGAGAGGCTCCCGCCACTGCCACTGCACTTGCCAGCCATGAGCCCGACTTCTGGCTGAGCAGCCCTACCCAGTGGGAGTGTACTGACCACCAGGGGGCAGCTCCTGCATTGAGCGTCTTCCCCCTGGTGGTCAGTGCGTGTCATAGCAACTGGTCGTTCTGCCGTTTTGTTGATTTGCATATTAGGTTTATTATATAGGATGTGGTGCCTTTGAAAATGTCTCATTGTATAAAAAAAAACTAAGCCTGTCTTTAAAATACATTTTTAACAGATAAATCCCAGTATTTTAGATATGTCATTTTCTTTTTTGAAGGATCAAAGTAACAATGAAATTATGATTGGAGTGATGTCAGGAGGAATTCTGATTTATAAGAACAGGGTACGAATGAATACCTTTCCATGGTAAGGACTTCCATTAATACTTTTACTTTTTTATATTACTAATATAATAATTCATATTAAAGAAAGTGACAAAGTATATTAATATTGGCATGCAAATTTATTTTACTTGGAATCTACCAGAAGATACCAAAATAATTGTGTTAATTTATTTCAAAAATTGCTTAGCTTCTCAGAAATACTACTTTATGAATTTTTCTCTTAGGGAATTTCTATATTTATACTGTAATATAATAGCTAGCATCATGTGTACTCTAGCAGAGAAGTTGACTGGTCTAAGGTTAAACAACTGGTAAGTATGAAGTAGAACTTTAAACCCAGGTCTTTCAGATCCTGAAACACAAGCTTCTTACTTACCACTTCTCTCAAAATTAGAGCTACATATAAAAAAAGTAGTGTGCCACATACTAAATATGCTCCCTCATATCTTTTCATGTATGGTTATCCCTGAATTATTTAGTTCAAATTCACACTTTTAAAATGTTTAATAGTGAATTGGGGTTATTTGTATTCTGTAAATTAGACTTCATTAAAATTAATACTAATAAAAACAACACCATTAGGCCTGGCCAGTGGTTGAGCATCAACACATGAACCAGGATGTCATGGTTTGATTCCAATCAGGGCATATTCCCAGGTGGCAGGTTCAATCCCCAGCATGGAGCATGCAGGAGGCAGCTGATCAATGATTCTCTCTCATCATTTATGTTTCTATCTTTTCTCTTCTTTCCTCTCTGAAATCAATTAAAATATTCCTTTTTTAAAAAGAAATACATTTAAAAAAAAAAAAAAAAAACACCCACCATTAAGAAAATAAAATGGGGAGGAGAGAGTTGTGGTTCCCAGTCCAGCAGGTAAAGAACTTGGAAGTCATCACTCCTATCCTTAAAACAAAAAAACAACAACAAAAAACAAAATCAACTATTGTTTTTTGATCCCTCAGAGAATTAAGTACTCAAGGCATACTGCATCTCTCAAAACTGGAGAGACAGATGAATATAAAGAATGACAGTTTACTATGACTAAGAAATCACTGCTGTAGCCAGCAACTGGTAGGAAATAATTAAAGGGTAATTGACTATTTGCTGGAGACTGAGCAAAGATAGCTTGAGATATGAAAACTCCTGACGTCTCAGCCTTAGGAAGGCCCCCCATGTTTTCATAAGTTCTACCATCAGTTGTTCACCAGGTTCTCAAGGTGAAAATTGGAGAAAAATCTACATGTTCTGGAAAGGTTGGGGATGATGGTGCTGGTGAGCCAGGAGATAACCATTTAAAATATGCCCAGAGCTTTCTTTTCTCTTTAATGAAGGTCTGCCCTCAAGGAAATCCGTTTTACCAGTACTTAACCAACATGGGTTTTTATCACTAAGAGCCTAATGAAAGTCAGGGAAGGGAAATCCCCCCTTCCGGCTCCCTCCATAGTTCTTGTGTCACCTAAGAACAAGGTGAGCTGAAAAGCACTGAAGGTCATAGTCAAGGGTCATAGACCACTAAATCACTGAGACCTAATCATAGAATTAAAGAATTATTCCTCCAACCCACATCTTACTACATCAGCAGGGTTCCTGTATAATACAATTAAAATTTAAATAACTGCAAGACTCAGACTACATAAGAAGTAGTCTGTAGGG
>NW_006295062.1:1936573-1942682 GCF_000327345.1 Myotis davidii
AAAACAAAGATGGGATAGGAAATAGCTTCAAACACCTACCTCCTTTGTGGAAGCTACAATTTGGTAGCTTTAGCTTCTAAAGGAATGTATGCCCCAGGGCATTATTGAAAACAATAGAGGAGTGTGGGTAAGTAAGGGAGTGTTACACTTGGGAGTGCTTATTGAAAGACTGGGATGACTGGTGCCACTGTCATTTTAGGATTACCGCGGGCATATTCAAAGCTATGCCTTCCTGAAAAGCAACAGTAGAAGCTTAACACTGCGGGTTGACTGCTGGAGATAGAGTTCATAAAAATAATCCAGCAGCCCTGGCCAGTGTGGTTCAGTGGTAAGTGTCATACTTTGATAGCTCAAATTCTGAAAATAAAATGTATTTTAGTAATATTTTTAAAAAATATATTTTCATTTATTTCAAAGAGGGAGAGAGAGATAAAAACATCACTGATGAGAGAGAATCATTGATCGGCTGCCTCCTACACACACCCTACTGAGGATCGAGCCCAAAAACCTGGGCATGTTCCCTAACCAGGAATCGTACCTTGACCCTCTTGGTTCATAGGTCGACGCTTGACAACTGAGCCACACCAGCCAGGTGATGAAATATATTCTAATAAACACTGCCTTTATAATTATTCAGAGTGTATATACATCTTTGTATATACAAAAGGACACCCTGATTAAGATATCTATGGAAAATCTGTTAATGTTATGCTAAATCGTAAAAGTGTCAATACTTTTTATGTAAGTAAAATCAGGGAAAAGTATGCTTATTCTCTCTACTTCAGCTTTGTTACTTAAGTCCTAACAAGCATATTAAGTCGAGAATATGAAATAAAAGGCAAACAGATTGAAAAGAAAAAAAGCAGATATGAGTACATATGTAGATTGGCTGAAAATAAATGAAAGTGATATAATATGTAAATGCATTGAAATAGTATTCATAAGAAGGCTAGTGAAGCTAATACTGTATTGCTTTGTACAATGGTCCAACCAATTTGGAAAACTGTTGTGTAGTTTCTTCTTTTTTTTAAAATATATTTTATTGATTTTTTACAGAGAGGAAGGGAGAGAGATAGAGAGTTAGAAACATCGATGAGAGAGTAACATCGATTCAGCTGCCAACTGCACATCTTCTACTGGGGATGTGCCCGCAACCCAGGTACATGCCCTTGACCGGAATCGAACCTGGGACCCTTCAGTCCGCAGGCCGACGCTCTATCCACTGAGCCAAACCGATTTCGGCTGTTGTGTAGTTTCTTAAAATTTTAAACATAAAAGCTATCATATGATTGAGCCATTCTATTCCTAAGGTTTTACCCAAGGGAAATTAAAGCAAATCCTATATAATAAAAGGGTAATATGCAAAGTGTCCCCTCGACCGGGAGGTCGACCAGGGGGTGGGGCTGGCCCGCCAACCTCCTGCATCCCCTCCCCTGGTCAGGCCAGCCATCCGGATCCCACCCATGCACGAATTTGTGCACCTGTCCTCTAGTGTGAATTTACAGATTTGCACACATTTTCACTAAGTGGCATGCATTTACTTTTTATCCATATCTTCTATGGCTTGATACATCATTTCTTTTTAGAGCTAAATAATATCCCATTGTCTGAATATACAACAGTTTTTTCATTCATTCACCAACTGAAAGCCATTTTGTTCCTTCCAAGTTTTGGCAATTATGAATAAAACTGCTTGCTATTAACATCCATGTACAGATTTTTGTGTGGACATGCGTTCCCCATTCCTTTAGTTAAATGCCAAGGAGTGCAGTTTCTAGATGGTATGCTACAAGTAAGTTTAGTTTTGTAAGAAATTGCCAAATAGTCTTCCAAAGTGGCTGTACCATTTTGCATTCCCCCCAAAATGAATGAGAGTTCCTATTGCTCCGTATCCTCGTCAGCATTTGATTTTGTCAGTATTCTGTGTTTCGGCCATTCTGCGGGTGTGTAGTGCTGTCTTAATGTTTTAATTTGCATTTCCCCGATGACATATGATGTGCTTATTTGCCAACTATATATCTTCTTTGGTGAGGTGTCTGTTAAGTGCTTTTGCTCATTTTTATTGGGTTGTTTGTTTTATTGTTAAATTTGAAGAGTTTTTTGTATATTTTGGATAATAGTCCTTTATCAGATGTGTCTTTTACAAATATTTTCTCCTAGTCTATGGCTTGTTTTCTAATTTATTGCCTTTCACAGAGAACTTTTTAATAAATCCAAGCTTCTCAATTATTTTATTAATCATGTTTTTGGTGTTATATCTGTAAGAGCATCCCTATACCCAAGAGTATCTAGATTTTTTTCCAGTGCTATATCTAAGAGTTTTATAATTTTGCATTTTATGTTTAGGTCTCTGATCCATTTTGAATTAATTTTTTTGAAGGGTATAAGGTCTTTGTCTAAATTTATTTTGTTTTTGCATGTGGATATCCAGTTGTTTCAACACCATTTGTTGAAGGGACTGCCTTTGCCCTTTCTCAAAGATCATTTGACTTTATTTATGGAGGTCTGTTTCTGAATTCTCTATTCTATAAAATTGATCTGTTTGGGCTATTCTTTCACGAATACTATACTGTTTTGATTACTATAGCTTTATACTAAGTTTTTAACTCAGGTAGCCTCACTCCTCCAACTTTGTTGTTTTCCTATAATACATGTTGGCTATTCTGGATTTTTCACCTCTCCATATAAACTTTAGAATCAATTTGTCAGTATTCACAAATAAATTAATGGGATATTTATTGGGATTGCATTGAATCTATAGATCAAAATCTTCGTCGTTTTTGTTCATCGGAGTTTTATAATTTTCTTCATATAGTCCTAGTGCATATTTTTTAGATTTATACTTAAGTATTTCATTTTGGGGGGTGCTATTGTACATGGTATTATGTTTTTAATTTCAGATTCCACTTGGTCATTGTTGCTATACAGGAAAGCAGTGGACTTTTGTATATTAACTGTGTACCCTGCAACTTTACTATCATCACTCAGTATTAGTTCCAGGAGGTTTTTTTGTTTGATTCTTTTGGATGTTCTACATAGACAATTATGTCATCTTTGAACAAAGATAGTTTTATGTGATCCTTTTCAATCAGTGTATCTTTCATTTCCTTTTCTTGCCTTATTGAAAAGGAGTGGTTAAAGGGGACATCTCTACATTTTACCTGATCTTAGATAGAAAATTAGTTTCACACCATTAAGTATGTTAGCGCGAGGGTTTTATAGAAAGTTGAGAAAGTTTTCCTCTATTCCTACTTTACAGAGGGTTTTAAATCATTACAAGGCATTGGATTTTGTCAGATGCTTATTCTGAATGCATTGATGTGATCATGTAATTTTTTTCTCTTTTAGTCTTTTGAAGTATTGGTTTATAGTAATTGATTTTCAAAAAGCCTTGCATTTCTGGGATAAATCCCCTTTGGAATTGTTAGATTTCATATGATAATATTTTATTTAGGATTTTTAAATTTATGGTTATAAGAGATACTGTTTTGTAGTTTTCTTGTAAGGACTTTGTCTAGTTTTGGTATTAGGATAATTCTGACATCATAGGATGACTTTGGAAGTATCCCCTCTGCTTCTATACCCTGAAAGGGATTGTAAAGAATTGGTATAATATTTAAATGTTTGGTACAGTTCACTAGTGAACACATGTGGGCCTGATAGCTTTTTTAAAATTCCTTTAATATCTACAGTAATCCCCTCTTAGCTGCAGTTTGCTCTCCACAGTTTCAGTTATCCATGGCCTAAAAATTTTAAATGGAAAATTCCAGAAATAAACAATTCATACATTTAAATTGTATGCTGTTCTGAGTAAGGTGATGGAATCTTGAACTGTCCAGCTCCATCCAGCCAGTGATGTGACTCATCCTTTTTTCAGCATATTCGATACCTTCCCATCAGTCACCTAGTACCCCTCTCAGTTATCAGATCTTAGTACTTACATTCAAGTAACTCTGATTTTACTTAATAATGGCCCAAAGTGCAAAGCTTAGGGATGCTGGCAATTTGAATACGCCAAAAAGAAGCCATAAGTTGCTTCCTTTAAGTGAAAAAAGTTATTATGTATTTGTGGGGGAAATCCTTCAGAGGTAGGGTTCAGTACTATATGCATTTCCAGGCATTCACTGGGGTATTGAAGTTTATCCCCTGAAAATGAAAGGGGACTACTGTATAGGCCCATTTAGATCAAGTATCTCTTCCTATGTAAATTTTGGCAGATTGTGTCTTTCAAAAAATTAGTTCATTTCATTGAAATTATCAAATTTGTGGGTATAGACTTATTCATAGTATTCTTTCATTATGCTTTTAATATCAGTGGGATTTATAGTAATGTCTACTCTTTCATTTCTGATATTAGTACTTGTGTATTCTCTTTTTTCTTAGTCTGGCTTATCAATTTTATCGATATTTTAAAATAATTGTTTTCTTAATTTGCTAATATTTATGTCTTTATTCAGTATTTTTAAATATTTCAGTTCTGTTTCTTTTTATCTAGGTTGAAGATTGTAAAAATTTCATTTAAGTGCAAACAGTTTTTTATTCAACTTAGAAAAGAATTGGTGAGTATTTGTCTAATAATTATTAATATAAATGAAGTCTTAAGAAAAGACAGGTCATTCATGGCAACTTTTAGTGCTAATGAAAGTGTTATTAATACTATTGATAACTGCTTCCTGACTTAATTCACATTTTATGACAAGTTGTATTATTTTCCCAGTATTTCTGTGGTTATGATTTAAAGTTGTTCTAATTATCCATTTTGCTATTTTTTAAGCTTAAAAACTGACCTCAGTCATGATGTTTAATATCAGTCCCCAGGTCCATTCATGAGGGCAGTAACTGAGTATTTTATGTGTTCTTTTTCTTTTTACTACTAAATCTGTAGCAGTTTCTTCATATATAAGCTCATTTTATTTTAGGGAACCTGAGTGTTTAGTTTTAGTTCTTGTTCATGAACAGATAGTTCATGCCTCCCTTTTTTTGTAGTGGCAGTGTCCTTTTTATATATTAAGTACAACATTTTGTGTTATCATGGAAAGTAATGTTGGAAAGAACTTCATCTTGTAGTTTTTTTTCTATTTTATGAGATTAGACTAATCTTATTCTTTGATGTATATTATTTCTCGGAAATCTTGACAAATCAATGCAGATTTCAGGATAGTTGTGTTTTGTGGGGATCCCTGTTCGTGGCGTCAGATATGGGGGGGATGGCGTTCTCTCTTCTTGCGACCAGTGCAGAGAGAGAGAACTCCGGGGTTGATGAAATGTTGAATAGAACTTGATGAGGTTTACGGAAAATTGAATAAAACAAGACTGAGACAGAAATAGAGGAAAGCTGGGACCGGGTGTGGCATCTGCTCTTTGATAGATGAACAGGGCCCAGAGCCAGCGCAGCAACTTTTATTTATAGCCAGATACCAGGAAGTTTTACTAAGGGTAAATAAAAGGGGTCATTCTTGTAGCTTCCTTGTAAATAGTCACCTCAGGGTCGGTGGGTGGGTCCAAATTGCATTCATTCCTGGTGCTTGACTAGATTTAGATAAGAACCCACTTCCTGGCACCCGGCTTTGAAGGTCAACTGAGGCATCCCCACCTCTTGGTTAGATATGCCCCCAAGATAAGGCTCTGCCTTCACCATGGGTTCAGTTGACATGAATTTAAAAGATTTAAAAGAAAGCCAGCGCCTTCCCTGGTAGAGGGCCTTCCAGAGTGTATGTGTAAAATATATTCAAGATCTTAAAATTGTATTTGATTCATTTTATCAGAAGATAGTGATCTACTAAGTCACTGTGATCCATCATTTATGCTCACAAAATAAGGAAGTTTTTTCAACAGTTTTATTGAAATGGAAAATTATACAGATATTATGTATAGTGCTTAATAAGTATCCTATCTAATAATAGACAAACATGGTAATTGACCATACCTTTGCTACACCTCCCATGGGCATGATATGTAAATTAACCCAACCAAGATGGCAGCTGGCAGCCATGCAGCTGAAGCAGCAGGAGGCTTGCTTGCTCCAGTTATGGAGGAAGCTAAGGTTCCCTGCCTGCCACGGCCTGGCTCTGAGCTCCAAAAGGAACAAAGGTTCAATTATAGAAGCTAA
>NW_006295062.1:1943116-1947084 GCF_000327345.1 Myotis davidii
GCCCTGGGGTGCACAAGTTTTTGTGCACCGGGCCTCTAGTATGATACATAATGTTAAGATGTAGAACATTATCACCACCCCAGAAGCTGGTATTATTGCTAATAGAGGTGATGCCCATTTGCAGTGCTTAACCCTTCCAGAAGGCAAACATTACTCTTATTTGTATCACCATGGATTAGTTTGTTTATTTTTGAACTTCAAAGAAATTCTATAGAATGTTCTCCTTTTTCTCTCTTAACATTATGAAGTTCATCCATGTTTTTGAACTACTAGCAATAGTTTGCTCCATTGCTGTATGGTATTCTACTGAATGAATATACCATAAATAGTTATTCTTACGTTAGTGAACAGTTTTGTCATTTCCAGATTGTAGCTATTATTGTTAATGCTGCTTATGAACATTTTTTACATGTTTCAATAAATGCTTAGAGGAATAAAATATGTCTTATCTGGAAACTGGAGAACAAACAGATATTTTACCTTATATGGGTAGAAGACAGTAAAGAAGTCAACTTTTCTAATTTGCTTCCCATTATAGTACTATTGTTATTACTCATCATAACAGTACTTATAGTGTCTAACATTTATTGAGGCCTTACTGTGTGCCTGGTAATAAACCAATCATTTGCATATCATTTAATCCTCACAACCGTTGCCTCAGATAATATCAATAACAAAAAGTCAACTAACAATCGATTAAAGACTGTAGACAGACATATTCTGCCGAATTGTGCCTTCTAATGTTTTCTCTCTGAAATATCTCTTTGTTTTTAAATACCCAAACTTTATAGAATCTACTTATCTCTCAGTACCACATTTAGCATATCTATTGTTTACAATATGTGTGGGAAAGTTTGTTACATTCCAAATATTATTGGTAGAATGTCAGAATCATATATAGACTTTGAAATTAAGTGTCAAAAGAGGGAGCACAGAACAGTTACTGCAGTCATATTCTGAGACATTCTCTGTCATTTTTCATTGTTTGTGGTATGTGGTATAACATGTAACTATGTAATGCCTGCAAAGCAACCCTTAAGAATAATTAAGAATTCTTTGATGATCTAGAAGTGATATTTTAAGCATATTATCTTCTAACAGTAATTTAATATTTATATCTGGGCATTTTACTATATTTTAGTTATGAAAAAATATCTTTATGACCTTTTGATGGGCAAAGAGTTCTTTAATTGGACAGAGAAGAAAAGCTATCTTAAAAGAAAAATTCAATAACCTGAACTGTGTTAAAATTAATAACTGTATTCATCAAAAAACATCATTAAGAGAGTGAAGTATCACAGACTATATATTTAATACACACACACCACATCCTGGGTTGTATATCCAATCTAATCTAAAAATATGTTAGTGGATTGAACAGACACTGCAGAAATTAGGATATCCACATGGCCAGTAACATGAAAAGATGTTGAACCTCACTAATCATCAGGGAAGTACAAATGATAACAAAAATGGGATACTTCTTCACATCCACCAGAATAGTGTAATGAAAATACTGATAAATCAGTGATGAGTATATGGAACCACACTGCTGGTAGGAAGGTATATATATATTTAACATTTCAGGAAACAGTTGGGTATTATTTGCTAAAGGTGGACACATACATATCTTTGATCCAACAGCAGAAATATGCACATGTGTGCATCTGACAACATGCAGGAATATACTGTAAATAGCAATATTTATACATACCCAAATTGAAAACATCAAATGTCTATCAACAATAAATGGATATATAAATAGTGGTATGTTCATATGATAGAATGCTGTGTATAATGAAAATGAGTGAATCACTGCTTCATAATTATATGGATGAATAGAATATAGAAATATAATATCAAATAAAAGTCAGACCTAAAAACAAAAGATAATATATGTATGATTTCATGCATATAAAGTTCATAAACAAGGTAATCCGGTAGAAAGTCGGGAACAAGGATACTTCAGGGGTGCTAGTAATGATCATTTCTTGATCTGGTTTGAGGTTAAATGATTGCATTTATTGTGTGAAAATCAGAGCTGTACACTTATGACATATGTGCCTCACTTTATATAGCTAATTTCAATGAAGCTATTTAAATCAAACTTATAGAGAAAAATTAAAGAAATGCTCCATTCTGTTGCAACTTATTTTAATTGTAATTTGAGTTTCATAATAGTGTTTAGAAGTGCTGAATATTTTTATCTACTAATTTAGCACTTAAACAGATTTGTAAGCTTAGAGATATTAAAGGATGTGATGACATATCTTAAAGTTTAATTTATTGGCCAGCATTATTATTATTTTTTATTTTATTTATTTTTATTGATTTCAGAGAGGAAGGGAGAGAGAGAGAGAAATAGAAACATCAATGATGGGAATCATTGATCGGCTGCCTCCTGCACGCCCCCTACTGGGGATCGACACCGCAACCTGGGCATGTACTCTTGGCTGGAATCGAACCTGGGACCCTTCGGACCACAGGCCAGTGCTCTATCTGCAGAGCCAAACCAGCTAGGGCAACCAAGATTATTATTTTTGTTTTTGTTGTCAATCCTCACTTGAGGATATTTTTTCCATTGCTCTTGAGAGAGAGAGAGAGAGAGAGAGAGAGAGAGAGAGAGACATCAGTGTGAGATTGGTTGCTTCCTGCACATGCCCAACTAGGGCCAGGGATGGAACCTGCAACCCAGGTACGTGCCCTTGACCAGGAATCAAACCCACAACCCTTCAGAGCACAGGCCAGCGCTCTAACCATTGGGAAAACCTGACAGGGCCATTATTATATTTTGAAACAAATTAGAGCTAGAAAGTTTTGAAAAAGATACATCAATTTTTAAACTTATTTCTAACTATGTTCTAAAGTAAAACTAAGAGTTGTAATAAGGACCACATTTTAGAAACCTTTCCATTTATTTTGTTGCTTTTTTTATTGGATAATAACAACAACAAAATAAACGAGTGATTAATGTTTGTAAGGCTAGAATATTTACCTATAAAAAGTAAATGGAGCATTGATCTTGATATATTCCTGGTATTCTCTGCTTTTTGTTATTTATTACAGCATGAATCCAGAGAAACCTTATTGGGATTTAATATGGTGAACTACAGAGCATGCAAAAATTTGTGGAAAGCTTGTGTAGAACATCACACCTTCTTCCGTTTGGACAGACCCCTTCCACCTCAAAAGAATTTTTTTGCACATTATTTTACGTTAGGTTCAAAATTCCGGTACTGGTAAGTATTGCTTATGCATTAATGCTGCATTGCTAGATTTTTCCTCCCTTTAAATTAAAGGTATAGTTTATTGAACCATAGAATTGTTACTCATAGATACCTACAGAATCAAAATCTCCATAACTATATCAATAAAAAGTTCTGTAGGTTCTTGTGAGAAACTTGTTTCATTGACTTTATTTCATTTCATTAGTTCCTATAGTTAATGAATGATATTTAATTATTTATATTCTAGAAATGTTATAATTTCTACTGTTTTTATAAATATTTACAAGAAAACTTCTTTGTTCCAAGACACCTTTTATTTGTACGCTGTTTTCTGCATAAGCATACTAATACTTTGATTTTTTTATGTGTGAGTTCTCAAATCCTTTATTGTAAAGAGTTCAAAACAGCTGTTATACAAAATCAGATTTAATAACTGAAAAGTAGCCCTATGTTCTTTTCCTAATATTGTTGTATTTTTTATTTGTGATAGCTTTTATTTTTTTCCTGAAGGCAACAATCTTTGGGGGGTAGCTAATCAGATAAAAATAACAGCATTAGGCTTCATACAGGGTATTCTATTTAAAATGCGTGCCTTCCCCTCCCCCCCAAAATTCAGTAGCAACTCAAACAGAATTGTTGAAATTTTAACATTGTCCCATGCACCAAGAGGTCAGGGCACATGCTCAGGTTTCAGGCTCGATGCCCAATAGTGCAGGAGGCAACTGATCAATGTTTCTCTCT
>NW_006295062.1:1947113-1949290 GCF_000327345.1 Myotis davidii
AAAATCAATAGACTTTATTTTTTCAGGCACAGCAGAGTTTTAAGTGGCTTGGTGTCATGATTAACTCCTAGCTCACCTTCCTAAAAGCAATATTGGAAAAACTAAGGCAGTGGTACTTGCAAATTCAAAGGTAAATAGAGAGAGTGAGTTTTAGATAAATGGTGAAAGTCAAGGAAAACTTTACTAAACATTAAATATTGGTACTATACCTCAGCAAAGACAAAAGAAATCTCTAAGGAGAGAACAGTGCTGACCATAATGGTCTCAATAAATTTAATTCCTAACTAAGCAACCCCCAGAGTTATTGTACAAGGACTATACTTAACTATACTCTTCTTCTGTCCTTGAAAATACAATCTTCTATAATAATAAAAGCGTAATATGCTAATTAGACCAGAGGATCTTCTGGACGAAGCCAGGGCTGCAAGGAAAGCCAGGTCCCAGGTGCCTGCCAGTGGCAGGAGGGAAGCCAAGGTCCCAGGTACCAGAGGGAAGCCGGTGCTGGCAGTCGGGGGAAGGAAGGCCTACTCTTGCATGAATTTCATGTATCGGGCCTCTAGTATAAATATAAATAATGCACACACCATTTTACTTAGCAGCAAAGAAATGAGTAGTTTGTAATATCCAGCCTTTCACTATAATTCAAACAGGTCTCAAATAAGATGAGAAAAAAAATCAGGAATTTTACCCAAACTATACACAGCAAACAAAATCTAATCATGATGACGACAAATACAAAAGAGAGTTAAGTAATCAGTTTGGGGAAAAATCATCACTGAAAAAAAATGAAATTTCTACATGGATATTGATTTTTTTTTTAATGAAGGAGCTAAAGAAATTAGTTTAAAACAAGAAAATATTGGTGGGGAGAAGAGCAACACCTGCCATTCAGCCTATTACTGCCCTTGGGGGAATATGGGCCTAGTATAGCAGGTTTTGCATTTCAAAACAGCTTTATTCAGGTGAAATTGACATACAATAAGCTACTATATTTAAAGTTTTAAAATTGATGTTTGGCGATACATACCCATTAATCCATCACCACTCAAGATAGCAAGCATATCTACCCAAAATGCTTCCCCAAACCCTTTTATAATTCCTTTCTTCCACTCTTTTATATCCCTATGAAACCAACAATATATTTTACTGTATATATAAATATATGTAAATGGTTTGTTTTTCTAAGGTTTATGTCAGTTTAAGCATGTATATTGCATGTTTGTATTTTAGTCTGGCCTCCTTTACTAAGCATAGTTCTTCTAAAATTTGTCTGTGTTGTTACATGTATTGATGTTTCATTTCTTTTTATTGTGGAGTAGTATTCCATTGTATAGGTATACTATAATTTTTTTATTTGTTCACTTGATTATGGATATCAAGTGGTTTGTTTCCCCATTTGGGTTGTTACCAAATTTGGGCTCTTAATAAAGCTACTGTTAACATTCATGTGAAATGTTTGCTTTAATTTCCCTTGATTTAATACCTAAGAGTGGAATGCCCAGATCATGTGCTAGATGTATATTTAACTTTTCAGAAACTGCCAATCATTTTTTTAAAGGAGTTTTTACCATTGTATGTACCCACCAGCAATGTATGAGAGTTCCACTTAGTATATTCTCACCAATATTTGTTGTTATCTTTTCATTTTACTGGTGTCTTTTGAAGAGCACATAATTTTGATGAAGTTCAAATTGCCAGTTTGTTTTTATGGATTTTTCTTTTGGTTTCATAGCTAAGAAATCTTTGCCTAACTCCAGGTCACTAAGATTTATTCCTGTTTTCTTCTATGAGTTTTATAGTTTTAGCTCTTAAGATTTAGGTCTATGATTCATTTGAAATTATTTTTGTATATGGTGGGAAGGATGGATTGATTTTGTTAGGGGTTTGTTTTGTTTTTTTGTTTTTGCATATGGACATCCAGTTGACCCAGCACAATTTATTGAAAAGATTATCCTTTTTCCACTGACTTGCTTTTACACCTTTGTTGAAAATCAATAATTCAGATTTTTACAGACTTACTTTTGCTCTTATATCTAATAAGTTTTAAATTCAGTAGTATTAGTCCTCCAACTTTGTTTTTTTTATTTTCTCTTTTTGTTTTTTCTTTTTCATTTTATTTATTTTTTCTTTTAGAAGCAAAGCCTTTTTTTTTAAGTTTCTTTATATGATGAATGACA
>NW_006295062.1:1949347-1952508 GCF_000327345.1 Myotis davidii
ATAAACCCTACTTTGTCATTATCTTTTACCCTTTTCTTATATTATTTTATTTACTATGCTAAATTTTATTTAGAATTTTTGCATTCATGTTCATGAAGGATATTATTTTGTAGGTTTCTAATAATGCCATTGTCAGGTTTTGGTGTTAGGTTTTTGGCCTCATTAAATGAGTTGGGGGGGAAAATAAATGAGTTGGGAAGTATTTCCTCATTTTCAACTTTCTAGAAGACTTTCTGTGGTAATGGTATTATTTTCTTTTGAAATGTTTGATAGAATTTACCAATTAATCCATGTAGGCCAGAAGTTTTATTTGCTGGAAGCTTTTGAACAACACATGAAAATTCTTTATTATCTATAAAGTAATTCAAGATTTCTCTTCCTGAACAAGCATTAGTGTTTTTCAAGAAACTTATCTATTTCATATAAGATGTTGAATTTTTTGACATAAAGTTTATAATATTTCCATTATCTTTCTATCTCTAGAATCTGTAGCAATGTCATTTCTGTCATTCTTGATATTGATAATATGTTTCTTCTCTTTTTTTCCTAATAGTCTCACTAGAGATTTATCAGCTTGGATTAAATATTTTTAAATATTGAACAACAAAGCTTTTTATCCAGCCCTGGCCAGTATGGCTCAGTTGGTTGAGCATTGTCATATGCACCAAGAGGTCACTGGTTTAATTCCCAGTCAGGGCACATGCCCATGTTGCAGGCTCGATCCCCAATGGTGGGCATGCAGAAACTTTTTTTCAGACTTCTATAAAGCTTGACTACCATGTCTAAAAGGGGAAAAACATGTATTAAATGTTTATAAACATATATTATACCAATACATAATATTCACATATTATAAAACATATACCAAAAAATATATTATACTTATCCAGGTTGCCATTGAAATTTAGACATTAACAAAAATAAAAATCCTCACAGAATGTAACATTTCTGAATCGATTTTTTAAAAATATTTACTAGTGCCCAGCGGAATGGCTCAGTGATTGAGTGTCCTGGTTTTTGGGCTCGTTCCCCAGTAGGGTCTCAGACGCAGGAGGCAGCCGATCAATGATTCTCTCTCATCATTGATGTTTCTATCTCTCCCTCTCCCTTCCTTTCAGAAATCAATAAAAATATACTTTGAAAATATTTAATAGTAAAATTGAGCTATTCAGGAGATAAACTAGCTCATAAGCCCCAGCTGGTTTGACTCAGTGGATAGACTCTACCTTCAGTGGTTCTCAACCTTCCTAATGCCGCGACCCTTTAAAACAGCTCCAAATGTTGTGGTGACCCCCAATCATAAAATTTTTGTTGCTACTTCATAACTGTAATTTCCCTACTGTTATGAATTGTAATGTGAATATCTGATATGCAGGATGTATTTAGACGACCCCTGTGAAAGGGTCCTTCAACCCCCAAAGGGTTGCGACCCACAGGTTGAGAACCGCTGGGATAGAGCGTCAGTCCTCGGACTGAAGGTTCCCAGGTTCACTTTCCAGTGAAGGGCACTTACCTCAATTGTAGGCTCCATCCAGTCCCTGATAGTGGCACATGCTGGAGGCAACCATTCAATGTGTCTTTCTCACATTGATGTTTCTCTCTCTGTCTCCTCCCTCCCCTCTAGTCTCTCTAAAAAAATCAATGGAAAAATATGTCCTCCGGTGAGGATTAACAAACAAACAAAAAATAGCTCATGAACTGGCCCTGGCTGGGTAGCTCAGTAGGTTAGAGTGTTGTCCCAATATTCCAAGGTTGTGGGTTCAATCCCCGGTCAGGGTATATACCAAAATCAACCAATGAATGCGTAAATAAATGGAACAATAAGTTGATGTTTTTCTCTCTCCTTCCCTCTTTTCCTCCCTTCTTCTCTGCTTCTTTCCCTCCTTCCCTCCCTCTTTACTTTCCTCTCTCTCTAAAAATCAATAAATGTAAATAAATTAATTAATTAAATAGATCCAGGAGAATCTGGCAAAAAGAACTAAGAATGAAGATTAAGCCCTTTAAATATAGAACTGATTCTTGAACAGTAGCCTATATAATAAAAGGCTAATGTGAAAATTGACTGAAAAGCAGAATAACCGGTTGCTATGACATGCACTCAATGCAGGAGCTGTCCCCTGGTGGTCAGTGCGCTCCCACAGGGTGAACACTGCTCAGCCAGAAGCCAGGCTCATGGCTGGAGAGTGCTGCGGGGTGAAGGGAGCCTATCCCGCCTCCACGGCAGCGCTAAAGATGTCCAACTGACAGCTTAGGCCCGCTTCCAGCAAGGAGTGGGCCTAAGCTGTCTGTTGGACATTCCCCAAGGGCTCCCAGACTGTGAGAGGGTGCAGGCCGGACTGGGAGACACCCCCCCCCCCTCAGTGCATGAATTTCATGCACTGGGCCTCTAATTATGACTATATAATAGAATTTAAATATTATATAAATTTAACAAAGTAAAAGTAGTGGTATAACTTAAGAAAACAAGAGGAAGCAAGGGATTAATGGAAGTATGAGAATCCATATTAACAAAAATCAAACATTAATACACCAACTCCTTAAGGTTTTCCTAACCTTTTTTTAATGAATGTCAGTCTTTTATTGAAAGGGAACTTACTTTGATATTGTTTTCATTAAAAGTGGCACTTATACCATAACACACTATAATAGAATTATGTCCATATTTGTAGCCATTTACATGTATATATAGAGTTTAAGAAAAAATTTTAACTGCTTGCAATGGAGATTATTTTTTTAGGGGTAGGACTCTGGCTCTTGTTGGATTTTTTAAAAATTATTTTTGTTATGCTTTTCTATATTGTTTGAATTACTTATAACCTTTATTCTTTTACCAATTGTTATTTTTTATTGTTCTAAAGATAAATATTTTACTGTCAGAATTTAGTGCTCTTACATTATGGTAACGTTTTTACATTTTATTCAATAATCCTGAATTCCTAAAGGTTCCTATCCTAAATTTTTAAAGAACTCATACAACTCAATGCCAAAAAGACCAATCCAATTAAAAAATGAGCAGCGGACCTGAATAGACACTTATCCAAAGATGGCCAGTAGTCATATGAAAAGATGCTTAACATCACTAATCATCACACAATGAGATATCACCTCACATCTATCAGAATGTCTATCATCGCCCTAGCCGGTTTGGCTCAGTGGATAGA
>NW_006295062.1:1952621-1954610 GCF_000327345.1 Myotis davidii
CAGCCACTGTGAAAAATAAAAAAATTAAAAATGTAACTGCTTTATGAGCCAGCAATTTTACTTCTGGATATATATCTGAAGAAGCCTAAAACACTTATTCTAAAGAATATATGCATCCCTATATTCATTGCAGTGTTATTTGCAATACATAAGCTATGGAAGCAACTTAAGTGCCCATCAGTAGACGAGTGGATAAAAGAATGGGGGTACATATATACAATGCAATATTACTTGGCCTTAAGGAAAGAATGAAATCTTTTTATGTCAACATGGATGCACCTAGAGAGTATTACGCTAAGTGAAATAATTCAGGCAGAGAAAGATAAATGCCATATGATTTCATTTATATATGGAATCTAAAGAGTAAAATAAACAAACACACAAAATAGGAACAGATTCATAGATACAGAGAACAAACTGATTGCCAAATGGGAGAAAGGTTGTGGAGCTGGGTGAAAAAGGTGAACGAATTAAGTACAAATTGTTAGTCACAAAATAGTCATGGGGATGTAATGTACAGTATAGGGAATATAGTAAATAATGTAATAACTATATCCAGTGCCAGGTGGGTATTTGAAATTTCAGGGAGGTGGGACCACTTTGTAAAGTATATGATTGTGTAACTACTATGGTGTACACCTGAAATTAATATTGAATGTAAACTGTAATTGAAAAATAAGTATTAATCTTGAACCCCTAGAGAATAATATTATGGATAATATCAATTCTAAACCTGTAATTGTTCCCTCACATTTCAATTTTATTTTTATGAAATTCAACTTGTTAATATCTAGCCTTTTCAGTAATAATGTCCCATTTGGATCCACTTCACTGGAGAATTAATTTATGAGTCAGGTATACAGAAAGTTCTTTTGATTTTTTTAAATCAAAGCAATTTAATTGAGGGTATTGATTACATGGCTGTTAGGCTGGAAAAGCATAAAGAAGGATGGTTTTTGGAGAAGCAAATAGGAAGAATGGGTAATGCCTTAGGATCAGAAGCTTATGTTACCTCTGTGCCAGAGTCCACAAGCTGCATCAGCTCCTACACTGTGAGAGACAATATCTTGGTCAATTCTGGACCTGCCAGAGAGGTCCTGCTTTGATCAGGATGGTACCATGGACAACATGTTGTTTATCCTTGTGTCCTATCCCCATATTGTTTCGACAGCTACTGCAGTCAGCCAGTGTTCTGCGTTGACTTGGTCTGCTTTCTAATCTCCCACCAGAATAAAAGCAGAACCTACCTGAAAGCCAACTTGCAAAAGAAAGTAGAAAATAAGAGTTTGTTGCTTCTAGTCTCCTAAAAAACTTAGCAGGATTGAGGCCTCTGACAGCTCAGTTAATATTAAGTTAAATTTATGTATAAGCCATTTACAGTATTCTATAGTTGTAAAATTGTTGTATATTTGTAGTTTAAAGAACTTTGGAAACATTATGAAAGCACTTTTTAATAATCAGAATCCTATATAATAAAAAGCTAATATGCAAATGGTCATTACGTGGTAACAACACACACACTCAACACTGGGGATAGAGGAATGGGAACCAGTCAGGTTTTGGCTCAGGAGAGGGACAAGCCACACGTCCTGCAGTCCCTAGCACTAGCAGCTGGGATTGTGGCCTGGGAGAGGGACAATCCGCCCACCCCACAGTCCCAGGCACCTGCGGCTGCGACCCAGGGAAAGCCGCCCGCCCACAGTCTCCTGTGGCCGAAGCCAACCCGGGTCCTGGTGCCTGTGAATGGCTGGAGGAGGGAATCCTGGTTCCCGGGTGTGGGGTGAGGCAGAGGTGATTAGGGGCGATCAGGCCAGAAGGGTAGCAGTTAGGGGTGATCAGGCTGATAGGGGAGCAGTTAGAGGCGATCAAGCAGGCAGATGGGGTTAGGGGCGAGTAGGCAAGTGATTATGAGCCAGCAGTCCCAGATTGTGAGAGGCAGTTGGACATCCCCTGAGGGGTCCTGTTTTGGAGAGGGTGCAGGCTGGGCCG
>NW_006295062.1:1956578-1964596 GCF_000327345.1 Myotis davidii
TGGGTGTCCTCACTGTGAGTGGAGTGTTAACTTGAGATGTGCATACATGTCCGTATGAACACTCACATGCCAGCCGGGTGTGGGGTGAGGCAGAGGTGATTAGGGGCGATCAGGCCAGAAGGGTAGCAGTTAGGGGTGATCAGGCTGATAGGGGAGCAGTTAGAGGCGATCAAGCAGGCAGATGGGGTTAGGGGCGAGTAGGCAAGTGATTATGAGCCAGCAGTCCCAGATTGTGAGAGGCAGTTGGACATCCCCTGAGGGGTCCTGTTTTGGAGAGGGTGCAGGCTGGGCCGAGGGGCCTTCCTCTCCCCCCCTCCCCCGCACAGATTTCATGCACTGGGCCTCTAGTGATTAAATAATTTGGTAAATGAGGTAGCAATGGCACCATGACCAAGTTTACCTGGACAGTCATATTGCAGAGAGTATGCATTAAGTAAAACATTTTTTCCCCTCATAATAGGCAGTGGTTGGGAATATTAGAATTAACGTAATACTTAAAATATTGAAATGTTATTTCAGTTGAGAGATGGAAGATGGAATATCACACGATTTGTTCTTCCATCAACCTCCTTATACATACACCCTTATTATCTCTGTTTCAAGATATCCAGGGGATTAAAATCATAACAAACTAGAGGCCCGGTGCACAAAATTCGTGTACTCAGTGAGGGTCCCTCAGCCCTGCCTGTGCCCTCTTCTAGTCTGGGAGACCTTGGGGGATGTCCAACTGACAACTTAGGTCCGCTCCCCATAGGGAGCGGGCGTAAGCCAGCAATTAGACATCCTTAGCACTGCTGTGGAGGTGGGAGATGCTCCCACCACCACCGCTGCACTCGCCAACCGTGAGCTCAGCTTTTGGCTGAGCAGCGCTCCCACTGTGGGAGTGCACTGACCACCAGGGGGCAGCTCCTGCATTGAGCGTCTGCCCATTGGTGATCGGTGCATGTCATAGTGACCAGTCATTCTGCTGTCAGGCCAAAACTGGCTCTCTGACATCTCCCCAAGGGGTCCCAGATTGTGAGAGAGTGCAGGCCAGGCCAGGGGACCCCACTGGTGCACGATTGGGGCCGGGGAGGGACATGGGAGGGCTCCAGGGCGTGTCTGCCCCATTTTACTTAGCCCTGATCAGCCAAATCCCAGCAGCAAGCTAACCTACTGGTTGGAGTGTCTGCCCCCTGGTGGTCAGTGTACATCATAGCGAGCAATTGACTGGTCTTAGCATATCATTAGCATATTATGCTTTGATTGTTTAATG
The DNA here is from genome assembly GCF_000327345.1 of Myotis davidii. Classification (NCBI taxonomy): domain Eukaryota; kingdom Metazoa; phylum Chordata; class Mammalia; order Chiroptera; family Vespertilionidae; genus Myotis; species Myotis davidii. The sequence continues at coordinate 1,957,834 of NW_006295062.1, forward strand.
GCCCAAGTGGATGACCAGACACTTTGCATATTAGGCTTTTATTGTGTCTGGATATGAAAGAATATGGGGATGTAACCAGTCTTTTTTTTTTAATCTTTATTGTTGAATGTATTACATATGTCCCCCCCTCCCCCAGTTTACCCTTCCCTGCCCCAGGCCTTCACCACACTATTGTCTGTGTCCATGGGTTATGCGTATATGCATACAAGTTCTTTGGTTGACCACAATGTAACCAGTCCTTGTATCTGTAACCATTATCAGTAGATAAGGAGTAAAAGCTTGTCTAAGGAAAGAGCTATTCTTCAAGATGTCCATGTTTCAGGCCCTTCATTAAGTAGTAGTAGAGACACCAGCTAAACCACAGCACTCTAGGGCAGTGATGGCGAACCTTTTGAGCTTGGTGTGTCAGCATTTTGAAAAACCCTAACTTAACTCTGGTGCTGTGTCACATATAGAAATTTTTTGATGCTTGCAACCATAGTAAAACAAAGACTTATATTTTTGATATTTATTTTATATACTTACAAAGAAAAATCAACCAAAAAAATGAGTTCGCATGTCACCTCTGACACGCGTGTCATAGGTTCACCATCACTGCTCTAGGGTAAGGGCAGGGCTTAGATGAGCTGAGACACAACAGCCTATCTCAGTCTAGAGCAGTGGTTCTCAACCTCTAAATACAGTTCCTTTAAATACAGTTCCTCATGTTATGCCCAACCATAAAATTATTCTCATTGCTACTTCATAACTAATGTCGCTACTGTTATGAATCGTAATGTAAATACTGATATGCAGGATGGTCTTCGGCGACCCTTTTGAAAGGGTCGTTCGACCGCCAAAGGTGTCACGACCCACAGGTTGAGAACCACTGGTCTAGATGGAGTGCTTTTATAGGGCATAGCAGAGAAGGAATTCCTCTCATGCAAAATATTTCTCTCACATTTACTCCCAAGTAAGGAAGTGTCTATGGAACACATCTCTATTGATTAATGAGAGAACTTAATTTTCATCCATTCAGGTAGAACTGGAATGTATTCCAGTCTTTCCTTATCCTCTGCTTTCTTTTCCCTGCTAGAAATATCTTATCTCTTAAGAGATTGTAATGTAATCATGTGGTGTGTTATTTTATAATTCTCTTCAGTATTTTATTGTGCATATTTATGTATTTCAGTGGGAGAACTGAAGTCCAGTCAGTTCAGTATGGCAAAGAAAAAGCAAATAAGGACAGGGTATTTGCAAGGTAAGCCTCCTGTTTCAGTATCTTCTTTTTAAAAATATATATATATATTAAAATTACTAAAAACTCTTTTTTCAAATATGATTACAGAATTATCACCTGACCCTTCCTTTAATTAAACAACAAATTATGTTGAAATAGTGAAATAGTTTGTCCAGTTTATTCATTCATATTTTTTGCATGAGCTAAAATTAACCCCGTGCCAAGCATTAGAGCTCTGACTATGCTGAATCAAGTATTATATTATTAATATAACATTGTTTTGCATGGTTCAATACCCATTTTTAAAACATTTTAGAGCCCTGGCTGGGTAGCTCAGTTGGAGCATCATCCCGTAGCTCCAAAGGTTTTAGGTTTGCTTCCCAGTCAGAGCATATACCCAGGTTGCAAGTTTGATCCCTTATTAGGATGCATAAGAGAGGCAACCAATCGATGTTTCTCTCTCTCTCTCTCTCTCTCTCTCTCTCTCTCTCTCTCTCTCTCTCTCGCAAGTCAATAAAAATATATCCTCAGGTGTGGATTTAAAAAGGTATAATCACTTGGAATCAAAGGAAGTGAGCCCAGATGAGCTCTACCAACAATGGTATCCTAGGAACCAAGTAGCAAAGCCAGGTTGGCTACCTGCCCTTTGATTTTAATCTTCTAGGTCCCCACTCATCCTCTGCCAGGAGCTGGGGCAGGAAAGCCGATTTGGCACTGCTGGCCCAGCCTGAAATAGAGCCCCCTTCTCGCCACCCCTCTGCAGGCTCACCACCTTGCCCCCTGCCAAGGCAGTTTTGCTTTCATTTGTGTGTGTTTTCTATGTTCTTGTCTCTACTCCTACTCCTGCTGCCTTGTGGGTCAGGATCAGGTCCCAGCCACAGGCAGAAAAGGTCACCATGTACAGTGGCATACCTTGAACAGCTGCTAATTTTCACTGTTGGGAAAGTGATTTGATTTAGAATTAAATGGTTTACATTTAAAAAAAAAAGTTTTGAGAAACAACATGACATGTATTATCCAGTCATTTCCATATATTTTTAAATCATGTTAAGAAATAAGTTGCTCCCTGACCCGCAGAATGGCTGCTCTAGGTGCTCTGCTCTTTAGTGTCCGGAGGCTGCACGGCAGCGCGGTGGCTCGGGCGGGTGGCCAGTGGAGACTCCAATGGCCGCCCTGCTCCTCCAGTGAAAGGCCAGCTTTGAAGACAAGCCCAAAGAGAAAAATTTGCAAGACGAGTTGTACTGCTGTCACAGGAAATGGATGCTGGGTTACAGGCATGGCAGCTCAGGCAGCAGGCGAAGTTGCAGGAAGAAGAACAGAAGAAAAATGCTCTTAAACCTAAAGGGGCTGCTCTGAAGAGCCCACTACCACGTCAATAAAAAGCAACTCCTCTCTCTCTTTTTCCCAGCATTTGTTGTTGTTCCCCATCCATCTTCAGAGCAAAAGAGCTTGGACCCCAGGAAGAACAGGCTGTAGGAGCACTGCATGGAAGGGCTGGCTACAGGCCCTCACCCCTGGCTCCCTTCCAGTTCAGGGGTATCTTGCTCTGGGATATTTACCCCCTCCTTTGCAGGTCTGAAGATTGGCCCAACTTTGAGCAGTTACTGCTCTGCAAACATGAAAAGGGGGCCGCGGTTTACTTGGTCTTGGCCACCATTCAAGCTTTGAAAAATCTATACACAGCTCAGTCTGCATACAGTTACACATTTAAAAAATGTTTCAATGAAAAAGAAAAAAAAAGAAATAAGTTGCTTTGTATTTGGATGGCATTTAATTGTCTTCACTTTTTTAGGATCTGTTAATAGCCAATTTACTTTTAACAAGTGAAGTGATTAAATTTATGTTTTAGAAAATGTTTTTATGAGCAAGAATAGAGAACAGATGAGAAATAGAGACTGAGTACCCAGAAACCAGGTCTCTCTCCCACCCCCGCAACTTGGCATTTGGACATACTAGTGATAGTTAGAATGGGGAGACAATAAAACAATCCCCAGAGGAAAGAAAAAGAGCAATCACCAAGAAAGGAAATAAGTGAAACAGAGGCATGCAGATAACTTTGACTCTGGACTTGAACACACACGGGAGTCTGTTTCCCAGGTTATTGCAGTAATCCAAGTGAAAATAATGAAGTCCTGAACTAAAATATTGGCAGTGAGTGGAGGATCAAATTTGGGGCACATCTTATAAGTAGAAATAGTATAAATAAATGACCAATTGGATAGAGATGTTTTAGCTACAGGCATATCTGGAAAGAAAGATTTAAATGCTATACAACAGATGAGATGTAGAAAGGAGAACAAATTTGTAATGGAAAAAGGTGTTAAATTGGAACGGGTCTAGTTTGATATGCCTGAGCAACGCTCTTTTTCTTTTTTTTTCTTCTGAGCAACACTTTTAACAGGATCATCCAATAAATAATTATTCACTGGCACTGGAAAAAAGATGGTGACCGGCAAGAAGGCAGGGAAGGAGAATGTGTGAGAGAGTGAGGGAGCGATAGGGGAGTGTGTGGTGTGTGTGTGTGTGTGTGTGTGTGTGTGTGTGTGAGAGAGAGAGAGAGAGAGAGAGAGAGAGAGCTAGGGATAGTCAGATACTGCGAGTCTTCCAGGGGGCTGCCACCACAGATACTCTGGGTCGGGCACAGAGAGCATGCCATCTTGAAGAACAGGACTACTTCTGACTTGGATTCCAGCCTCACCACCACCCAATCTGGTCTCAGACGCAATCCAGGATCTTACAACCACTCGGGACAAAGACCTGCCACCACAGATGCAGACCCATGGACACCAAGAGTCCAGACATCCCAGCTGCAGATTTCTGTGAGTCACAGAGCCCATCTCCCTCCCCAATGGCCCGCGGTGGTGGCATAGGACCTGCCAGACCCACTCTGCACGAGCAGTCCTGCCAACACAGGGCGGCTGTGCAAATTAACTTTGACTCTGGACTTGTGCACACACGGGATTCTGTTTCCCATGGCGCAGGAGTGGGCCTCCCTCCAACACAGGGCGGCTCCGCTACCTGATTTCAACTCTGGGCCCTCATACAGGAGTCTGGTTCCCACGGCGCAGGAGTGGGCCTTTCCCTGACACAGAGTGGCTGTGTAACCCGGCTCTCCAAGTAGACAGGGGACCCTGATATTTTACACGAGAGGCAGCACTGAGCACTGATGACTGATTCTCAGCGTGCATGGCTCCCACCGACCCATGGCAGCCACACACCTTGATGTCAGAGCTCTCCAGTGACACTTGGGTGGTGTGACGCTCCCACTGCACACTGCTCAGGCCCCCGCAACTTGCCTTTTGGACCTTCTAGTGATAGTTAGAATGGAGAGACAACAAAACAATCCCCAGAGGAAATAAAAGAAGGAATCGCCAAGAAAGGAAATAACTGAAACAGAGGAATGCAGTATGACAGACAGAATTCAGAATAATGGTCATACAGTTCATAAACCATATGGATGAGAAAATCAACAACCTGTGCAAAAATTCAGGAAGAAATCAAAAACGCTATGGAAGGTTTCAACGGTAGACTAGAAGAAGCAAAGGACCGAATTACTGAGTTAGAAGATAAGATATAGAAACAAGCCCAATCTGAACAGCAACTAGAGAAAAAAAATTAAAAAGCAGGAGGAGAGCCTAAGGGAGCTTTGGGACAACACGAAACAAGGTAACATACTAGTATGCATAATAGGGGTGCCAGAAGGAGAAGAAGAGCAGTAAGGATTAGAGCAGCGGTTCTCAACCTGGGGGTCTCGACCCCTTTGGGGGTCGAACGACCCTTTCACAGGGGTCACCTAAATACATCCTGTATATCAGATATTTACATTACAATTCATAACAGTAGCAAAATTACAGTTATGAAGTAGCAACAAAAATAATTATGGTTGGGGGTCACCACAACATGAGGAGCTGTATTAAAGGGTCGCGGCATTAGGAAGGTTGAGAACCACTGGATTAGAGAATCTATTTGAAGAAATAATGACAGAAAACTTCCCTGATATGGGAAAGGAAAAAATCACTCAAGTACAGAGTCCGAAGCAAGATGAATCCCAAAAGACCCACACCAAGAAACATCATAATTACAATGGCAAATGTTCACAACAAAGAATCTTAAAGGCTACAAGAGAGAGATGGAGAGTTACCTACAAAGGATCCCCCATCAGATTATCTAACGATTTCTCAACAGAAACACACCAAGCTAGAAGGGAAAAGGAATGAAGTATACAAAGTGATGCAAAGCAAATGACTGAATCCAAGAATACTCTATCCAACAAGACTATCAATCAAAATTGAAGGGGAAATCAGGAGCTTCTCAGACAAAATTGCTAACAGAGTTTATCACTACCAAGCCAGCAATGCAAGAAATGCTAAAGGGAATGCTGTAAAAAGAAGAAATAGAAAGGGAGGAAGGAACACAGGCATAAAGTACAGAAATGGCTACAAGCAAGTACCTGTCAATAATAACATTAAACATAAATAGACTAAATGCTCCAATCTAAAGACATCGAGGGACTGATGGATAAGAAAACACGACCCATATATATGCTGTCTACACAAGACCCATCTCAGAACAAGGGACTCACACAGACTGTAAGTGAAAGGATGGAAAAATATTTATCAGGCATATGGAAATGAAAAAAAAAGCTGGGGTAGCAATACTTATATCTGACAAAATAGACCTCAAAGTGGAGACCATAACAAGAGACAAGGAAGGCCACTTCATAATTCTAAAGGGATCAATACAACAAGAGAATATAACTCTGGTAAATATTTATGCACCCAATGCAGGAGCAGCCAAATAGATAATAAAAACTTCTGGAAGATATCAGGGGAGAGATTGACAGCAACACAGAGTAGGAGACTTTAATACCCCATTAACATCACTGGATAAATCCTCTAGACAAAAAATTAACAAAGAAACTTCAATCCTGAATGACTTACTAGATCAGATGGATTTAATCAACATCTTTAGAACATTCCACCCCAAAACTACAGAATGTGCATTCTTCTCAAGTGCATTCTTCTCAAGGACATTTTAAAAGATAGACCACATATTGGAACTCAGGCAAAGTCTCTCCGAATTCAAGAGGATTCATGTAAAGCATCTTCTAAGACCACAATGGCATAAAATTAGAAATAAAATACAATAAAAACAACCCAAAATACTCAAACACTTGGAAGCTGAATAGCATGTTATTAAATATTGATTGGGTTACCAATGACATCAAAGAAGAAATTAAAAACATCCTGGAAACTAATGACAATGAAAACACAACAATCCAAAACCTATGGGACACAATGAAAGCAGTCCTGAGAGGGCAGTTTATAGCTCTACAGGCCTACCTCAAAAAACAAGAAAAAATGGTAGTAAAAAAATCTCTCTTTTGTCTGGATAGCTCTCAGATATAATTTTATAATTTACATATGAATTAAAAACAGACACATATATGAAAAAATGTATGCATATGAATTCGAACAGAGAAAAGATTAGCAAAAGGACCCAGGAAAACAATATACAATGTCTTTAGTTTTCCCCACTCTGTGA
>NW_006295062.1:1965777-1969334 GCF_000327345.1 Myotis davidii
TTGCATTGAATTTATAGATTGTTTTGGGTGTTATGGACATTTTAATGATGTTGATTCTACCAATTTATGAACATGGTATATTCTTCCATTTGTTTATGTCTTCCTCTCTCTCTTGTTTTCAACGTCCTATAGTTTTCTGGGTAAAGGTCTTTTACTTCCTTAAGTTTATTCCTAGGTATCTTAATATTTTTTGTTGCAGTGGTAAATTGGGTTGTTTTTTTAGTTTGTCTTTCTGTGAATTCATTATTGGTGTATAAAAAAGTCAAAGATTTCTGGATGCAAATGAGTGGATTAAGAAACTGTGGTACATCTGCACAATGGAACCGACCACTGCCCTAGCTGGTTTGGCTCAGTGGATAGAGCACTGGCCTGTGAACTGAAGGGTCCCAGGTTTGATTCTGGTCAAGGGCATGTACCTTGGTTGCGGGCACATCCCCAGTAGGGGGTGTGCAGGAGGCAGCTGATCCATTGTTTCTCTCTCATTGATGTTTCTAACTCTCCCTCTCCCTTCCTCTCTGTAAAAAATTAATAAAACATATTTTTTAAAAAAGAGAATGGGTGTTGCATTTTGTTGAATATTTTTTTGCATGTATTGATATGATCATGTGACTTTTGTCTTTCAATTTGTTTATGTGATATATCATGTTTATTGATTTGCAAATTTTGTACCAGTTTTGCATCCCTGGAATAAATCCCACTTGATCTGCTGTATGATCTTTTTAATATATTGTTGGATGTGATTTGCTAATATTTTGTTGAGGATTTTAGCATCTATGTTCATCAGGGACATTGGCCTGTAATTCTCTTTCCTTGTGCTGTCTTTATCAGGTTTTGGAATTAGGATAATGCTGGCCTCATAAAAAGAGTTTGGAAGTAATCCTCTTGGATTTATTGAAATAGTTTGAGAAGTATAGATGTTCTTCTTTTAATGTTTGGTAAAACTCCCCTGTGAAACCGTCTGGACCTGGGCTTTTTTTTGGTAGAAGTTTTTTTATTACTGCTTATATTTCATCAGTTGTCATTTGTCTACTCAGGGTTTTTTATTCTTCCTGATTCATTTTGGGAGATTGTATTTTTCTAGGAATTTGTTTCATCCACATTGTCCAGCTTGTTGGCATATAGTTGCTCATAATATTGTCTTACAATCCTTTGTATTTCTGTGTTGTCAGTGGTTACTCCTCCACTTTCGTTTCTGATCTTATTTATGTAGGTTCTCTCTCTTTGTTTCCTGATGAGTGTGGCTAACAGTTTATCAATTTTGTTTGTCCTTTCAAAGCACCAACTCTTGCTTTCGTTGATTTTTTTTGTATAGTTTTGTTAGTCTCTGTGTTATTTATTCCTGCTCTAATCTTTATTATTTCCTTCCTTCTACTTGATCTGAGCTTTTCTTGTTTTCTTTCTATTTCTTTAAGTTGTAGGTTTAAATAGTTTCTTGCTGATTTCTTTTTGTTTTTTGAGGTATACCTGTCGTGCTATATATGAAGTTCCCTTCCTTTATATTGTTGTGTCCCAGAGATTTGGGGTTGTATGTTCATTTTCATTGGTTTCTAGGAAGTTTTCTATTTCTTGATCTCGTTGGTAACCCATTCATTGTTTAATAACATGCTATTTAGCCTTCATGTGTTTGAATGTTTTTGTGTGTTTTCCTGTAGTTGATTTCTAATTTCATTTCACTGTGAACTGAGAAGATGCTTGATATGATTTTGATCTTCTTGGACTTGTAGAGACTTGTTTTGTATCCTAACATGTGGTTTATGTTTGTGAATGATCCATGTTTTCAGCTGTTACTCTGGCAGACAGCACCCCGCTGCTTTTCACAGCCTGATGTTTGTGGGGACCCTCCTCAGTTTTGGTCCTCTATGTTTGGGTGCCTAGCTTCAGGATTAGATCCCAGAATTCTCAGTGGCAATCCCCCACATCTGAGATATCTCTCTGGGCCTTCAGTTGCTGTCTGTGGGCACCCAGCCAGTCCTTTTGCCTCCACCCCTCCTGCTGGTCTCCATGCAGTCTCCACTTTCAGTCCTTAGGTGTCAGGGTTCTCTCCGAGTTTTCTGTTGATTATTCACAAAGTTTTTCTGTATTTTAGTTGTAATACCAGTTTGTTTCTTGGAGCATGTCCATGCAGCAGCTACTTACTCTGCTGCCATTTTTAATCCTTGGGCATTTTTTTAATGTTGAAAAATCTACGGTCATTTATAATGTCAGTAAATTGTTAAATAGTTAAACCCTTTTATCCTAAACTGTAGATATAACTTTAGGATTCTTCCCTTTTCCCTGGGACTTCCATGCCTCCAGAGTCCAAGTCATTGCTTAGACTATCTGAGGCTTTGCCATTACTATACCCTGAATGCTTATAAAAATAAATTTAAAATAATAGTATAAGTTCCTTGAAGTAAGAATATACGAAACAAAAAAAATATATCATTATATGTGTTTGAGCAATAAAATTTACTGCACTTGTTTTTCTTCCTTCCTGGCTTACCCTCATCCTATCCTGATTGGTCTGTCAATAATCCACCCAGAAGGAATGCCATCAATGAAAATGCCTTGATATAGGAAGGATTTAGCTAGTTAAGGCTATACCATTTTGCTGTGATAAGTTGACTCTTCAATTTGAATGATGTAATTCACCATTTGTTTAAAAAAGTTTTGAAGTTAATTTATTATTTCTTACTTTTAGATTTTTGAGGAAAATACTGTTTCTCTATTAAATACAAATATTGATGTTATATTAGTGGTTTGGTCATTTAGGAAAAGAGAAAAAAATACCATGAGAACTCAGAGATGCCTACCTTAGTGGACGTAGCTACTGAAATTATTCAGAATCCTCCCTTTTACAGTCCTAGATACCCTGTTTCCAGTTAGACATTACTAAGGATCTGCACAGTAAAATGTTAATTTGAAATTGGTTTCCTTGAAATTGCTCTTGAGAAAGTCTACGTCCTATCAACTTGGTTGTTTTAATTAAAAATGTATTTGTTCTAGCTCTTAACTTATTTGCAACACTCCTTTCAAACATTAAAATCAAAGTAAATGCTTTTCTGATTATTTTCTGTTAAAACTGCATCATAACAAAATAACATTTTCTTCTTCTGTTTCTAACCAGAAACTTAAACTTTATTCACTTGATATTTATAAAAATGTTGAACATGATTTGATAACTAGTTCTACTGTAGTGTGATGTCCTAACATGAGTACCAAATCATAGCTGTATTTATATATTAACTAGAGGCCCGGTGCACAAAAATTTGTGCACTCGGGGGGCAAAGGGAGGTTCCCTCAGCCCGGCCTGTGCCCTCTCGCAGTCTGGGACCCCTCAGGGGATGACCACCTGCTGGCTTAGGCCCACTCCCCGGGGGATTGGGCCTAAGCTGACAGTCAGGCATCCCTCTGGCAGCCCGGGAGCCCTCGGGGGATGTCCACTTGCAAGTTGGGAGCAGGTCTAAGCTGCAGTCAGACATCCTTAGCGCTGCTAAGGAGGCAGGAGAGGCTCCCACCACCACTGCTGCGCTGGCAGCTGGCAGCCTGGCTTGTGGCTGAGGCGAGGTCCCCCTGTG
>NW_006295062.1:1969507-1972024 GCF_000327345.1 Myotis davidii
TCTGATGGGCAGCTCCAGCTTGAGACCTCTGCTGCTGAAAGCAGGTATCTGGGTTTGTTTAGCTTCTATAATTGAAACACTGTTGCAACTCCAGCTCTGAGGCCGGCTGGCTGAAAGCAGCTATCTGGGGATTGTTTAGCTTCTATAATTGCAACAGTGTTGCATAGACCGGAGCTCAGAGCTGAGCAGCAGCAGGTGGGGAACCTTGGCTTCCTCCCATCACTGGAGCAAGCAAGCCTCCTGTTCGCTTCAGCTGCCTGGCTATCGGCCGCCATCTTGGTTTGCAGTTTATTTGCATATCGCCCTGATTAGCCAATGGGAAGCATTCGGGGGTATGGTCAATTTGCATGTTACTTTTTTATTAGATAGGATGTTAGTATCACATGCAAATGACTTTCTTATAAGTATTAATCCTATCTAATAATAGACAAACATGGTAATTAACCGTAGTTCCGACACACGACACACCTGGGACAAGGTGTTAATAGTACTGCTAACTCTGAAAGATTAAGCTTTTCTGGAGTAGTTTTTATAATATATCAGAATCTTGTTGTGGTGACCTGATGCACATCTACCAAAAATACTCAAATGGTTTTAGCAGTTACTAAATTCACCCATTCTTTTAAAGTATTAGAGAATTCTAGAGTTAGCAGTATAAATAGAACTGATTTCTCCTTAGACTTTTCATGTAAAGTTGATTTTTATTCAGCAATAATAAATAAATTAACTGTGTTTTACTTATATATCAACTTTTTTAATTGCTTTTACACTTTTTCAATTGTCATATAATATCTAAGAAAGCAAAAGAATGTTCTCATGCAACATAAAATAGAGGTGCCATGGTCAGAATATGAATTTACCACATTGCAAACACACTGATGAAGTGTGGTATTTTTTTCTCTGAAATTTCCACACTTAACAGGAAACATAGACAGCAAGCCTGAGTGGGTGGGTCTCTGAGGTTAAAACTGTTAATAAAATACTTGAAATTTAGTTTTAAATGCAAAGCATTTATAACCATGTTTAGTGTATTAACAACAGTCGTGTTCTGACGCTTTATACTAGGTGAGTATAACTGGATTTTTTCCACCTTCAAATGACTTTTTTTCCTCTCTTAGAAAATGAAAGCAGTTGATCTCCTAACTATAGTTAGTAAATTCTCTTACAGCTTACATTTAGTAGTTTAACATATGAGAAAGAATAGTTTAACATTAAGAATTAGCATTTATAAGAGAGCCATAGATGCTAAAGTTCATGTTTTAAAACTTCAAATTCACTTATGAAAAAATGAAATCTGAGTCAACATCCTTTTTTATTTTTTAATTGATAACATTTACATCTCCTAGCAAATGTTAAATGTTCGTATATTAAGGAGATGTCATTAGGCCAAACTAAAAAGGCTTTGGCAATAAATATATGAAAGGATAGGCATTTGTGTGGTTTGGATTCACAAATAATTTGTTACTCATGGTTTAGTAAAATTAATAGACTAAAACATTGCACTGAAAACTTAGATATATTATAAAATTCAGGAAGTAGTGAAGGACTTTGAGATTATATAGTGTACTAATAACATAGATACAAGTTGTAAGGTCAGAATTGGGATTTTGGGTCCCCACCCATCATGGTTTTTTTGTTTTTTGTGGGGTTTTTTTTGCTGTTCTTGGAGGGGGAGAGGGTTGCAGAAGAAAATGTTTGTGGCAGAAGAAAACATTTTCTACAAAAGAAAATAATTCAAGAGAGAATACATGGAAATGCAGAAAGGAATAAAGACTAATGTAATGGGAGAATATGTAAATAAATATAAAAGAATACCAACCCAATAATATCTTCCGGGATTTAAAATATGTAGAAATAAAATACAAGACAAATAATATAGTAACTTTAAAAGAATAAGACTAGTAAAATATTGTAGAAAGTAAACAGGCGAACAGAGGAGAGATTAGAATACTAAGAAAGTAAATATAAGTCCAAATGTGCTTCCTGGTTTGTACATAAATTTTATTGAGTACTCTTGGTTATTGTTACCATGCTTTTTTTTAGCCCATTCTTTCTCTGTGTTCTTCAGTGAATTTATTTATTTATTTATTTTCAGTGAATTTCTTACTCAAATATAAAACTATCATTTATAAGATAATTTGTTATGTGTTTTTATACACGTAGTTTAATTCATAATAGCCTCCATACTAGCTCTGCATATCAAAAAACTAAAATTTAAATAGATGTCATATATTTTCCATGAATTTTGACTACTATTTGAATTTGCATACAAAAAAGACTTCAGTTGTTAACTTACCTAAAATTCTGAGGATGTTTAATCTCTGCAAAGATCAGTATCTTTTCTGAAAAGATAATAGCTGACAATATATAAATAGGTAACAAAACATATTCTTTTATTTCCCACCATGAGACAGAATAGTTAACCTTCTAAATGGGCGGGGAGAGGTCAATGAGAGGGGAAGGAGACATGTGTAATACTTTCAACAATAAAGAATTTAGAAAGGAAAGGAAAGGGAA
>NW_006295062.1:1972066-1976043 GCF_000327345.1 Myotis davidii
AATTGAAAGAAAGAAAAGAAAAATATCCACTGGCCTACTACATATTAGAAGGAAAAAAATTCAAATAAAATGTACGATACATAGCTCTCATTTTTGCCCTGTCCTCACTGAGGCAGAGGATCAGGGTTTAGATTTAAGGGAATTCAGGAGATAATATGCTAGAAATTATTTAATACGTCCAAGGGTTTCAGAGACTCTGGAATAGGAAGAGGCAATATCTACAATATTGATATTTGAGAAAATTTTTGGTAGCCATCTATTCCCTTGCTTTTTCCTTTTCTCCTTTTTTTTCTGGTTTCTTTTCTTTTTCTCCTTTTCCCTATTCTCCCACCTACTTTTTCTAGCTTATCTTTTCTTCCTTAATATAAAGCAGATTTACTTTCTTAGGAAAGTATTTGATAAATAGCCTCCAACTGCAGTAATTTCTTAAAAGTAAACTATGTTTACTCATCTAGAATATGATATGTTAATACAGATTCTAAGTTTTGGCTTATAGTTTGGTGCATAAAATTAAAAATTGTTACATACTAAATTATTTCGGCAGATCCCCAAGTAAACCCTTGGCACGAAAATTAATGGATTGGGAAGTAGTAAGCAGAAATTCAATATCTGATGACAGGTTGGAAACACAAAGCCTTCCATCACGATCTCCGCCTGGGACGCCTAATCAGTAAGTACAGACTCACATCAGGTGTTCATTTTGCTCATTTCTAAATTATTGACTGTATATGTCCATTACTTAAAGATCAAAATATGTAAATCTTTCTTATTTAAACTTTGGTTAGATATGATTTTTGTTATTGCAGATTATTATTTCCTCTTAGCCTTTCTCTGAGCCTCTAGCATTGTGTAAGTGGCATGGAATAACAGCCTCCCATCAGATGAGGTAGTAGAGCATTCAGCAAGGATGTCACTTTCTTACACAGTCAACTTTTAAAGGAAGGGTCCCTAACCAATAAATCAAAATCTGCTGCTAGACTTAAAATATGAGAATATGGTTGTTGTTGACATAATCCTTTTCCATGTGGATCTCCAATAGAATTTCTGAAGGAGCATATGTTGTCTGAAAATTCTAAGTGATTATGATTCTCTTATTTAAGCTCCTACTCCAGCCACTGCTCTACCATTTTCTATAGTCTAGAACAGTGATGGCGAACCTATGACACCTCTGACACGCGAACTCATTTTTTTGGTTGATTTTTCTTTGTTAAATGGCATTTAAATATATAAAATAAATATCAAAAATATAAGTCTTTGTTTTACTATGGTTGCAAATATCAAAAAATTTCTATATGTGACACGGCACCAGAGTTAAGTTAGGGGTTTTCAAAATGCTGACATGCTGAGCTCAAAAGGTTCGCCATCACTGGTCTAGAAAGAGGGGTTTCCAACATCAGTTCCCACAAGCTTGGCCATAGCTATGCTAAGAAGCAGTGTTATTCAGCACTTCTGTTTATGAGTTATACTCTAAGATTTCTCACAAAGGCTATATACTTTGGTGTAGATAATAATAATAACATCAACTTGTACTAACCAAAGATGTTATCTTCATTTTATAATGCCAACCAATGTGTTGTAATATATATATGTAATTAAGATACTAATAAACAGATGTGAGTCAGTACATTGACAGACCTTGTTAACCCATAGGTTGATAGTCAAAATATTTGAATTTTGTTATGGAATACAATATTTGAAGAAGTCTTTCTTTAAAAATATCTCATACACATTAATATCCAATAAGTGTACACTACATTAAAATTGTGTCACTGGTAAGATGTTTATGAGCCAAAGAATACACTTATACCATATTGCCAGTAAAGTATACATCAAAAGTTTGGTTCACAGAATGATACCTAATACCTAGATGTCTTTCTTACTACTAGAAAAAAATAGACTAAAAAGTTTCTGTCTTGCTAATTGCAGGTTGCTAAATCATCTTTCTTTCAAAGAGATTGTTTGTATTCAAAGACTAATTAACTTGTTAGAAGAATATCCAGAAATTTCTTTTTCTGGGCTCTTTTCCAGCCAGCATTTATCCATTTGTGATCAGGAACAAGATATTTAAACTAGATGATTGAATTAATTAGCAGTAGCTCTGATTAATGAAACAATTTTAGGTATGATCTGAAAAGATTGGCTTTTTTCTAAATTTTAAAGAGACAGTACAGTATAGTGGTTAAGAGCATGGGTCCTAGTGTCACTGTACATTGGAATTTTGAGCAAATTAATCTTTGTCCCATGTCCTTTATCTATAAAATTATATTTATAATAATAGTGTCTTATACTATTGTTTGAAAGTTAAATGAGATGCTGTAAGTAAAATGCTTAGAATAATGCCTAGCACAAAATGCACACAATAAGTACTCAAATGTTAACTTGCATAATTAATAATAGTAATGATAGTAATTCATGTGACTATGTCATGTATGAGGATAGAAATAGTTATTCAGTATTTATTCATAGGAAGTAAATCAAGTCCCATAAATAAAAACATTCATAAGAATTCAAAAAGAACATGCTAAGTGAAATCTGTCAATCAGAGAAAACTAAGAACCATATGATTTCATTCAGATGTGGGATATAAAACTGAAACTCATTGACACAAACAACAGTATGGTGGTTACCAGAGGGAAGGGAGGAAAAGGGAGCCAAATATACGGTGATGGAAGACTATTATTAGACTATGGGTGGTGGGTGCACAATGCAATATACAATGACAAAAAATAATTCAGGCAAGAAGATATTTCTGAATCATTTATTCTATCCCTTTATTTTATAAGTGTTGATTAAGACAAAGTTGTAGTAACTAAAACCTAGAAACATTGAGGTTGGTAGAGATAATAGATGACTAAATAGGTAAAATCCTTGTGGTAGATGATTATCTATAGCTCAGTTTTTGACTTCTTATTCTGTGTTATTTCTGTTTATGTCACACTGTTTTTGTCAGACTCTGAGTAGTTGATGTGGTTAGTCTTTAAAGTATTCACCCATTTTTTGAAGGAATCATGTAAATAACATTTTAAAAATTGAATTAAGCACATTTTCACTCAGTTTTCTTCCTCTTTGTGTAGTCGAAATTCTGCATTCACACAAGAGGGACCCCGGTTACGACCATCTTCAGTGGGTCATTTGGTAGACCGTGTGGTTCACACTTCCCCAAGCGAAGTATTTGTGAATCACAGATCTCCATCTTCAACACAAGCTAACAGCATCATTCTGGAATCATCACCGTAAGACCTTTTCCTGTTCAGTTTCCTTCTTGTAAATAATAATGCCCAAATTGTTTCACTTGAAATATTCTTGGAAATTAGGGTATTTGATACAAGATTTTATTTTTGCAATGTTGTAAATTTTTTATATTTGAAAATGTACTTATTTGTCTCTGAGAGTTCTTGGTGCTCCCCTCACCAAAGAGAAATCTCCATTATTTTATTGACTCAATATGTTTTGAACTTTTAGTGCATACACTTAAATATTTCTGCAGATACTATAGCACTGTGGTAGTCAGTAAGGTAGTGAAAGGTAGAGTTTTTAAAAATATTTTTCAGGAAGGGACCCATAAGATGACTAGACAGTTTGGAAACATTAGGTAGCAGAGGAAAACTAAGTAAGATGACTGTCACACTGAAAATAAATTATACAAACCATGTACACATTTCTAAAATTCATTCCTATTTCATATTATATACTGATATACAAATTCAACTTCATAAGTCAGTATTTATATGTCATCAGTTTAACGTACAAAATGCTTTCCTCTCATATTAATATGCAACATCTTTTTTTTTCTGAGCTGTCTTTCTTTTTTTCCTTTTTTTCTTGCTTAAAGTATTACAAAGAGTATTACATATGTTTCCTCCCCCCCTCCTTGACCTTCCCCCGGCTGCTGCTTATTTCTAACACCTCCTTCTCTCCTGTTCTTCCCATGCACTCACCTCCCCCTAGCTGAGACCAGCTGGAGCCTGTGTTTTCCT
>NW_006295062.1:1978758-1980049 GCF_000327345.1 Myotis davidii
GTGTTCTGGGGGGCTCCCTTATAATGTTGCTAGGTTTGTGGAAAGGCATTTATTTAAAGAACTAGATGCCCGGTGCATGGATTCGTGCACTGTTGGGGTCCCTCAGTCTGGCCTGTGGCCTCTTACGATCCAGGACCCCTCAGGGGATATTGGACTGCCAGTTTTGGCCTGATCCCCACAGGCCTGGGATGTAGTAGTGCATGAAGCAGCAGGTGGCTGGGGAGGAGCCCAAACCCAGGCTGGGCGCCGTGCTGCTCCCGCTCATCCTGGCTCACACTGCGCCTGTCACTTGCCAGCATGAGCCCTGTGTCTGGCGTCCATCAGTCAGCTGAGTGGCACTCTGCTGTGGGAGCGCACTGACCACATGCCTTGAGCATCTGCCCCCTGGTGGTCAGTGCGCATTATTGCGACCGGTTGTTTGGTCACTTAGGCTTTTATATGTATATACTAATTTTTTTTTTTAGTATCTTGGGTTTTTATTGTAGTTTATTTCTAATATTATGCCATTGTGGTCTGAGAAGACGCTTGGTATGATTTCAATCTTCTTGAATTTGGGGAGACTTTGTGACCCAATGTGTGGTCTATTTTTTCATGTGTCCTATGAGCACTTGAGAAGAATGTATATTCTGTGGCATTGGGGTGAAATGTTCCAAAGATGTCAATTAAGTCCATCTGATCTAGTGAGTCATTTAGGATTGCTGTTTCTTTGCTGATTTTTTGTCTAGAGGATTTATCCAGTGATGTATTGTAGACCCCTACTATGATTGTATTGTTGTCGATTTCTCCCTTGATAATAATATGCAACATCTTGATTGATTGGTTTATATAATGCAGTTCATATGCAAGTGAAAATACAGTGTGAGAATTAAGAGAAAAGTAAAATACTTTATAAGATACATAGATAGGTAAGAAGATTCACTAATTTTTGAGAAAGAGAAAGGTTTATAAGATACAGTGAATGTGATTAGGATTAAAGAAAAGATGTAAGGGTAGATAGAGTGATCAGCAAAGCAGTTATTATAGGTGCTCTAGGAAAATGTCACTAAATCTGTAAGACCTATATTGAAAACAGTATTTTCTGTCCACACTTGGAAGTCTACAGCTGTGAAGGGCGGGTTGTATACATTGCCCTTACACCATCTAATCTAATAAAAGAGAAACATGGTAATTAGCGTACAACCGCTACCCTTCCCATTGGCTAATCAGGGCAATATGCAAATTAACTGCCAGCCAAGATGGCTGCCGGCAGCCAGGCAGCTTGAAACTAACATGAGGCTTGCTTGCTTCAGTG
>NW_006295062.1:1981842-1983669 GCF_000327345.1 Myotis davidii
AACCTACCTATCTGCCCTGCTCTGTTCATGACAGGGGAAGGCGCCCCAACCCCCTGATCGGCCCTGCTCTGTGCCTGATAGGGGGGAGCGCCCTAACCCCCTGATCGGTCCTGCTCTGTGTGTGACAGGGTGCGGCGTCCCAACCTCCCCCCCCAACGGGCCCTGCTCTGTGTGTGACGGGGTAGAGCCACAACCTCCCCATCGGCCCTGCCCTGAGTGTGAGAGTGGCGGCGCCCCAACCCCATGATCGGCCTTGCTCTGTGGGTGATAAAGAGCGACGCCCCAACTGCCCCCAATGGGCCCTGCTCTGTGTGTGACAGGGTAGAGCCATAACCTCCCCGTTGCTATGCCCTGAATGTGACAGGGTGCGGCACCCCAACCCCCTGATCTGCCCTGCTCTGTGAGTGACAGGGGGCGGTGCCCCAACTCCCCTATCGGCCCTACTCTGTGAGTGACAGAGGGGAGCTCCTCAACCCCCTGATGGGCCCTACTCTGTGCGTGACAGCGGGGAGCTCCCCAACCCCCTCATGAGCCATGCTCTGTGCGTGACAGGGGGGAGCTCCCCACCCCCTGATCTACCATGCTCTGTGCGTGACGGGGGGAGCTCCCTAACCCCCCTGATGGGCCCTGCTCTGTGCATGACAGGGGGGAGCTCCCCAACCCCCTGGTGGACCCTGCTCTGTGTGTGACGGTAAGGAGACCGAACCCCTCTGATGGACCCTGCTCTGTGCATGACAGGGTGCAGCGCCCAAACCCCCAGATTGGCCCTGCTCCGTGCGTGACAGGGGGTGGCGCCGCAACCTCCCCATTGACCCTGCCTTGAGTGTGACAGTGGGCGGTGCCCTAACCCCCTAATCAGCCCTACCCTGAACGTGACTGAGGGTGGCATCGCAACGTACCGATTCGCCGTGCTCTGTGCATGACAGGGTGGCGCCCCAACTCCCCAATCGGCCCTGCTCTGAGCCCGATCAGGGGCTGCACCTAGGGATTTGGCCTGCCCTCTGCCACCCGGGAGCAGGCCTAAGCCAGCAGGTCGTTATCTCCCAAGGGGTCCCAGACTGCGTGAGGGCACAGGCCGGGTTGAGGGACCCCCATTCCCCCAGAGTACACAAATTTTTGTGCACCGGGCCTCTAGGCTATAATAATAAAAGCATAATATGCTAATTAGACTGGACAGCCCAACGACCTTCTGGACGTCCTTCCAGACAAAACCACGGCAGCAGGGGCTGAGGCAGATAGGGACAATCAGGCAGGCAGGCGAGTGGTTAGGGACTATCAGGCAGGTAGAGGGGTTAGGGCAATCAGGCAGGCAGGTGAGTGGTTAGGGGTGATCAGGCAGACGCGGTTAGGGACATTCAGGCAGGCAGGCAAGCAAGCGGTTAGAAGCCAGCGGTCCCAGATTGCAAGAGGGATGTCCAACTGCCGGTTTAGGCCCGATCACTTCAGATCTAGGGATCAGGCCTAATCTGGCAGTCGGACATCCCCTGAGTGGTCCCTGATTGCGAAAGGGGGCAGACCGGGCTGAGGGACTCCCACCACTACCCTGTGCACGAATTTTGTGCACCAGGCCTCTAGTCCTATATAATAAAGTGATAATATGCAAATTAACACTCATGCCTAAGACCAGGCTGGCAGGGCCTTAGTGAGGGATGACCAAACAACTGAACAGCAGGCTGCGTGGGGCAACCAGGCTGGCGGGGGGATTAGTGAGGGACGACCAAACTACTGAACAGCAGGCTGCATGGGGTGACCAGGCCGGCGGCAGGGGGCACTTGGTGGCGACTAGGTCGGCAGGGGGCAGTTGGGAGCGATTAGGCTGGCAGGGGG
>NW_006295062.1:1984262-1990152 GCF_000327345.1 Myotis davidii
GCTGAGGGGACAACCCTCTCCCCCCCTCGTCCCCATGCATGAATTTCATACACCAGGCCTCTAGTTTTATATAAGGGACTGACATCTGTGGATTTTGGTATCTGCGGGGGTCCTAGAACCAATCCCCTGTGGATACCAAGGGATAGCAGAAGTTTTGGGGAAGTCAAAAGTTATACATGGATTTTCCACTGTGCAGGAGTCAGTGCCCAACCCCTCATATTGTTTAAGGGTCAGCTGTAGATTTCCATCTTCCCCTTTCTTTTTGCTAAGCATCCAAAAGTTAACACAGGTAGTAATTTGTCCACAAAATTTTTTATGTGTGTAAATTTTGAACGGTGTATGTTTTGAACCCTGGTTTCCACCCCATCTTTGGATTATTTTAGGCAAATTATTGGTTTGAATATATTAAAATCATTGAGTTAGAAATATATTATTAATTAAAATAAATAAGGATGGTTTCCTGGTCTCTACTGATCTTGCAATTCATTCATTTAAATATAAATAGTTTGTATTAGAATTTAAATATAACAGCATTACCACTTATAACCAAAATGAAATGAAAAAAAATAGAGGTCTGTTGAGGCCTCAGATACTGTAAGAGAATTGCTTAGCTTTCGCTGTTGTTTAAGTTGGCTTTTCATTTGAAACACTTGATTTGAATAAAAGTTCACTGCTACAAAATATTTGGAAACCCCTGATTTAAAATAACTTTGCTTATAAAACTGAAACTCATAGACACAGACAACAGTATGGTGGTTACCAGAGGGAAGGGGCGGGGGATAGTAAAAGGAAAAGGGGGCCAAATGTATGATGACGGAAAACAATTTGACTGTAGATGGTGGGCACACAGATCATGTATCATAGAAATGTTCTCTCAAACCTATAGGATCTTGTTAACCAATGTAATCCTAATAAATTTAATTTTAAAAATAAATAATAAAAATAAAACAACTTTGCTCCTGCTTTTTGCAGTTGTTTTCTTTGAGGTACAATATAACATAATGTAAAAAGCACTATGGCACTGGCTGGGTAGCTCATTTGGTTAGAGTGTCATCCCAACATGCCAAGGTTGTGGCTTCAATACGTAGTCAGGGCACATACAAGAATCAACCAATGAATGTATAAATAATTGAGAAAACAAATCTATCTTTCTCAGGTTTTGAATTCAGGCTGGGTTTAAAACTTGGTTCTACCACTTCTAATTATGTGACCTTAGGATAATTATTTCTGTAAGCCTCAATCTCCACACCTATAAAAACAGGATGATAATAACTACCTCAAAGAATCGCTATAAATATTTAATGAGATGCATAGTTCAGCAGAGAAAAAAATGCTTGGTAGATATTAACTATAATAATTATATAACTTATCAGTTAATATTTGGGGGGATTTATACTGGTAGCTTTAAGTATTTGTCAACCATTCATCTGTTGGCATGTTTGAAGCATGGATGTCTGATTGAGCACAATGATGAATCCCCTAAATTCTCAACTTTGTCCTTAGGTCCCTAATCATGAGAAATTCTATGCAGACTTCATAATCTTCAAGTATTAAATCCATTTCCCTGAGCCATTTTTTTCTGGCCTGTCCCATTCTAGTCTTATCTAATGAGTCACCACAGCTTTGTTTGTACCTCTTCAGTTCTTCTGCTTAGTCTTCAAAGATTTGCCTTCCCTCTGCTCCTCTGAGCTGTTAGCACAGATAACTTCATCTCCAGACTCAGCTTAGCCCAATTCCCATGCCAATCTTGATTACATCTAGCAGTATACTATGGATCTGCTAATATTAGGCTGCTCTAGGGTAAGGAAATAAAAAAACCAAAGAGGGTGTGGATGGAAGGAAGTATCAAGCCCTAGGGACTTAGAAGATGCACTATCTTTGATGTTGTACTTATGACAAGACTAATTGCAGGTCGCAGTATACTTACCTGCCCTCCATCTCTGGCAAGTCTCCACTACTGGCATTTGGCAGCTAAGGTCAGGGACTTGGAATTTGGTTGAACCCCTGAATCTCAGTTCTGGGACCTCATTAGCAATCAGTCTGAAATGGTGTTTACTTTGAAATACTCTGAATGTCACTATAAATTAGCCAGTATTGAGAAAGTCTGAATTTTGAACCAGAATTTTATCTGTATTTTATTTATAGTAGGGTTAAAGGCCCAGTGAAGACTGGGGTGACACTGGTGATTATAGTTGAATAGGGTATGAGCTCCTGGTATGTACCCTAGAAAATAAGAGTTTTAAAGGGAGCTGTTATTCCTGGTAAGTTTATATTAGTGTCTACCAAGAATCTGGTTTTTGTTTGTTTTCTAATCTTAAATTAGAATAAACTTTATGCTTCTATGAAAGGTATGTATGTACAGTTAAACCTTTAGCATATTTTTAATTCACAATTTTTAGTGTTTATCTTGTCATTTTTCTTCCTATAAGTATTTTTTTTCTATATTCTTCCTATTAGATCTTTTCCAACTCTCACTTTAAAGCCAAATAATTATCTCTATTTGTAAGACTCCAGCCACACCTCTGATCCCAACCTTTCTCTTTGGTTTCTATTTCCCTAGTCCTGTGCAAGACACCTGATAGTGAATGTTGGCCTTCTTGTTAAGTTATTGGTCCCTTCTTTTAGGGTGCCAGCTGTTATTTCTAGTGAGGCTATCTTCCACTATGCTGCTTGGATGTTTTTACCGTGTATATGATGTCTGTTCGTTCTGTTATACTTAGCAGGGGTTTTTTTGTTTGGTTTTGCTTTTGATTTTGGGGTGTGGATTCTTTTGGCCTAGAAATGGTATATATTTTTTTTAGAACTGGCCTGTTTCATGACAGTATTTAAACATATTATAATTTGTATTTATAATGCATGGTTTACCTATGAAAGTCATCTTTCTATATAACTGAGTGAGTATATGACACCTGTACATTAGATATGTAGAAGGAAGTTATCATAAATTGAGTTAATACCTTTGGAGTATGTCTTTAAAATATAATTGATAACCTTTGTCCAAAATACAAATTTCAGTAGTCTATGTTGGCATCCTTAATTACTTTTAGAGACTGTATTTTAGGTAGGTAGGTAAATATGTATGTAGGTAAACAGGTATGTAGGTAGAGAGATAGTTTGGTTATTGAAGTGGAGACGTAGAAAGGGAAAGCAGTTACTGGGAGAGCAAATAGTTTGTAGAAGCTTCCCCAAGCTTCCTAGCCCTAATAGCAACCATGCATGTCAAGAACCTGTCTACCATCCTCTGAGAAGTTATTTTAAAAAGAAAGTTACACAAAACCATAAAGGAAGGTAGATAGCCCATGTTCTGAAACCCAAAATTATGTTCTTTCCTCTGTTACATCTTGGCTGATGCTCTGTCTCCACTCCATTTTTATCACATATTATTTTATTTCCATTCTTCCCAGAGCTTCCAAACTTTTCATTCTGGAAATCCATATTTGCATGTAATTTTTAATGTCAATTAACTCACATTTTACAAAAGCAGTGAATGAGTCAAATATGTGTTGACTAAAATTGTTTCACAATCTGCAAATTTGCGGCCACTATCCTAAGACAGTGATTTCTATTCAGAAGTACATAATAAAAATCACTTCTCAAGCTTTTTTTGCCATATTTGCCTTATCTTACCCCAGAAATGCAGATTCAGTGGTTTTAGCAAAATGTCCTGTAATGCCAGTGCTGCCCCTCTCTTGTAACTGAGCATCGCCATTGCTATGCCCAGACGCACCAGGTTTGGCTCACTGAGCGGTTACACTACAGATCGGGCATCAGTTTGTAGCATATTTTGGCACTATGTTTAGACTATTAGTGGACAAAGGATAAAGAAAGTCGCTCTGACTCCATTCCTATCTGATCTCAGCCCTTACACTCTTCCCTACAGACTTTTAGTTTGAAGCTAAATGCTTCTTGAATATGACAGTTGAATACAAAATTAGGAAAAGTTTCTCTTCACCTTGCCTAAGTAAGGAATACTGAGACCTACCGATCGAAATATGTGGAATCCAGGAACTTCTGGGTTTTTTTTTAAGTCTTGGAGGCTTTTAATCAACTGCTTTTTAGAAATGTCACATCTGTGAGGCTCCGCCAAGAAATGTCCATCTTCATCTTTCTTAATCCCTTATAGCACGACATCCATGTCCGTATTCTAATCTGTGGGAACATTTTTTTTGGACTCACAGCATTAGAATGTATTGAACCTTAGAGGTATGGTTTCTTAGCAGTTGAAACTAATAGAATAAAAACTAGTATGTTTAGTACCTGGAATCCCTGGCCATCAAGATAGACCTCAAAGAAGCTTTTGCTAAAAAGGAGAGGTGTATTCTCTGATGCAGTATTATAGGTTTATCAGAGTTGAGAGCATTTTATGCTCTGCAGACTTCTATGTAGAAAGTTAGACTGAGTCGGCATTCTTGTTTACCTACTTAATTATTATATTTTATAGTAGCTTATTCAATTTCAGAAGGAGTATAATTCTCATTAGGGAACCCTCCCTGGAGGACATAAAGTTACACCATTCATTATTAATCCCTCTGATTTCCTTGGCACTAATCGGATTTTTAGTTCCCTACCAATAGCCACCAGGTATTTAGCAGGGAGCCTCTAAGTTCACAGCTTCTCTACCAAGGGAGAGCATATGTATCTAAGGGCCACTGCGGCAGTAATCTGTGTATTAGTTATTGAGCTAAAGTATGCCGTGCTGTAGCAAATTACCCTGCTTACAGTGACTGGCAACACAGATTATTTTTTTCTTATACCATATGTACGTCATGGGTCGACTATGCCTCGACCCATGTCTTTTTTATTCCAGGACCCAGACTGACACCAGCCCCTGTTTGGGACGTGGCTGATCATGGCTGAAGAAAAAGAGAAGCATAATGAGTCCAGAACTGTTTCTTAAAGCTCCCTTTCAAAAGGAGAAGCATACCACTTCTATTCATATTTTATTGGCCAGAGCAGGTCATACAGCCAAGCTTAATGTCAAATGGGAAGGGTGGAGAATGATTTTTGAACAGCAATATAATCGAATACAGTTCTACTTCCTCAAGGCCTTATAACTTGTATCTTAGGCATATGTTGTTAGTCAACAAAAATAAACAGAAACTGAGTAAAATACGTGCCTGAGTATTACAGCAGCTATTAACTTCTTATCTGTCCTTAAGCAATGGACGGTAATTATTTTATTTTCCCCAAAGGACCTCCTGCCATCTCAGAGATAAATAATAAGCCCAGCAATGGTCAGTGCCCTTATCAAGGACCATTTTTCCCTTGCCTGGTCTCCTCAACTCCACAGCTTCCTGGATGCATGCCTTCTAGCATACAAGTTGAACCACTGGCTCCCCCTTCTGGTCTTTGTGAGAAATTCACAAGTAATGTTAACATACGCTGTACTTGTACTTTTATTATTTTGTGTCTCAATTACAGTTTACATTCAGTATTATTTGAATTAGTTCCAGGTATACAGCATTGTAGTTAGACAAATCACATATTTTACAAAGTGTTTCCCCCAATATTTTCAGTACCCACCTGGCACAATATATAGTTATTACAATATTATTGACTATACTAGAGGCCCGGTGCACAAAAATTTGTGCACTCTGGTGGGGGAGGGGGGTTCCTCAGCCTGGCCTGTGCCCTCTCGCAGTCTGGGACCCTGCAGGAGATAACGACCTGCTGGCTTAGGCCTGCTCCCGGGTGGCAGAAGGCAGGCCCAATCCCTAGGTGCAGCCCCTGGTCGGGCTCAGAGCAGGGCCAATTGGGGAGGTGGGGCGGCACCCCCTGTCATGCACAGAGCAGGGCCCATTAGGGGGTTGGGGCTCCGTACCCTGTCATGCACAGAGCATGGCCAATCAGGGGGTTGGGGAGCTCCCCCCTTTCACACAATGAGCAGTGC
>NW_006295062.1:1990554-1995129 GCF_000327345.1 Myotis davidii
TCCCCACTGGGGTGCCTGGCCAGTCTGGGTGAGGGGCTGAGGGCTGTTTTCAGGCTGGGGGTGACTGAAGCTCCCAACCGCTCCTTTTTTCCTTTTTTTTTTTATTCTGGGCCAGCTTTAGCTTTGAGGCTTGGCTCCAGCTCTTAGGCCTCCCCTGCTGAAAGTAGGTTTTTGGCCCTTACTTACAATATTGCGATCCTGCTGGCTGAAGTCGGCGGTATTTGCTACATAGTTTCAAACTGCAGGCTCAGAGACCTGCAGCCGCAGGCGGGGAACATTGGTTTCCTCTGTCACTGAGGCAAGCAAGCCTCATGTTAGTTTCAAGCTGCCTGGCATCCGGCCGCCATCTTGGCTGACAGTTGATTTGCATATCTCGCTGATTAGCCAATGAAAAGGGTAGGGGTCGTACGCCAATTACCATGTTTCTCTTTTATTAGTGTAGATTCCCTTTACTGTACTTTACATTCCCTTGACTATTATGTAACTACCAATTTGTACTTTCTATTCCCTTCACCTTTTTCACCCAGCACCCAAACCCCTCTCACCTCTGGCAACCGTCATCTGTTCTCTATTCTCAAAAGCTACAATTTTTTACCTTGACACTTCCCCTATTATACCTAGCTTTTTTTTTTATCAGTACCTCCTGTTACAGATTGTGGCTTATGTTCTCTAATGTTAATTGGATTTTCGCTTCTTCCCCTTAAGTTATATACTCTAACAAGGTCTCATTCAGTTTTGTCTTTTTGGTGATCTCAGCATTTTTAATCAGATTCTAATCTTGGTTGCAGCATTGAGTTCATTACTTTCATTAATTGTGTTTTATTTCTAAATAAATTGGGCCACTTAACTTCTCTAGACTACCAGTTGTTTTACCTGTGGAATGGCTCACCTCTCAGTTCTTATTTCTCTTTGCCTGCCTTGTTCCCTGGCTATTCATATGACTGCACTGAAAACTTTTTTAAAAAGGTTTTTGGAAAGGTATATACACTGTTATAGTAGATTAATAAACATCTTCACATGGATACCCTTGACATAGATTTTATTATATGTAGTATTGATTACAGATTTGATGAAGTAGGAAATTAAATATGCTATTTAAACTTCAACCGTAAAAATATTTCATTAAACAGTGGCATTTGCAAATCAATATGGTATTTAAAGCTTGTTGTTGTTTTTTTAATATATTTTATTGATTTTTTACAGAGAGGAAGGGAGAGAGATAAAGAGAGAGAAACATCGATCAGCTGCCTCCTGCAGCTGGGGATGTGCCCACAACCAAAGTACATGCCCTTGACTGGAATCAAACCTGGGACCTTAGAGTCTGCAGGCTGATGCTCTATCCACTGAGCCAAACCGGTCAGGGCTAAAGCTTGTCTCTTACTAGACATTGTAAATATCTGAGTTCCTTGACTCTAGCTTTTAGTAACAATTCATTCTTTTCCTTTTTCCTCTCTAGATCACAAGAGACCCCTGGGGATGGGCAGCCTCCAGCTTTACCGCCCAAACAATCGAAGAAAAACAGCTGGAACCAGATGTATTATTCACATTCGCAACAAGATCTGGAAAACCATATTAACGAGTCATTTGATGTTCCATCTTCCCCTGAAAAATCTACTGTAAGTAGCTTCAAATATACTCATATTTCTTTGAAATTTTAAAATTATAAATGGAGTTATTTTTGTACAGTGGCATGTTTTGTAGCATTTTCTCTTTTTTATCATATGTTTGCTCATAAATTGACATGATATAACCTAACTGGAATTTCCTTTTATCGTCATTTATAAAATGCTCATTACTCTAGACGTTAATTTTTAATAAATATATGTTGATTTTAGTCTTGTAAAACACATTTCTAGAACAAATGCTAATAGTCCATTAAATATCATTAACTTGATTATAATTCACTGAGTGCAGAGGCTATCATTTTCATCAACCTTTTGACTATATATATGGATTATGTTGGTACTTTTGCCTTAGAGAACATGTTTTTACCACAACAAATTATAAATTGTTAAAATCCCCTGATTTACGAATTTTTATTGCTTTTGTAGATAGATGTAAATAAAGCAAAAGTGAAATTATCAATAAATTTTAAGGAAACACAGTGTTCATGAGATGGATAAGGACAAAGTATGGGTATATTTCAGGAAACTCAATAGGGACATCAGGAAATAAAATCAGATGCAGGGAGAAAAGGGTCCACAGCAGGTTTGGCACTGCCAGAAATTTCTGGTGACCATTGCACACATGGCCCTCTCGTTTTTCCACCTATGGCCCTCCCACGTTATCTCAAGTTGAAAGGCAAGAGGCACTCACTCTAGTCTCCCACACTTATTGTTGTCCCACCACCATAGACACATCAAAAAGAAAGATAATATAGCCAGGAATGAACTTAGTGATAAGCCATGTAGATAAGTTGAGGGAATGGTAGGTACAAAGGCAGGGATATGACTGATAAAATCAAGGAAGTCAGTGTGGCTAGAGCAAAGTCAGCAAATGAGGAGGAGATGGGTACAGGACAGGGTCAGATCCTGAAAGCCTTGTCTTATAAAGACTTTGTTTTAAATCCTGAGTGAGGAAGGTAGCATAATGTGACCTGTTTCGCTCTAGCTGTTCTATTGAAAACATCCTGAGAGCAGGGTAGTAGAGATAGTTATTATAACATATTGAAGTATTCCAAGCAAGTAATGGTAGCCACAGAAGGAATAAGACATGACTTTATTCTAGATATATTTTTAGAGTAAAACTAACATAATATGCTGATGGATTAGATGGGGTGTACTAGAGAAAGAGAGATCAAGGATAGAAGCAAGGTCTTTGCCCTGAACAACTAGAAAGGTGAAGTTTCCATTTACTAAGGTCTGAAAGACTACAAGTAGAGCAGGTATGGGTGGAATATCAGGAGCTTAGTTTTGGACATGCTAAGTTTGAGATGTCTATTAGAAATCCATTTGGAGATGGGATTCTGGATTTGAAGGGAGAGGTTCAAGCTAGAGTTGTGACATTGAAAACTGATGGTATATAGACAATATGTTAAACCATGAGGTAGGAAGAAATCACCAAGGGGGTGTGTTGTGTATAGATTTCTAAATAAGAGATTCTAGAAATTGAGCTTTGGCCCTCTAAATTATAAACAGTAGGGAGATAAAAAACAAAAACAAAAAAACAACCAGCAACTGAGACTGAGGAGACGCAGATAGAAAGGTAGTCAACTGACTGGTGGGAAGAAAGTCACAGAGAGAATAATCAACTTTGTCAAATGCTACTGGTAAGTCAAGTAAGATGAGGACTGAGAATTGAACACTGGAACAATGTGAAAACCTCTGGTGACCGTAATGGGAACAGTTTTAGTGAAGTGCTAGGGGTGAAAACCAGACTCTAGGATGGAGTGAGAAGGAGCAAATGGGAACACTCGGGGAATCTCAGAGAGAAGGTGGGGGAGGGTGGGTGGGTGGGTGGTAATTAAGAACAACAAAACAAAAGTTTAGCAGTAAGAGGAAGGAAAGAAAGGGCAGTAGCTAGA
Organism: Myotis davidii; assembly: GCF_000327345.1. Taxonomy (NCBI): domain Eukaryota; kingdom Metazoa; phylum Chordata; class Mammalia; order Chiroptera; family Vespertilionidae; genus Myotis; species Myotis davidii. Next base: position 1,994,078 of record NW_006295062.1, read on the forward strand.
TGGGGAAGTAGAGTCCAGAGAAGAGGAGTTGTTGTTGTTTTAATGGGAGAAATAAGAGTATTTCCAAGAGGATGGGGGAAATGGATAAGGCAGGAGGGTAAAGAATTGCTATAGCAATATTCTTGAGTATGGAAGAGAGGATGGGATCTAGAGCAAGCAAGTAGGAAGACAATTTGAAGACAATATAAGGCTTATAATTAGAAGTGATTATAGAGAATTTGCAAGTATATATAAATAACTAATACAGCTATGGGGTTAAGGAAAGACTTCCAGAAGTGATCATCTCTGAGCTGTGACTTGAAGGATAAGTAAGAATTAGCCAGATACTTACCCTCAAAGAGCAGGCATAAAGCATGGTAAGTGAAAGAAGCCAGTAACAAATAACCATCCTATATAATAAAAGGGAAACATGCAAATTAACTGTCCCTCCGCTACGCTCAAGCCATGCCCACAAGCCATTCAGGAGCGAGTATGCAAATTAACCCAACTAAGATGGCGGTGGCCACGGAGCTGGAGTGAGCAGGAGGCTTGGGTTGCCCCCAGCAATGGAGGAAGCCAAGCTTCCCGCCTGCCCTGGCCAGCCCTGGGCTCCACTCAAGGCTACAAAGTTTCAATTGTGGAAGATAAATAAATCCCAGATACCTGCTTCCAGCCAGCGATGGCCTCCGCTCAAGGAGGGGCTGGGAGCCCAGGCTTCCAGTCGACCTGGGCTCCACTCAAGGCTACAGAGTTTCAATTTTAGAAGATAAATCCCAGAAGAAAATAAAAAGAGAGAGAGAAAGTTTGGGAGCTTGGGTCGCCAGGATAGTGGCCAGCCTGAAAACGGCCATCAGCCCCTCACCCAGGCTGGCCAGGCACCCCAGTAGGGACCCCTACCCTGAAGGCGGTGTGGCCAGCCTGAAAACAGCCCTCAGCCCCTCACCCAGGCTGGCCAGGAACCCCAGCGTGACCCCCACCCTAATCCGGGACACCCTTCAGGGCAAACCAGCCGGCCCCCACCCATGCACCAGGCCTCTATCCTATATAATAAAAGGGTAATATGCAAACTGACC
>NW_006295062.1:1995220-2012380 GCF_000327345.1 Myotis davidii
ACCAGGGGGCAGATGCTCAATGAGTGCCCACAGGGGGAGCTCCACTCAGCCACAAGCCAGGCTGACAGCTGTGAGTGCAGCAGCAGTCACAAGAGCCTCTCCTGACTCCTCAGCAGTGCTAAGGATGTCCATCTGAAGCTTAGGAGCCATCAGTGGGACATTCCCCGAGGGTTCCTGGGCTGCCAGAGGGATGTCTGACTGCCAGTTTAGGCACAATCCCCGGGGAGTAGGTCTAAGCCAGCAGGTGGATATCCCCCAAGGGTCCCAGACTGCGAGAGGTCACAGGCCGGGCTGAGGGACCCCTTCGAGTGCACAAATTTTTGAGCACTAGGCCTCTAGTATATTATATAATTTTAAATAAGTGAAATGTCCAGAATAATTACATCTATAGAGACAGAAAATAGATTTGTAGTTGAATAGGACTTAGGGAATGGGGTGAAGGGTTGGGGAATGACTGCTAATGGATACAGGATTTATTTTGGGGGTGATGAAAATGTTCTAAAATAAAATTGTAGTGATGTTTGTACAATTCTGTGATAGAAAAATTATCGAATTATGCACCTTGATTGGGTAAAGTCTATAGTATGTGAATTATATCTCAATAAGGCTGTTTTTGTTGTTGTTGTTGTTTTAAAAATGTATTTTATTGATTTTTTGCAGAGAGGAAGGGAGAAGGGATAGAGAGCCAGAAACATCGATGAAAGAGAAACATCGATCAGCTGCCTCCTGCACCCTCCCCATTGGGGATGTGCCCGCAATCCAGGCACATGCCGTTGACCGGAATCGAACCTGGGACCCTTCAGTCCGCAGGCCGACGCTCTATCCACTGAGCCACACCGGTTAGGGCAATAAGGCTGTTTTTTAAAAGTAGAGGGAGTAACATGAATTCATGTAACACTATGAGCACTTGCTGCATGCAAAGCTTTAAGCCAGGTTATAGAGATATTGCAATTAATGAATTAAAATTAATTGATAAGCCCTGCCCAGATAGCTCAGTGGGTTAGAGCATCGTCCTGATATACCAGGGTTGCAGGTTCAATCCCCAGTCAGGACACATACAAAATCAACCAATAAATGCATAAATAAGTGGAAAACAAATTGATGTTTCTCTCTTTCTCCCCCTTCCTCTCTCTCCTAAGAATTAATTTTAAAATAATAATTGATAAAGCTCCTGTCTCGGCACTTACAGTCTAGCACGCGGTGGCACAAAAGCATGAGAAAATAGATCTAGTTGGGGTAACACGCCATTCCCTAAGTCCTGTTATTCAAAATGTACTTTTCTGAGTTAACATTTTAATTTAAATTGTGATTCTTTATGTACTATAGATAATGTCAACATACAAAAAAGCATACTTAATGTGTATGTAAGTAAAGAAAATTACAAGTTATTTATATTTGTCTTTTTAAGCCTAATGGTGGTATTCCACATGATCATCTTGTTCTAATCAGAATGAAACCTGACGAAAATGGAAGATTTGGATTCAATGTAAAGGTAATCTAAAATTTATATTGTACTCAGTTTTTAAATTAAGATGTTTCTAGTTTGCTAATATTTGATTTGCTCTGTTTTTAAGGGAGGATTTGATCAGAAGATGCCTGTGATCGTGTCCCGAGTAGCACCAGGAACACCTGTGAGTTATCTAAATCTCCCAAGTAAACCCTATTTTCAAGAATATGTACTTATTTTAATTAGTTAAAAGAAATAATCATTCTTTTAATTTGTCAAGTATCTACTGTTGTTGGTTGGCTATCTTAAATTGCTGGAAAGTTAGTTTTTATTTATTCCCTGTCTATAAGAGTTTTTAAAATCCTTCTGTTTACAAAGAATCTGGTGTATAACTTTCAGTGCTTCTAAAGTGTAAATAGATCTTATCAGAATAACCCCTTAAACAGCAAAATGTAGACAGGAGCCCTGCTGGTGGGGTTCAGAGGTTGAGTGTCAACCTATAAACCAAGAGGTTATGGTTTGATTACTAGTCAGAACACATGCTTGGGTTGCAGGCTTGATCCCCAGTAGGGGGCGTGCAGGAGACAGCCGATCAATGATTCTCTCTTAACATGGATGTTTCTATCTCTCTCCCTTTCCCTTTCTGAAATCAATAAAAAAATATATTTCTTTAAATGTAGACAGGATGTATGTTTTTTATTTATTTTGTGTGGGGTTTTTTGCTTGTTTTTTCATTTAGAATTGTTTACTTAGATTCCATTTGCCTTCTTATGTTTAAAAAAAACTTATTTTAAATAGAAATAGTACTAGTGATTATTTTTTCTTTATAAGGACAATTTTTAAACTTTTTATTATGAACATTCTAAACAGAAAGGGTGAAAATATTTTAGGTACCCATTATGATGACTTCCCCTGTTCCCATTGTTTAGCTCAGCACTCATGAACTTCATGCTCATCATAAGGACAGCTCTTAATTAATTATGGCTGCATTAGCTTTATTGCTCTTCCATGCAGCAAATATAGCTTTCAAATTTACATTTATGTTGTTGCCTACTTTACCTAAATGGTCTGCAAGGACTTTTCAGTCAGCACCCTTTATCATTTAACTGTCTCCCTGCCCCTAGGAAAGGTATATAAATCAGCAACTTGAGAGAAAGAGATCACTTATGTCTTTTTTGGTGCTTTGCAGCTACCTCAAAGTTAGTTTGAAGATCAGAGTCAAGATTAATTAAGGATAGCATAACATGTTGTTTTGATTTTGAAGGACTTTGTTGGTTGCAAATAATAGGATATTTACTTATGGAAAATCCCTTTCAGCATAACTACAGCTTCTCTTTAGACTCTATCATACTTCAGTTTGATGCAAAAATGTTTTATTTGCAATTTTCATTTTGTCATATATTAAGAGGTGCATATTCAAGGATTGAGATTAATAACTGTTTTTACTGCTTCATCAAGAACAAAAAAAATTAACATAGAGCTACATAGATGTCTCATAAAACCAAGCACAGGAACACCGTTACACCTCCAGAAAGTACTCATCAGTCACTCTCCACTTTTTATCTATATTTCTTATGTGAATGTCCCATTCTTCTCTCAGTGCAAACCATTTTGTACACTGAATCTGCAACATCTCTCAAACCACTTCAAATATATTAGTCTGAATAAAAATAGTGTATTTAGTGATAGGTCAAGTCCTGTAATATCACCACCACCAGACACACACTGCCTTCAGATATAATTATGACTCCTAAATCTCTGCTAAATTGAAATTGTATAGCTACTGCTATTTTGTCCTCAGTCCACATGGTAGGATATGACTACTAGTAACTTCCATATTTATATATTACCAGCTCAGCAACCCAAAACAATTAAGCATGTACAAATTACAGGCTCCTGGGAAATAAACCAATCAGAGATCCAGTTTGAGTCAGATGTCCTCTTTTAAACCAATCTTGAGGTCACAGGGGACAGGACATGGATACAATGTATAAAATTACTCTTGAATCTACTATGCATATGAAGGACGGGGGCAAAGATGAGAAAAGTAGTCCCAAATTATTTATTTAGTATATACTTAATGATAACTATGTATATGTTTTGACTACAGATGAAGAGATAAAAGGCTGTTAAATTCTGATCAAGTAGTAAGATAGATAATGTCTAACATAGAAAACTGAAAAAAAACAAAATAGGGGAGATATGTGGAGTTACTGAGATAAACACAAAAGATGTAGCTAGGATGTTCAAAGAAGTTGACTCTAGAGAGGGGAATGGGAGGGAAGAACACAAGAAATGGTTTTAATTACAACTTAAATATCTATCTTTTGACCTGACAATGAATGGCCTCTAATGAAACAGTTGTGCTAGGGAACAAAAGATATACAAGGATGTTCACTGTAGTATTGTTTATAACAGTAAGACATCAGGGGCAAATCAAATGTACATCATCAGAGCTGGTGAAATACATTATGTGTTGCTTTGCAGCTATTGAAAAGGATGATGTAGCTCTATTCTAGTATGTAGATATGTTCATTAGATATTGTAAAAAATGAGTATTACAATTCTACATTTATATTTGATCCAGTTTTTTAAATGTGAATTATGTGTATTAAAAAGTCTAGATACATGCTTAAAATGTTAACAGTGTTTCATCTGAATAGTGGAATTACTGATATTTATCAATTCTATATTCCTTTTTGAATAGATCATGACAGTGAGCATGCATTGCTTTTATAATTAGAAAATGCAATAAACCTTTTTTATTATGCCAGTTGTAATAATCAGTGAATGACACAAAAAAAGAAATATTGATTTTTCTGAGCAGTGAATGTGGATAGTTATTAATTAAGTCAAGGATGTTCAGGGAACATTCTATAGATATTAGGTTCACTTCCAAACAATTCTGTGACTCTAAATTTTCTTTTTAGGCTATACAGATTATTGGTAAATGTTTCCTTTTTGGCACGTAGAACTGTGTTCCATATATATATTAGCTGAATTTAGGACAAATTAAAACAATAGAAGTTTATCATTTTTATATTATTTTACTAATTTGGAGACCATGACAATCTTCCAATTGGAAACCTCATTTTAAGTGGGGGGGAAAAAGAGTTTTAAATATTTTAATGTTTTTTTATTGTACTCCTTCTGAAATGGATAAAATAATTCCCAATTAAAGTCAAATTTTTGTTCCAATGTGATCATCTTTAAGCCAATAGCTGTTTATGCAACAAAATTTATTTTAATATACAATTCATCTGGACTTTCCAGATCAGAATGAAATGCAAATAAAAAATTATAAACATAACTGAAAAAGCAGATTAAGCATCAGAGAGTTCTTTCCCTTCAATGATAATGGGTAAAAAAAAAAAAAAAAAACCTCTGCATGTTAGATATAGCATTTTGGTTAATACTGCCCTTTAGCCTCAATCCTTTGTTATATCAGTGGCTAAATGAAGGTACAGTTAGAGATTCATCGCTATCTTCTCCTTAGCACATAGATTACCTCCTCTTTTCATTAACTATACTATCCACAAAGTAAGGTGAGAGTATAACTTTTTTCGCTATAACCCTTTTCTCCCAGAACCGTTAATATCTTCCAGTTCACCAATCTTTGGGTACCTTGAAGACGTTTACAAAACTTGGACCAAATTGATACATAAACATATCACACTACTAATACACAGAAGGCGTATAGGACTATCATCTGCTTCACTACAAGAAGGATAGAATAAAGCAACTAGGGAGAATGGTTGTAACCTTAAATTTGAGTTCTCCAGATTTTAACATTTTGCATACTTACATCATTTTTATCTTCACAGCTCTTTATTATTATAATCAGAGCAGATATCTGCTCCATTTTCAGAGTTTCGGGTGTCCAGAGCACACATTTTATAAGCAGTAGAGGAAGAATATGGTTCCCCGACAAGTGTTCTTTTCATTAATAATATATCGTGTTGGATTTTATTGACTGGGCTTATAGTGAATTTGAGTAGTCATGTTTTCAAGTCTTCAAGCTTTTGCAACAGGAAGTTCCTTTTTTGTGTGAGGTCCAGCCCCATCATTTCCTTCTCTATCTGCTCTATCATCCTTCAAACGTTCTTCCCATGCCTCCTTATTGCTGTCCATATTTCTGTTTGTCTCATTTGAATTACTTATTTATTTTCTCAATAAAATACAGGCAGTCATGACTTTGCACAGTAGTACAGGACCATAAAAATGACCATTTAAGCTGAAACTATGTAAAGTGACCTTGATAATCAATGGGGAAAATTATGGTTGTTTCTAAGACCTTTAAATTTTTTCATTAAAATGTCTCTTACTTTCCCTTATAAATGTATAGGGATATGAGAAATAGTAAAACTAGCCCTAGCGAGATGGCTCAGTTGGTGGGAGCATCGTCCCATACACCAAAAGATTGCAGTTTGATTTCCTGTCAGGACACATACCTAGGTTGCTGGTTCAGTCCCAGTTGGGGCACATATGGAAGGCAGCTAATTGATGTCTCTCTCTCCCATTCCCTTCCTCCTCTCTAAAATCAGTGCATGTCCTCAGAAGAGGATAAATAAATAAAATCTGTGAAACCAGTGCTTATTTAAAAAAAATAAAGTAAAATTAATACTGATTTACTGTCCTGTCATTCTAAACATTAGAAACATTGAGAACTTAAGTATTTTATTTCTTCATGAAAACTTATAACAAGTAGTTTGAATAGGCTTGTGCCCTTCTCGTCATATAAATTAAAATACAGAGTGAGCATTTCTTTCTTGTCTTAGCAAATTGTCATAATTCTTTCTAAGTTTGAATTTACTTCCAATGTTTGGTCCTCTGCATTTTTTTAAGTAAACTTTTATTGATTTCAGAGAGAAAAGGAGAGGGAGAGGGAGAGAGAGATAGAAACATCGATGATGAGAGAATATCATTGATTGGATGCCTCCTGCACACCCCCCACTAGGGATCCAGTGCACAGCCCAGGCATGTACCCTAGCCTGAAATTGAACTGTGACCTCTTGGTTCCTAGGTCAACACTCAACCACTGGGCCACTCCAGCTGGGCAGTCCTCTGCATTTTTAATGTTGTAAAATATCTCCAAGATTTCCTTTCATGAGAAGTTTTATGCCAGCATCATGTCCTCAATAAAAACTTCATCCTTTTTATTATACCCACTTTCATCATGTTGATAAGTTCCCCTTCACTAAATCCCCTTCTCTGTATATCTAGAGTCTCTGAGATGGTGGTCCGTGAGGTCCGAAAGGTTGGCGACCACTGTCTTAAACAGTAGCAGTGTATATTTCCACCATCAGCTGTTTTTTATCCATTTTTATGTGGGTTTATTGTTGGGAGATGAGGCAGCAAAAGTATACACTTTGCTGTTTCTGCAGGAACTGAGTAACAGGTGCCCAGCGACAGATCACCAGCAGACATTGAAGGAAGTGATGTGTTGGGTCATTGGTCATGATATATCTATTATTTATGTAGAGAGTTTTGGACTACAATCTAGCAGCAAAGATTGTATTTTATGTGATTATTTACAATTAATACATTCACAGTAGAAACTGAAATTTGCACCTTGTTGTTGAGAGATAGGTGTTACTTGACTAAACTGTAGAAACAGAAATTTGTACATATCTGGATAATGCAAAGTGAGGCCTGACTGTGCCTAGGCATCTCTTATCTGTATGGCTATGCATGTAATAAGGCATCAAGGGAAAAATTGTTGAATGAAAATAGAAAAAAGTATGGTATCTTCATGGGAAAGCTAGATTTCTGTTTGGTTTGGTTTTTTGTTTTTTTGAGTAGATGAATGAATGGATAGATGTTTTTCTATATGTAGTTTTAGTTCTATAGAGTCTATAAAAATAAATTTTTGTGCTTTACTTTTTGAAAGCCATGTACAAATCTGAAACCTTATTTGCATTACGTTGCAGGCTGACCTCTGTGTCCCTCGATTGAATGAAGGAGACCAAGTTGTACTGATCAATGGTCGGGACATTGCAGAACATACCCATGACCAGGTTGTCCTGTTTATTAAAGCTAGCTGTGAGAAACATTCTGGGGAACTCGTACTTCTAGTCCGACCTAATGGTAAGTAGTCTACGTAGCACTGCATAGTTTTCATAATTATTAGTGTTTCTTACTGGAATAGCAGCCAGAGTAGGCTTTGAAACCTAAACCTGTCTTGTCATATCAGTTTCCTGCTCAAAGTATAGTGGCTTCCATTCACACTTGGAGTAAAATGTAAGTTCTTGACCTCCTTGCCTACCGCTCAGCCTTGCTCACTCTGTTCTGTGCTGGCTTTCCTGCTATTCCTTCTGCCTACATTTTGTATGATTTTCCTGATTTTGTATGACTTACACTCTCACTTCCTTCAGGTTTCCTGTCACGTGTGATCCTCAGAAAGTCCTTCCCTTCTGACTACCATAGCTGAAATGGCCTCCTTCTTCTCCCACTTGCTCTAGTAGTAGTAATAGATAATCAATAAATAATTGTTGAATGAATTAGTAAATTTTGAACTCTGTTCCACTTTTAGAAAACTCTGTAACAAGCTACAGTTAAAGCATTTTTTAAGCCTGTCTGTGTTTTTAGTAGAGAATGCCTAGTAGCCTAATCATGTCATCTCCTGCTCTGGACAGCTGATGTGCTAATTCAGAGTCAGGGTCCCAGGGTTGGAGAAGCCCTAATGCTGTAAGCTCTGGCTCCTTTACTGACTGCTTGAGTTCCTCGGTAGCGATCTCAAGAATGTCCTACGGTGCAGAGCACTCAGTAGCTCATGAAGTAGGTCATCCCCCCTTTGAATAGCATCAACTATTAATTTGAACTAAAATCTGAATTCCTTCAGTCCTGTTGTTCCTAAATCTATCACTTTGTGTTATGCAGAATAAATTTAATCCCTCTTCCTTCATTTTTTTGACAATAGCTGATTTTACCAGAAACCCTCCCCCTTTCCTGCAGTTCACTAACCCCAGATCCTTCAGTGAGTGTTCATATGGCATTGTTTCAAGTTCCCTCCACACTGTATCAATCTCCTCTGAAAAAAATTCTTGTATGCCTATATCCCATCATTAGACATAGTCTTCTGGTTTTATTCTGAACAGTTTATTATTAATCATAGTCTTAGCCATAAGAGTAATTATTGGTTAATGCTATATTACCAGTAAAATGTAATTAGAACTCTACCTATTCCCACACCACACCCAACCTTGTAAAAATTGCAAGAAAAAAATACAAAACTCATTTTGCCTGTTGTGTACAAATAAGCATTTTCATTCCATCTTTTCTACTTTGTTTTTCTGCTTTCATGTTTCTCTTCTCTGCGTCCAGTGCGGCTAGAGAGCAGTCCAGTACCTGAGTAGGGGCGGCTGGGGACTGAGAAAATGAACGAAAGAAACAGACACAGAGATGGAAGAAAAAAGCTGGGGCCAGGTGGGACCATTGTCCTCTGATGATGAGACAGGGACAAGGGACCCCAAGCCAATACAGCAACGTATTTAATTTATACAGCAAAAAAACAGGAAGTTTTACTAAAAGTCAAGACAAAGGAGATTATGCGCATTCTTGGGTGGACCCAAGTCGTATTCATTCCTGGTGCTTGGCTGGGTTTAAATAACAAAACCTACCCCCTGGCACCTGGGCTGAAGGTCAAGCTGACAACACTCCTGCCTTTTGGCAAAGGGTGTTTCCAGGACATGGCTTTGCCCAACTGGATTCAACTGACAATAATTAAAGAAATGCCCACGTGCCTTCCCAGGTGCTCTCCACATTCATGATCTGGAATTTGCATTCTAGGAAAATTCGCAGGACTCCAACACAACATTCTATTTTGATTTTCAAGGAACTCATTTAGATCTGATATTTAGGTGATTCATTATTAGGCATTTTCTGTTAAGTAAGCAACTTAAATTTTATACTAAGACTTGAGGCCCGGTGCACAAAAATTTGTGCCCTCTCACAGTCTGGGACCCCTCGGGAGATAACAACCTGCTGGCTTAGGCCCACTCCCGAGTGGCAGAGGGCAGGCCCAATCCCTAGGTGCCTGCCCTGAAGCTCCTGGTCTGGCTCAGAGCAGGGCCGATTGGGGAGTTGGGGCGCCGCCCCCTGTCATGCACAGAGCAGGGCGGATCAGGAGGTTGCGAGGCCACCCTCAGTCACACTCAGGGTAGGGCCGATTGGGGGGTTGGGGTGCCGCACCCTGTCACACACAGAGCAGGGCCGATCAGGGGGTTGGGGAGCTCCCCCCCCACCCCCGTATCAGGCACAGATCAGGGGATTGGGGCGCCTTCCCCTTTCACGAATAGAGCAGAGCGGATAGGGAGGTTGTGGCCCCGCCCCTGTCACACACAGAGCCACAGGGCAATCGGAGGTTTGGGCGCTGCCCTCTGTCACACTGCTCGCTGCTCCGCTGATCCGGGATTTGGGAGGCCTTGTGGCTCCACTGATCCCAGTGCTGGGAGGTATATTACCATTTTACTATATAGGATAGAGGCCTGGTGCACAGATGGGGGCCGGCTGGTTTGCCCTAAAGGGTGTCCTGGATCAGGGTGGGGGTCCCGCTTGGTGGGCTGGCCTGGCTTTGTTTGGCTTCGATAATTGAAACTCTGTTGCAGCTCCAGCTCTGATAGCTGAAAGCAGGTTTCTGGACTTTGTTTAGCTTCTATAATTGCAACTTTGTTTCTTAGAGTGCAAGCTCAGAGCCCAGCAGCGGCAGGCGGGGACGTTGGCTTTCTCCGTCACTGGAGCAAGCAAGCCTCCCTGTTCTCTTCAGCTGGCTGGCTGTCAGCCGCCATCTTGGTTGGCAGTTAATTTGCATATCTCCCTGATTAGCCAATGGGAAGGGTAGTGAAGTTATGGCTAATTACCTTGTTTCTCTTTTATTAGATAGAATAACATCCTCTCTGTTTTTTTTCTCTTGATAACAGATATTAAAGAACATAATAATAATAGTTTTTAAATGTTTTCAATGGACCTGAACTCTTGTATATTCTCATATAATCTTTACAACTATCCAGTGACATATGTGACATCCCCATTTTATAGTTGAGGACATTTTGACACCTAGACATTCAGTTTCTGCTCACAAATTTATGACTAGTATGGACCCAAATATAAACAAAAGTCCATATAATGGAAAAGTCTTAGCTTTTTTGCAGTTCAAATCACCTCATTTATACTTTAAATCAGGAGAGGAACCCTCCTAGGTCTTGACAAAACATCTTTCTATTATTATTTAATGTCAAAATCTGGACAAGACCTGTATTCACTTTCAGGGTCTACCTTGTCCTTTTTTTACTTAAAATAACAAACAGCAGGTCATCGAATAATGTTTCATTTAACATCTGATATAACATTGATGAGAAAAAGAAAAAGATTCCTGGCCAGATCACTGTGTGAAGTTTCCACATTCTCTCCATGTCTTCCCGGGTGTTCTCTGCTGACTCGGGCTCCTCTCACATCCCAAAGATACGCACGTGAGGTGAATTGACGTTTCTACCTTGTCCTAGTCTGAGCGAGTATGAATGGCCCTGTGTGAGTGGCCCTGTGATGGAAGGGCATCCTGTCTAGGTGCCCTGAACTGCCAGGTGAGGTTCTAGCCACCTGCGATCCTGAACTAAAATAAGCAGGTTGGAAAATAATTATTTTACCTGTTTTTATTTTTATTAAATTTGTGAATAGCTCACATTTATTTCAATGTTTAATATTAGAAGTAGTATCAACAATGTTAAGTGAAGACTTACTGCATGATCAAAATTTAAAATTACGTTTGCCAAAAATATCAGAAAAAGAGTTTCTCTTCTTCTGGTATTTTCCCCTTTAAATCTTATTTCTTTTTAGACAATATGCATTCATTCCTTTTTGCTTTTTTGTTCTTCATTTCCAAAATTTATTCTTCCCAAAAGTACATTCATATCTGAGCAGGAACCAAAACTCTTAGTCAAGGATATAAGAGACCCCTAGCTTGACTCCATTCTTTAGAGGGCTGTTTTCTGTCTCTCCTTCAGTCTTGCCTTCCACCACCACCACCACCGTGGGGTCAGGATTTTGTAGGAGCAAGGGGACATGCCAGGGCATCACCTGTGACTTCCCCATCCTTCCTAAACCACTATTTTCAACTTTCAAATCTCTGTCCAAATAGCTGTGATTCTGTGTGCCCGTTTTCCCCAAATCCATTCTCCCAAGGTGGCTCACATGATGTGTGTAGACTTAAGGGGCATGGCTACTAGTAAGATGCAGCAATTTGCAGAGAGTTGTAAACAAGCTTACATATGGATTGGGATGTTCATGGGAATGTTCATATTCTCCCATGTTAAATAATGTATCTGAGGGCAAGAAAAGAAAGAGGGTAGACTACAGGCCAGGGTCTAGGCCCTAGGGTCTGTCTCTCCTCACACTGCCTTGGCCATGAATTCTGGCCTAGGTTCTCATTTGAAATGCACACTCCCAGGTTGTTTTGTAAATATGTCAAGGAGAGGATAAAACATGTTTTGTTTAGAACTCTGTTTCCTTTATAACCATTCGTATCTAGACATATAGTATATAGGCTTCTATTTGTACTCTTGCCTTACGTCCCACAAATAGGGCAGGTCTCTTCAGAGCTGCTTCTTGGCAGCTCCTCTTTTTCTTAATGTCTCTTCAAGTTATGGAGATTTTCAGCAATTACAGCCAAGAACCGTTCTTTTCCTCTAAGGTGCGGCAAACTTCTTCGTCTCCACAGTCACCGTTTGCCCCTACACCATGACATCAGACTCAGATCTGATGAATTATGAATAAATAAATTATTTTTCCTGACACATAATTAAAGAATAAATCTGGTAAATTCTTTTCCCAATTCATTAAGTTCTTCATGTGTCTTTATTAAAATTTTTATTTTATTTTTTTGTCTTAGCTGTCTATGATGTAGTGGAAGAAAAGCTAGAAACTGAGCCAGACTTCCAGTACATTCCTGAAAAAGCCCCACTAGATAGCGTCCATCAGGATGATCATTCCCTGCGAGAGTCAATGATCCAGCTAGCTGAGGGGCTTATCACAGGAACAGTCCTGACACAATTTGATGTAAGTAATATTGTATGGTTTCTTTTTTTTTAAGATTTTTCAAATTTTGATATTTAAAGAGAGAATTGGGAAGGAGAGAGAGAGAAATATCCATCCCCGATGGATCAAGCCTGCAACCTGAGCATGTGCCCTGACAGGGAATTGAACCAGCAATCTTTCAGTGCACGGGGCTACACCCGACCAACTGAGACACACCAGCCAGGGCAATATTATATGATTTCTTTTTTCTTTTTCTTTTAATTGATTTCAGAGAGAAAGGGAGAGGGAGAGAGAGATAGAAACACCAATGATGAGAGAGAATCATTGATTGGCTGCCTCCTGCACTCCCCCTGCTGGGGATCGAGCCCGCAACCGGGCATGTGCCCTTGACTGTAGTAGAACTTGGGACCCTTCGGTCCGCAGGCCAACGCTCAATCCACTAAGCCAAACCAGCTAGGGCTGTATGATTTCTTAACTGCCTTAATTATCAGTTATAATTTACAAACTAAAATGGCATTCTGAGAAATATTTGAGAATAGTTCTAAAATACAAAGTTTTAAAAATTGCTCCCAAAACACTAGCTATGGTTACATAAATAGATGTCTACTTAAAAGAGAAAAATAGATTTTTATGCATATGTCCTCAAACTACATTTTTTTCTGTAATTAAATAACTGTTTTTGTGAAAGTTGGCAGATGAAGATAGGCAATTGCAGACTTAAAAATCCTAAGTTAAAGGAAAATAACTTGAACCTTGTAATATTTCATTTTTGTCAGTGTAGTCAGCCACTGACAAATACTGAAGTATATGTTACAGGTAACTGACTAAAACATTTGTGACTAAAAAAAATTTAAGGTCTGTCAGTTTTGCTTGTTTCTTTAAGTTCTGGGTTCATATACTTTAAATATCTACAAAGTAAATAAAAGCTAAATGTTTTCTGCAGATTTTCTGTTCAAAACTTCAGGTACTTTTTGCTGTAAGAAAAATTATCTTCGTTTATTTTGCCAATCTCTAAATCAGTGGTTCTCAGCCTTCCTAATGCTGCGATCCTTTAATACAGTTTCTCATGTTGTGGTGAACCCCAAGCATAAAATTATTTTTGTTGCTACTTCATAACTGTAATTTTGCTACTGTTATGAATCATAATGTAAATATCTGATATGCTATATGTGTTTTCCGATGGTCGTGACCCACAGGTTGAGAACCACTGCTAAATTATGATATACAATTCATATCAGAATTTGTACAGAATTTAGCTTTGCAAATCTGGTTTAATATCCTATCAGCCTAAGGTACATCATTGCATAGATGAGGTATTCTAAGGAAAAAAAAACTTGTTTCATAGCATAGGAACAAGTCAGAAAAACAAAATGATAACTTTTGATGGCTTGCTGATCGCGTACCTTTTTGTTTTGTTTTGTTTTGTTTTAGCAACTATATCGGAAAAAACCTGGAATGACAATGTCTTGTGCCAAATTACCTCAGAATATTTCCAAAAATAGATACAGAGATATTTCGCCTTGTAAGTATCTATGATTTCTGTATGTTAGGCTTTAGTCTTTTTAACATAACTTTACTAAAAAAAATTTTCTTTTGAAATTTTTTCAGATGATGCTACACGGGTCATTTTAAAGGGTAATGAAGATTATATCAATGCAAATTATATAAATGTAAGTTTATTTTTATTATATCATTGGTATAAGAAGGGCCACTATAAACTGAGATTTATTACTTTTTGTTAAAAGCCTAACCTTGAGAGAATATTAAAACTTTTACATATTTTAAAATATTATAAAATTAATGTTAAAAATAGTTTGATACTGGCATATTAATATATACATAGAAGAGTGAAATGGAATAATCTAGTCTAGAAATAGGCTGAAATAAAGACGAATTTTGTTTACGGTAGAGATAGCCTTTTAAATTATTTAACACATTGTATGTGGGAAACGTATTTATACGTTTTACGTTGACTGGTAGTAGAGCGGCGCAGGACACGTATTAATACGTTTTTTATAGACTAGCGGTAGAATGCGGGTAACATATAAATACGTAAACTAAAGTTATCGTAATTTTACTGAACGTTGCCATTTGCACAAAAAATTAGCAAAAATGGCCCGCGCCACCTGTTAGCGCACGATAAAAACTACCCGCAAACAATTTAAGGTAAAACTGATGATCTAGTAAATGAATTAGGTCTGTCTGGAATATACCATGGTAAGAAGGTCTCCTCCCACCCCCATGGGGCAAAAAGAGGATTACTATTTTTACTTTGTATTACAGAAAATTTTAAACATACATAAGTAGAGAAAAAGTAAAATGAACCTCCTTATACATATGACTCAGCTTCAACAATTACCAACTAATGGCCAACTTTGTTTCATCTATCCCCCCACCGTGCCCTCACACACCCACATTGTTTTGGAACAAATCCACACATCATATAATTGATCTATAAACACTTTACACATTCTTGAGGCCAGCATACAATTTAGGTGTATCAAATACAAATGTATGAAATGGACATGAAAATACTTGGAGGAATATGTGAGAATTGTTTAAAATCTCAGACGGGAGAAGGCTTTTCTAAGCTTAGGTACATGTCTGAGCTATAACAAAAGATTGATGAGTTGGGCAATGTATAAATTTTAATTTGGGGGATGCTTTGAAAAGTACTAAAATGAAATGACAAACTGAATTTTTTAAACAGTATAAAGGGCTTATTTCATCAATATATAAAGAGCTCTATAAGTCTCCGCCACCGCCGCTACACTCACCAGCTGTGAGCCCGCTAGTGGCTGAGCGGCACTCCCCCTGTGGGAGCACACTGACCACCAGGAGGCAGCTCCTGCATTGAGCGTCTGCTCCCTGGTGGTCAGTGTGTGTCATACTGACCGGTTGTTCCGCAGTTTGGTTGATTTGCATATTAGCCTTTTATTATATAGGATGGCCAATCTTGTTCCATCTAAACACTACCCCCCCCAGATTTATTTAAATCAAATATATCACTTTTTGTAAATACAATCAATTCTTGTTATTTGTGATAGTCTATAAAGTCTTCATTAACCCTGAATTAGCAAATACTGAATCCTTGCTGCAAGGGAAAAATATATGGTATGGTTCCCATGAGCCTCTATTTGCAACATTTTTGTCAGTTAATCAGTACATAACCTTGCTTCTGTTTAAAGATACCTTATTTAATACACATTGTTGATTAATTAACATTGAACTCACACCCAACAGCACTATAACTCATGTCTGAAAGAAGCTTATCTAATGTGTATTTTCTCCATAAGGCATTTAATGGCCTCTTTACACTTAGAACAGTAGGCAGCACTTTAGCACTTGGGGACTGTTTTAAACAGTGAAATCGCTAACAATAAGCACAGAAATTTTAAAACATAGCACGACATAGACTGTAAAAAGGGCAGTTGTTTAAGTATGAGAGCAGAAGCAAGAAGGCAGAACAGCAGCATCTTACCAACATTACCAGGAAATGTACACTTTGGCTGGCTCAGATTTTTTACCTCTTTGGACATGTCTATAAATAACCATGAAAGCTCTACAAGCACTTTGGGGTTACAAATAAATTTTAGCAAGCAGGCAAACTTTCAAATACAAAATCTGTGAATAGTGATGATTAACTATTTTAGTATGTATCTCTGGGGACCTTTTTTATTTTTATTTTTTTAAACAAAACCACAATACCATTATAACACTTTAAAAATTAATACTAACAGTCAAATAAAAATACACTTTTCTTAAAATGAAAAATGCAAATCAAAACTGCAAAGAATTACCATTTTTTACTTATTAAACTGAAATGTCGGAAAGTTTGATAATACTATATATAAGTCTATATCTTTTATCTAAAAACTTGAGATCAAAGATGCTTCAGAATTTAGAAATTTTTGGATTTTTTTAAGGTTATTAAGTGCATAGATCATATATTATATAGGTAATATCCTTAGCAGGCTATAATGAGTATATTATATTCAACATGCCAACTATAGATATTTCCAGTAACAGTCTTAGATGAGATCAACTCAGATGTTCCTGTCAAATGAGTCCAGATTAGGTCAGGTGTACCAAAAGAAAAAGGCAGAGTTACACTTTTTATTAAGGACATTATCAGGAAACAATCATTTCTCATACATTATGGTAAAAGTATAAATAGGTGCAATCTCTTTGGAGAGCAATTTGGTGCTCTCTGACAAAATTCTAAATGCACACATACCTTGATTCAGCATTGTCATTTCTTCCTTTTGCCCACACAAATAGGTTTCTTGTAATGTGCCCAAAAATTTTAGGTTTGCAAAAGTATTCAGTGCAGTTTTGTTTATGATAGCAAAAAGATTAGCAGCAACTTAAATATCTTAAATAAAGTATGATATATTTATATAGTAGAGCCACTAAAAAGAATGAAATTTTTTTACTAATTTGACATGATCTCAACGATAGAGTAGAAAAAAAGAAAATGGCCCTGGCCAGTTTTGCTGAGGGGTTAGAGCATTGGCCCTCAGACCGAAAGGACTCGGGTTCGATGCACAGTCAAGGGCATGTACCTTGGTTTCAGGTTTGATTCCCCAGCCCTGGTCAGGAGGCAACCAGTTGATGTATCTCTCTCACATCATTGTTTCTCTCTCTCTCCCTCTCTCTCTCTCTCTCTTTCTCTCTCTCTCTCT
>NW_006295062.1:2012468-2013108 GCF_000327345.1 Myotis davidii
TCTCTCTCTTCCTCCCTCTTTCTCTCCCTCTCCCCCTCCTTCCTCCCTTTTACTCTCTCTCAAAATCAATGGAAAAAATACCTTCAGGTGAGGATTAAAAAAAAAGAAGAAACAAAATGCAGAACAACATTGTGTACTTATGTTTTACAAAAAAAAAAAGAAAAATCGTTTTGATGTTCACTTGTGTGTTGTATGTAGAAAATCTCTGAAAGGATATATTAGAAACTAAAAAATAAGATTGCTCTCCTGGACATAAACTTGAGGCTGGGATGAAAGGGAAATTTCTTTCTCTTTTCACCCTTTGGTATTCTTCCAATTGCCATGTGCATATGCCACCTTTTCTTTTTTTTAATTGAATCTCAAAATGTAGTAGGATGATGACTTATCTTACCCAAATATGATCTTAACTTCTTTCTGAAAATAATAATGAATTTAAAATATTTTTAATATCCTTTTATGTTATCCTATCTAATAAAAGAGAAACATGGTAATTAGCGTACGACCGCTACCCTTCCCATTAGCTAATCAGGGCAATATGCAAATTAACTGCCAGCCAAGATGGCGGCCGGCACCCAGGCAGCTTAAAGCAAACATGAGGCTTGCTTGCTTCAGTGACGGAAGACTCCTACGTTCCCCACCT
>NW_006295062.1:2014059-2015508 GCF_000327345.1 Myotis davidii
ACTGCTCTGTGGGTGATAGAGGGTGGTGCCTCAACCCCCTATCCACCCTGCTCTGTGTGTGACAGGGGGCGGTGCCCCAACTCCCCAATCAGCCCTGCTCTGAGCCCGACCAGGGGCTGCACCTAGGGATTGGGCCTGCCCTCTGCCACCCGGGAGCAGGTCATTATCTCCCGAGGGGTCCCAGACTGCGAGAGGGCACAGACCAGGCTGAGGGACCTCGCCTCCCCGCGAGTGCACAAATTTTTGTGCACCGGGCCTCTAGTCTATATATAAAAGGCTAATATGCTAATTGTCCATCTGACCGGTTTCTATGACACGCATTGACCACCAGGGGGCAGATACTCAATGCAGGAGTTTCCGTGACATGCATTGGCCATTTACAGAGAAATAACACGACGGACCTGATGCCCATAAAGCAACACTCAGCTTCCCCAAAGTTGGACACAGGCCCTGCCACCATCCAGAAGCGACAGCCCACCAAATCGCAGCCAATGCTGCCAAGACCCCATGATGCAAAGTGCGGCCCACAGCCCAGCCGAGCCCGGAATCGGTGGCTGTGGGCGCTGGCTCTTGACGTCACGTAACAATGCATGGCTTCCTCTCCCTAGAGACTAACCTCCTTGTTGGTTCTTCAACCCAGGAACATGACTTGCTTTATAGCCAGGTGGAAACATTTTACACTTTAACCAAATGTCTGTTTTCCCGTGCCTCATCTCATTTGATCCTCACAGAAGTCCTGGAGTAGGTAGATAGGAGACTTGGTGGAATCCTTTTTTCTTTTCATTAGCCAGAAAACAAGATTTAGAAAGCATAGAAACTTGACCCAACTAAAAAGAAGTAAGAAATGGTGGACCTTGAAAATGACTTCAGGTTTTCTCACTGCGCAGAATATAGTCAGTCAAAGACTGCTGCAGTTAAATATTTCACCCTTTGTTCCCCCTGCATGATGTATAATAATAATCTGCTTCGTGTTGATATTTACTGCTGTGTTGCTGACAATTACCTGAAAGAGAGTTGGGCTGGAAAAAGTTTAGCTAGGTCAGAAAGCAGGTCTAATTAAGCAAATTTATCTAATCCTATCTAATAATAGACAAACATGGTAATTGGCCATGCCTTCACTACACCCCCCATTGGCTAATCAGCGCAATATGCAAATTAACCACCAACAAAGATGGCGGCTAATTTGCATACTGCCGGCAGGGCGGGACAGCATGAGTGTGAGCCGCCATCCAGGCCCCCGTGTGCGACCCCAGAAGCCCCAGATGCCGCCTGCCTGCCGCCCGTGATGGATCCGATCCCGTGTCACAGGCCGGCCCCAGAAGCCACCTGATATGGCAGTAACTCTATCAGTAAGCACTCTGAAAGTCAGTAGCATAAATGCACCAATTAAAAGACAGATTATGAGGGTGAATCAAAAACAAAACCCACTTTAAATATAAAGACGCAAAG
>NW_006295062.1:2016367-2017858 GCF_000327345.1 Myotis davidii
CTCTCGTTAGCGCCAATTGCATGTGTGTGTTTCCATCTGTCATTGTCAATTGTGAATTTGGTTGACACTTCTATTATAGAGAAAGACCGAATAGCGATATTAAAATATTCTATTTAATTTCCTTTCCGTGTGCATGAATTTGTGCACTGGGCCTCTAGTATTTTTTTATATAAAATCTAAACTAAATTGGCAGAACTTTTGCTCCTCACAAATTTTACCGGTAAGTGTTTAGAGACCAAGTCTCTGCCTCTGGAACTGGGTTCTCTGTAAAATTTCTCTTAAAACCATAATACTGCTTTGAAAAATACTTGGACTTCTGTTTTTATTGTTTCTATTAATTGGAATATATATATATATATGTGCTGTTGCCAAAAATTTCTTCTACAGGTAAAATAAGAAAGTGTTCATAAAGATTTGTTGTGATGGCTCATCCCGTGCACCGAAAGATTGCCAGCTGAATTCCTAGTCAAGGCATATACCCAGGTTCTGGATTCCATCTTCGGTCAGGGCACACAAAGCAGCCAATTGATGTTTCTTTCTCTCTCTCTCTCTCTATCTCTCTCTCTCTCTCTCTCCCCCTCTCCCCTTCTCTACCTGTCTCCCCCCCACCACCACCTCTCCTTCCCTCCCTTTGTCCCTTCCTGTCTCTGAGCATGTCCTCGGGTGAAGATTAAAAAAAAAAATTTTTTATTTAAAGATTTGTTGTACTGACTTTGTAGTTTATTGGGATTAGTTGCATTCAATTATTTCATGGATGATTTTCATATGCTTGATAATAGTAAAAAGTACTAATATAATCGATTTTTATTTTCATGTCTTTTTCTTTTAAGATGGAAATTCCGTCTTCTAGCATTATAAATCAGTACATTGCTTGCCAAGGGCCGTTACCACACACTTGTACAGATTTTTGGCAGATGACTTGGGAACAAGGCTCCTCCATGGTTGTAATGTTGACCACACAAGTTGAACGTGGCAGAGTAAGTTATACTTGAATCTCACACATTGCTTAGGCCTTCTTCACATTACATTGTATATACTTATAGTCAAAATGTTCACATTGATTTAGTCTTTTTCATAATGTTTACACCCATAGAGGGCAGAAAGTAGATTAGTGCTTGTCTAAGTCTCGAGTTGGGTTTAGAGGAGTGGGATAGAGATGAATGAATGCACATTGGTTACTAATGGGTATGGGATTTCTTTTGGAAGTGATGAAGTGATTGTGGTGATGGTTGCACAGCTCTGTGAATATAGTAAAAACTAGTGGCCCGTTGCACGAAGATTCACGCAATAGGCCTTCCTGTCCCTGGCTGCCGGCACCGGTTTTTCTCCGGCACCCGGCATCCAGGCCTTTGGTCCAGCCGCAGCAGCGAGACTTGGCTTCTCCACTCCTGCTGCTCCCAGCCCCTCCCTTTTTTTTTTCACTCCTTGAGTGGAGCCCAGGCCCCCAGCCCCTCCTTGAGCGGAGCCCAGGGCCAGTTCCCTCTCCCTTAG
>NW_006295062.1:2018181-2019025 GCF_000327345.1 Myotis davidii
CCTTTTTTTCTTCCCTCCTTGAGTGGAGCCCAGGCCCCCAGCCCCTCCTTGAGCGGAGCCCAGGGCCAGCAGGAAGCTTGGCTTTCTCTGTTGCCAGGAGCAACTCAAGCCTTCTGCTCACTCCAGCTCTGTGACCGCCGCCATCTTCAGTCATCTTCAGTCTTCGCTCCACGCCTGTGTATGCAAATTAACCACCATCTTTGTTGGGTTAATTTGCATAGTCACTCCGGCTGGTGGGTGTAGCGGAGTGGTGGTTAATTTACATGTTCCTCTTTTATCAGTGTAGATAATTGAATTGTGTACTTTAAAAAAATTTCAATTACTGTTGGTGTACAATATTATATTAGATGCAGGTGACTAGACATTTTATATAACTTATGAAGTGATCAACTGGATAAATCTATTACCCATCTGACACCGTACATAGTTATTACAGTACTGTTGACTGTATTCTTATGCTCTACTTTACGTTCCTATGACTATTCTGTAACTACCAATTTGTACTTCTTAATCCCTTCACTTTTTTTACCCATTCCTCCAAGCCCCCTTGCATCTGGCAACCATCAAAATGTTATCTATATCTATGAGTCTGTTTCTGTTCTGATTGTTTATTTTGGTTTTCAGAATCCGCATACAAGTGATATCTTCTGTCATTTTTCTTTCTCTGATTTATTTCACTCAGCACAGTACCCTCTAGGTCAGTGATGGCGAACCTATGACAGGCATGTCAGAGGTGACACGCAAACTCATTTTTTTGGTTGATTTCTCTTTGTTAAATGGCATTTAAATATATAAAATAAATATAAAAAATATAAGTGCTGGGGTCCAGCCCCAGCAGGTCCAG
>NW_006295062.1:2020088-2026478 GCF_000327345.1 Myotis davidii
ATCTTTCTTCTATCATTGACAGTCCCTCTAGGTTGTGGGCTGCTTGCCTGTGTTCCTGAGAAGCATCTACGGTACCAGTCTATAGAGTGTGTTTTCTTTAGTGAATTACCGGTATGTTTACCGGTAATAAACTTGCACTGTTTTATGTATATGTTTGATTACATACAGCCTTGTGACAGTTTTCCTGCATGTCATAAGCATTTGAATATAAATTAAAATGTTAAAATCAAATCTGATATTGTTTTACCTTTTATTTGGTGTGTTTGGAGAGGTGACCTTGGGGGGTAGTCTTATACGGCGAGTGTATAACAAACTGTATTTTGAGTGGAAATGTTAGGGGGTCGTCTTATACGCCCAGTCGTCTTATACGCCGGCAAATACGGTAAGTCTGTGCTTGCTTCGGCAGCACATATACTAAAATTGGAAGGATACAGAGAAGATTGGCATGGCCCCTCTGCAAGGATGACACGCAAATTCGTGAAGCGTTCCTTTTTTAAAGTAAAAAGTATATATATATACGTATATGTTTGCTCTAGGTCCATCCATGTTGTTGCAGGTGGCAAAGTTTTATTCTTTTTTATGCCTGAATCATAGTCCATCGTATATATCCAGTTCTTCTTCTTTATCCATTAATCTATTGATGAACAACTTGGTTGCTTCCATATCTTGGCTATTGTAAATAATGTTTCAGTGAACATATATGTCTTTTCAATTTTGTGTTTTATGTTTCTTCAGATAAATACCCGTAAGTGGAATTGCTGGGTCCCTCCCTGTCTCTTGTTATAGCCTTTTTTTAAAAGTATATTTTGTCTGGTATAAATATTGTTGCCCCAGCTTTTCTTTTTATTTCCATTTTTATGAAATGTCCTTTTCCATCCTTTTATTTTCAGCCTGTGTGTGTCTTTTGATCTGAAGTGAGTCTTTTGTAGACAGCGTATATAATGGTCTTGTATTGTTTATCCATTCAGACACCATATGTGTTTTGTTTGAAGCATTTAATCCATTTGCATTTAAAGTAATTGTTGATGGATATTTATTGCCATTTTTGTTCATAATTTTTATGTATTTTTTCCCCTTCTTTTAGAGAAGACCCTTGAACATTTCTTGTAATACTGGTTTGGTGGTGATGAATTTCTTTAGCTTTTTCTTATCTGGGAAGCTCTTTTATCTCTTTTTCAATTCTTAATGATAGTTTTGCTGAGTAATCTTGGTTATAGGTCCTTCTTCTCATCAGTTTCAATATTTCTTGCCAATCCCTTCTGGTCTGCAAAGTTTCTGTTAAGAAATCAGCTGACAGTCTTATGTGAGCTCCCTTGTAAGTAACTAATTACTTTCCTCATGCTGCTTTCAAGAATGTCTCTTTGTCTTTAACCTTTGGCTTTTTTTGTTATTGTTGTTATTAATGAGAGAGGGAGCGAGAAACATCAATGTGAGAAAGAAACATCAATTGATTGCCCCCCGCTATACTCCCTGCACACACCTCTATCAGGGATTGAACCCACAACCTCTTGGTGTATAGGACTACTCTCCAACCAACCAAGCCACACCAGCCAGGGCAACCTTTGGCATTTTAATGATGTGTCTTGGTTGAGGCTTCTTTGGGTTCATCTTGTATGTAACTCTCTGGGCTTCCAAGACTTGTATATCTGCTTCCTTCATTGGGTTAAGGTAGTTTTCTGTCGTTACTTTTTTCAAATAGGTTTCGAGTTCTTGCTCTTTTCTTCTCCTTCTGGTACCCCCATGATTCTAATGTTGGTACACTCGAAATTGTCCCAGAAGCTTCTTATACTGTCCTCATTTTTTGGATTTTTTTTTTCTTTCTGTTCTGACTGGGTGTTTTCTGCTTCCTTACCTGCCAAATCACTGATTTGATCCTCTGCTTTATCTATCCTGTATTGATTGATTGATTTTATACATTCATTGGTTGATTCTTGTATGTGCCATGACCAGGATCAACCTTGACATATCAGGACAACCAACTGAATTACCTGCCAGAGCCCCCTGTAATGTATTCTTTATTTCAGTTGTTGTATTCTTCATTTCTGATTAGTGCTTTTTTGTGCTTTCTATCTCCATTTTTATGTTTTTATCTCCATTTTATATTTCCTATTTATTTGTTGAAGTTCTCACTAAGTTCATCTACTCTTCCCCTAAGTTCATTGAGCCCCCTTATAGCCAGTTGTTTTGAACTCTACTTCCAACAGATTGTCTTCGATTTGTTTCGTTCTCTTTCTGGAGTTTTATTCTGTTCCTTCATTTGGGACATGTTCCTTTGTATCCTCATTTTGGCTGCCTCCCTGTGTTTGTTTCCATGTATTAAGTAGGGCTGTCTCCCAGGCTTCGTAGATTAGCCATATATACCAGTAATAGGTGTCTTGTAGGGCCCAATGACATGGCCTTCCTGGTCATCCAACCTGCTCCAGGTGGGTCCCCCATGCGGGCTAAGTACACCCTCCTCTTGTAGTTGAACCTTGATTGCTGTTGGCACTTCAAAGGGAGGATTTACACCCAGGCCACTTGGCTGCAAGGACTCACTATGACTGCCTTGCAGGATCAGCTGTGCAGGGGCAGACCCCACAGAGCAGGACTTTACAGCAGGGCTCTGATGCCTGCTGGATCCGCCCCTTGTGTGTGTCACTTGTGGAGGTGGTTGTATGGTGGTGCTTGGACGTTTTCTGAAGCTGTTCACCGGGTGCCACCTATGCCCTGCCTGGCGTCACCAGACCTGAGCACATAGTGATTTGCAGTTGGCTACTATTTGTCCTGAGTTTAGAGGTGCCCAGGAGATGCCAAGCTGCTAACCAAGGCAGGCTGCCTCGAGTGCTAGGACTGGGGCCACTTTGCAAGAGGTACGGGGCACACTGAGGCCAGATGCTGCTTGTTTGAGAGATTTTGGGAAAATTGTTTATATAGAAAAGGCACTGGAAAGAGATTGGGTGGGCCCACAGGTTGGGTGGGGTGGTCTCATAGAGTCACAACAGTGTTAGCCAGGTTGATGGAGACTCAGATATGGCATCCACCTTCTGGCTCTATGGAGGGAAGGCTCAGTAAAGAAACGAGGATCTCTGCCAGCACTTCTAGCTGGGAGAAAGCTCCCTTCCAGCCCTCACTGGACCATGCAGTTTTTCCCTTTGTGTCCCTGGTGCCTTTCAAGCTGCTGTGAGTCCAAGTAAGTCTCTGTATGGCCCCTTTAAGAGGAACGCCTGGTGATAGAAAAAATTAAGTCAACTTAAATTTTTAAAAAAGAGGAATGCCTGGGATTCCAGCAGCCTCTCTCTCTGTCTTACTCAACCACAATCCCTGCTGGTTTTCACAGGGAAAAGTTAAGGGGACTTCACTTCCTAGTACTGAAACATTGGTCAGGGGCTTGGTGTGGCGCTGGCACTCCTTGCTCCTCAGGGGGCCCCTCCACAGCCCCCATATCCCTCCTGATTTTTAACTGTTACACGTGGGTATGGCACTACCAGTCTAGACATGGCGTCTGTATATCCTTAGTCTAGACATGGCGTCTGTATATCCTTAGTTATAGGACTTTAGTTCAGCTAGGCTTCAGGCAGTTCTGAATGGAAGTTGTTTTGTAATTTAGTTGTAATTTTGATGTAGTTGTGGGAGGAAGTGAGCACAGCATTTACCTATACTGCCATCTTCACTGGAAGCTGAATTGTGTAGTTTAAATGGGTGAGTTATATATCAAGAAAGCTGTTGTTGTTTTTTAAATCTAATTGTGAAAATAAATGGATTGCATTTGGCATTTTAGTTGAAGATTGTTAACTTAAATCTAAAAAGATTAAAATTAGTGCAGCATTTTGCCATTCTCATAGTAATAATTGACTCAGGCAAGAATTCATCACACATGGTAAAACACTAAGTGAAAGCTTATTGTATACAGGATATTTGCAGTCTCAAAATATATCCAAACAGGTTATTACAAAGAGAAAAAAATGACAAAGAAATGTTAATAGTTGACAGAACTAGGTGCAGCATGTATGAGAGTTTATTAAATTTTTCTTGTAACTTTTCTTAAGTTTGAAAATTATACTAAAATATCATAATTTTTAATATATATATTTTTAATCAATTGATTTTAGGTGAAGTGCCACCAGTATTGGCCAGAGCCCACAGGAAGTTCATCCTATGGATGCTACCAAGTCACCTGCCACTCAGAAGAAGGAAATACTGCATATATCTTCAGGAAGATGACACTATTTAACCAAGAGGTAGGAAGCAAGATAGGTACTGTTCATTAGAACTGTTATGTTCAAGGTGAAGACTGAAAGCTGAAAATGTTTTCATTCTGAGTTCTGGTTACTAAAAAATATTATTTTTAATTATTGAACTATTTTATTTTGGGGGATGCTTTGGAATCTCATGACGTGTATTTCCTTTCTATAATAAATTTCCAATTTCTATAGTTAAATATGAGTGGTCATTGACAAAATAATCTAGTAAATAAATACTTATTACTCTTAGAGCTAAGGATATTCATGCCCTGCCGGCCTGACTCAGTGGTTGAGCATTGACCTATGAACCAGGAGGTCACAGTTCAATTCCCAGTCAGGGCACATACTCAGGTTGCAGGCTCGATCCCTAGTGTGCATGCAGGAGGCAGTTGATCAATGATTCTTTCTCATCATTGATGTTTCTATCTCTCCCTCTTCCTTCGTCTCTGAAATCAATAAAAATATATATTTTTTTAAAAATAACTATGCGGCCCTAACCGGTTTGGCTCAGCGGATAGAGCGTCAGCCTGCAGACTCAAGGGTCCCAGGTTCAATTCCGGTCAAGGGCATGTACCTTGGTTGTGGGCACATCCCCAGTAGGGGGCGTGCAAGAGGCAGCTGATCGATGTTTCTCTCTCATTGATGTTTCTAATTCTCTATCCCTCTCCCCTCCTCTCTAAAAAATCAATAAAAATATATTTTAAAAAAACAAATAAATAACTATGCGTACTCATAGAAAGTATACCTTAGATGTTTTTATAATAATTTTTCCCCTCCAAATAATATCAATCAAATATTTGAGTACATTTGTGGAAATGGAAAGAACAATTAATTGTAAGTTACCAAATTATTCCTCTTTTTGAAGAGAGTACAGGAGAGATATTTCAGTCTCCTCAGTATTAAAGAGGAAAGATCGTAGGCAGGACCCTCTCACAGCAGATAGATAATATCTTTCTTTTTAAATATATTTTTATTGATTTTAGCAAGGAAAGGAGAAGGAGAGAGAGAGAAACATCAATGATGAGAATCATTGATTGGCCACCTCCTGCATGCCCTACACTGGGGGTTGAGCATATGGCCTCACAGGGAATCGAACCGTGACCTCCTGATTTATAGGTCAATGCTCAACCACTGAGCCACACCAGCCAGGCTATCATAGCTTTCTAATTTCTCCTTATTGCTACTTGAGTCACTCTCCATAGCTTCCAAATCCAGACCCAGAGATGGAAATTGATTAATAAATGATGGATTAATAACCCAATTGGAAGATGTATGTGGAAGGTGGCATTGCTGTCAGTCTGCTAGAAACTGTGTACCCCACTCTTACTTCCTGCAACTAGATATTCCCCTGCCACCTTTGGTTTTGAAGGGTGCTATAAGAAAAAGAAGCAATTGCTAGAAAAGAGCAAACAGCACAAACTGTGAAGACACAGACCTATCCCATTGGAAATGAGAACTCCATTCCCTTCCACCCCCCGGAGTATGATTAAAAGAGCCTAGCAAGATAGAGCCTTCCTGACCAAAAAGGAAGGAGCTAGATATTGTGCTGACTTATATTAAAGGAATCTGACATTGATTAAAGCTAAAGTTATAAGAAATTAAAAATTGAATAGTTCGAAAATCTTATGGGCTAGAGATTCCATCAGAATGAATTTAGAGTTTAGGGTTATATACTATATAGCTCATAGTCCAACATTACAAGGCAAGCCAGTAAAATATTTCTTCATTTTCTCAAGTAGATATGAGAGATTGTAAATAGCTACATAGACTAATACTGATATCTTCAGCATAGTCTCTTTATTGTACTCCACCTGTAGATTATTCACAACAGTTTTATATACTGTAATGGCTTTTCTTTACAAACCCTGAATACGTCAAAACTAGACTAAGACGCAAATTAGATTCTAAAGTGTGACCCAAATGTAATTAAGAAAATAAATTTGGAGAACCAAGATGGCGGCATAGGTTAACGCCGGAGTTTGCTGCCTCGAACAACCATTTCAAAAGTGAAACTAAAAGACAGAACGGACACCATCCAAAACCACAGGAACACTGGCTGAGTGGAAGTTCTACAACTAGGAGGAAAGAGTAACGCATACGGACACTCAGAGGAGGCGCAGTGCTGAAGTCAAATTCTGAGGTGCGGAGTGCGCGGAGCGGGCTGGCGACG
>NW_006295062.1:2028202-2030042 GCF_000327345.1 Myotis davidii
GAAAAAAGAAAATAAATTTGCGGAGAAAACCAAGATGGCAGCATAAGTAAACAGCTGTACTTGCTGCCTCCCACAACCACATCGAAATTACAACTAAAATACATAACTATCATCCAGAACCTCGGGAAACCTGGCTGAGTGGAAGTACTACAACTAGAGAGGTAAATAAGAAAGCACATTGAGACTGGTAGCAGGTGCAGAGGAACAAAACGTGCTGACACCCAGGTGTGCTGCTTTTTTCATTGAGAGGGGGATGCAAGCTTCCGCTTGCTCTGAGCTCCAGTGCCGAGGAAGACTTGGGGGGACCCAGACACATATGGGGAGAAACGACTATCTGGTATTGGGGCAGGAATGTAGGGGCAGCTTTCTTCCAGACTGAGGTGCTCGTAACAGTCATTGTTCCTGTACTGGGACCTCCCCGGTGCAGGGCTGACTGGCAGCCATTTCTGTTTGCTCTTCACTGGAGATTCCCTGAGACCCTGCCCTACCCAATTTACAAAGCCACCAAGCTGTGCTTCAGTGGCTTTTGCATATGAATGGCCTGTCCTTTCTTAGCCTAAACCTCCCTGACCTGCAGCTGGGTCAGGGAGCTCCCAAAGCTATCAAAAGAAGGCCCAAGGCCACACCAGCCTTCCTTGCTTCACAGCTGGGCCTCATCTGCGCACTTCCAAACCCCAAACAAAGAGGAGGAATCTGCAGATCTCTCTGTAGCTCCTGCTGGGTGGCCTCAGGCAGTGGCTGACTTTGTACCTCCTTGGAGATCCAAGAGCCAGTGTACCCAGTGGTCAGAGTAAGACCATACCAGATTACAACCCTTCACATCCATAAGGGCGAAGAATCTGCAGATCTCTCTGTAGCTCCTGCTGGGTGGCCTCAGGCAGTGGCTGACTTTGCACCTCCTTGGAAATCCAAGAGCCAGTGTATCAAGTGATCAGTGTGAGACCATACCAGATTACAACTCTTCACATCCATAAGTGACACACTAAAGGGGCAGACTCCGGGAGCACCAAAGCCCCACTAAAGCAAGTCCTGCCCCATAAGGGTGTCTCCTGCACAGCAGCTCTTCCATTGTAGACACAGCTGGTCCTCCCAGCCAACTGGCCTGGAGATCAATTCCTCCCAGTGCTACCAACAGCAATCAAGGCTCAACTACAACAAGACTGTGCACACAG
The DNA here is from genome assembly GCF_000327345.1 of Myotis davidii. Lineage (NCBI taxonomy): Eukaryota > Metazoa > Chordata > Mammalia > Chiroptera > Vespertilionidae > Myotis > Myotis davidii. The sequence goes on from NW_006295062.1 coordinate 2,029,375, forward strand.
CCCACAAAGGGGTGTACCAAGAGTGTCCACATCAGGTGATTGGGGAGGCCAAGCCACTGGGCCCTATAGGACACCTACGACACAAGGCCACTCTATCAACTCAAGGAGACTTAGCAGCTACCCAATACATAGAAACAAACAGGGAAGCAGCCAAAATGCGGAGGCAAAGAAACATGTCACAAATGGAAAAAAGCAAACTACTGGATATAGAGTTCAAAACCACAGTTATAAGGTTACTCAAGAACCTTCTAGAAACGTACGAGGAACTTACTGAGACTTTCAAGGATCTTGGTGAGAATGCCAAAAAAAAAAATGGAAAAGGGCCACTCAGAAATTTAGCATACACTAACTGAAATAATAATATACAGGGATTCAACAGTTGAATAGAGGATCCAAATCTTTGACTTCATTTGAAAGATTTGAAATACGAGGAAACAGAAAAACACCCAACTGGAAGAGCAAAAAAGAAAAAATAATCCAAAAATATGAAGATAGTGTAAGGAGCCTCTGGGACAACTTCAAGCATACCAACATCTGAATTATGGGGGGGTGCCAGAAAAAGAGAGAGAGCAAGATATTGAAAACCTATTTGAAGAAATAATGACAGAAAATGTCCCCTACCTGGTGAAAGAAATAGACTTACAAGTCCAAGAAGCTCAGAGAACCCT
>NW_006295062.1:2030600-2030914 GCF_000327345.1 Myotis davidii
ATATTGATCAACAAGTGAATCTAAAAATCAAATGAATAAAAAAATCTAATGAACAGAATAAATTAGTGAATGTAATAGAATCAGGGGCATGGAAATGGAGCAGACCAACAATTCTCAGTGTGAAGGGGGTGTGGATGGGGGTGCGGAAAGAGATTGGACAAAGATCTTTTTTTTTTTAATCTTTATTGTTCAGATTATTACATTTCCTCCTTTTGGTATGCATGAAGCTGTCCCAGAGGCTCCTTACACTATCTTGATAGTTTTGGATTCTTTTTTCTTTTTGCTTTTCCAGTTGGGTGTTTTTTACTTCTTTG
>NW_006295062.1:2032880-2033790 GCF_000327345.1 Myotis davidii
ACCCACCCACCCTTTTTTTTTGTTAATCCTCACCCAAGGATATTTTTTCCATTGACTTTTAGAGACAGTATAAGGGAGGGGGGGGGAGAGCGAAAGAGAGAAAAACATCAATGTGTCTTGAGATAAATTGATTGGTTGCCTCCCTCACTCTCCTTGGCCCATGCTGTGGATAAAACCTACAACCCAGGTATGTGCCCTGATCAGGAATCAAACCTGTGACCCTCTTTTTTTTTTTTTTTCAGTGATATTTCCATTTATTTAACTTTTAGAAATAAAAATTGTTTCTATCTCATTCATGATTTTGCTTTAAAATTAATAGTCACTATTGAAGAAATAATGGTTTATTTTTCTAATCAAGTGACTAAGCTCCTGAATCACTCGAGCCTCCGTACCTCTGCACTTTACTTCCGCACCTTCTCTGAGTCTCAGTGTGCTTTTCTCTTTCCTTCTAGTTGTAGAATTTCCACTCAGCCAGCCTTCCTGTGGTTCTGGATGATGTCTGTTTTGTCTTTTAGTTGTATTTTTGAAGTGGTTGTGCGAGGCAGCAATTTCAGGTATTTACCTATGCCGCCATCTTGGTTTCTCTCCTTGGACAAAGATCTTATATACATGTATGCAGTACCTGTGGACGCGGACAGTGGGTGACAAGGGCCTGGGTGGGGTGGGATCTGGATGGAGGGGAACTATGGGGGAAAAAAAAGAACATCTGAAATAATCTGAACAATAAAGATTACCAAAAAAATTTATGGGAGGAAAAAACAGAAAGAAAATAAATTTGCTACCATATAAATACATACCTACTTGGATGGAGACAGAGACAAACACTATGTCAAAACTAATTAAAATATGATTTTTACATGACCCATTCTTATAGGTTATTGATACCATTAAATACCTACGCACCCACCCA
>NW_006295062.1:2033823-2034976 GCF_000327345.1 Myotis davidii
ACCCACCCACCCTTTTTTTTTGTTAATCCTCACCCAAGGATATTTTTTCCATTGACTTTTAGAGACAGTATAAGGGAGGGGGGGGGAGAGCGAAAGAGAGAAAAACATCAATGTGTCTTGAGATAAATTGATTGGTTGCCTCCCTCACTCTCCTTGGCCCATGCTGTGGATAAAACCTACAACCCAGGTATGTGCCCTGATCAGGAATCAAACCTGTGACCCTCTTTTTTTTTTTCAGTGATATTTCCATTTATTTAACTTTTAGAAATAAAAATTGTTTCTATCTCATTCATGATTTTGCTTTAAAATTAATAGTCACTATTGAAGAAATAATGGTTTATTTTTCTAATCAAGTGACTAAGCTCCTGAATCATAAAGACTCAACAAATGTTGCATCTTACATTTTGATTGGACAATAAGACCTTCTATTTTGATTATCCCTGGTAAATAGCAATTTTGTTTCTCCAGTGGTTTCCATTTGCCAGTCATGACAGATGGTTAACATGGTGGCTACTGCTTTCAGGGGATTCTATTAGATGAAGCCTCACTTCCAGTGCAAAGCTATTGGCAACCTTTCAGGGAAAGTCCACCCCTCAGGACGTCTCTATCGTTGCTGGCCAAGGAGTCCTGCTTTGTCTGCCAGGGCTTCATTCTGCTGAATAGGATATTCCTGAAATCTCATGGATATTCTTTGCGTCATTTTTAAATATTTCTGTAAGCAATATTCTGAACAGATGGTCTCTTCAGGTTTTACTTCTCTTGTTGTGAAGACTTTAACACAGTCCAAAAAGCAGGTTTCTGTAAGTTTATTGTAGGTTCCAAGAAATTCTTTAAACGGTTTTATCTGATCAGATTCTGGAATTTGTGCAGCCATATTTTTCGGTACCTTCATGAGAAACACAGGCCAGGGCAAATACTTTTTTTTTTTTTAATAGTAATCAAAAGTAGTCTATATATATATTAGATGCTTTTCATTCATTCTATATTGTTAAGGATTCTGAAAAATTAGTTATTACATTATACTGGGGTATCATGGAATTCTTTTATCAGTCCCTTTCTTTTTTTAAAATATATTTTTATTGATTTCAGATAGGAAGGGAGAGGAGAGAGAAATAGAAACATCAATGTTGAGAATCATTGATGAGATGCCTCC
>NW_006295062.1:2035030-2036005 GCF_000327345.1 Myotis davidii
GACATATGCTGTGCAGTTGTTTCTTCCCTGTAGCAACTGTTTCAAGCAGCAAGAATGGACCGGCTTCCGGCATTCATATGCAAAAGCCTCTGCGAACAGCTTGGGTGGGGCGGGGTCTCAGGGAATCAACAGGGTAGAGCAAACAGCTATGGCCAAACCTCAGTCCTGCCCTAAGAGGTCCCCGGTCTCAGTGTCCTGGTAATCGCTGCAAGCACCTCTGATAGAAAGCTGCCCTCGAGCTCCGCCCGCTGCCAGACAATCCAGTTTCTCCCCGTATGAGTCTGGGTCCCCAGAGACTCGCCCGGAACTGGAGTCAGGGCTGTTGGGAGCTTGTGCCTCCCTCCCTGATTGCAAAAGACACCGGCGTCCTCCGTTGCCAGCCCCTTTCCTCGCATGCTCGAGCCTCCGTACCTCTGCACTTTACTTCCGCACCTTCTCTGAGTCTCAGTGTGCTTTTCTCTTTCCTTCTAGTTGTAGAATTTCCACTCAGCCAGCCTTCCTGTGGTTCTGGATGATGTCCGTTTTGTCTTTAGTAGTAATTTTGAAGTGGTTGTGCGAGGCAGCAATTTCCGGTGTTTACCTATGCCGCCATCTAGGTTTCTCTCAATCCATTTACATTTAAGGTTATTATTGATAGGCTAGAGGCCTAGTGCACGAAACCATACACTCGGGGGCAGGGCGGGGGAGGTCCCTCAGCCCAGATTGCAAGAGGGCACAGGCCAGGCCAAGGAACCCCACTGGTGCACGATTGCGGCTAGAGAGGGACGCAGAAGGTTGGCCAGCAAGGGAGGGACTGCAGGAGGGATCCAGGGCGTGTCTAGCCAGTCTTCCTCATTTCCGATCAGCCGGACTCTAGCAGCAAGCTAACCTAACAGTGGGAGCATCTGACCTATCAGTCATAGCGACTGGTCAACTAGTCGACTGTCGTCCCCCTGGTGGTCATAGCGAGTGGTTGAGCAGACTTAGCATATACTT
>NW_006295062.1:2036569-2038779 GCF_000327345.1 Myotis davidii
GTCTCAAGGTTCAGGGAACTCTTTTTTTTTTTATTAAATATATTTTTATTGATTTCAGATAGGAAGGGAGAGGAGAGAGAAATAGAAACATCAATGTTGAGAATCATTGATGAGCTGCCTCCTGCACGCCTCCTAGTGGGGATCGAGCCTGCAACCCTGGCATGTGCCCTGACCATAATCGAACCATGACTTCCTGGTTCATAGATTGACACTCAACTACTGAGCCACACCAGCTTGGCATATCGGTCATTTTCTTAATTAATTTTTATTTTCATGGTCTTTTCTGGAAATGCCCTTTAATGTAAATGACAGTAACCAGATTTCATATTGCTGAATGACTATAACTATCTATTATTGAGCATAAGATTCCAAACAGCTGATTGGGAGATTTGCAGTTTCTCTTCTAGAATCCTTTCAACATAAGACTCTCCCTTTGAGGTGTAGATGTTGTTTCATTTTAACAGAAGAAAGTGAGGTTCTGAAATATTAAATACCTTAACAGACAGAGTCAAGATGTATAAATCCAAAATCTTATTCTCTTTTCTACCAATTCCTGGCTCCCAAAAAGAATTAAGCCCCGATTTGACTTTGTGTTTTTTTTTTGATCTTCAGTTTTTAATCTACATTCATTTTGAAAATTTATTTTCCTGATTTCCATGATTTCACTTATTTTTTAGGATTAGCTCAACTTTGTTTATAAAAAACGTTTTTATTTTACCATATTTGTTCATCCAACAGTTCTTTAGTTTTCTTTAAATGTTTTTCTAGAACTTGTCTCTGCCTGTTTACTTGATTATCACCTTGAAACATAATTTACAAATATAGAAATTGAGTTATAAGAAGAGGAGTGATCCAGCAGCAGATACTTAAATGGATACAACTGTTTCTATAAAATGGTTTCTTTCTTTTTTATTGAAATTTTGGGTTTTATTGTGCATATGTATTACTTTGGGGAGAGGTAGTGGGAGTAGTTTCTTTTACTTTTCTTCTAAAATTAAAATTATATGAATATTTATTTATATTTTAAAGATAATTCCTAAATCAAAGTGCATAATTTTTCTTTTACACTTAGAAAAATGAGAGTCGTCAACTCACTCAGATTCAGTACACAGCCTGGCCTGACCATGGTGTCCCTGATGATTCCAGTGACTTTCTGGATTTTGTTTGTCACGTACGAAATAAGAGGGCCGGCAAGGAAGAACCTGTTGTTGTTCATTGCAGGTATTCTATTTTCTGTCTTCTATGCTTCAATAGCTGACATTTTTAAAGGGGAGTATGTATTTTATTTTGTCCTTAAGTTGTAACTTTTACTATAATTAGAAGGAACTCACAAGTGTGCTCTGAAGGTAGAAAGTAAAGGGTATGTTCCAATATGATTGGCAGAAAGTTTATAATAAGAAGTAAAAATACTTTATTGCACTGACTGTTAGAAGCTTGTCATTTTTACAGTTTAACATCTCTAAAAATGGGATTTGTTATACGATTAATGGTATCTTAGACTTGATGAAATACAATAATGTAGGCATTAGATTTAGTTTTCCCCCTCCCAGCAAGGTACTCCTTGCTGGTCTATGGCCCCTCTCAGCACATTTGCTGAGCTCTCTCACCTCTCTTGGAATGGCCCTACCTACCCAATATCATCACGGGATAAGTTCTCCTGTTGTAACTGATTTTTGATTGCTATTGGCCCATTCATGTGTGGGATCACCCCTCAGGCTGACTGACTGTGAAGATCAACCCTAACCACAGTGTATGGGCTGCCAGCATGTGCTGACCACATGAAGTAGAGTTCACCTCAGCAGGGTTTACTGCCTGCCAAGACCTACCTTTGGATATGCTACTTATGAAGCTAATTGAATCCTGCTCTGGTGTTGTCTGGAGCTGGCTGAGTGAAGGGAAGGTGTGCACCAGTCAAGTATATGAGGGGAAATTTTTCTCTTTCCTAGACCCATTGCAACTCAATCTGCCCCAGATTCTGCCAGGAGCCTGATCTCAGCAGGATGGGGCCACTGGGAATCAGGAGAGGGGGAGGTGCATGTCAGGCTTGGAGGAAGTTGCAGGGTGTGGCACCCTCCCCAGAGCCACACAACTCATTCTGTCCCAGATTCTGCCCAGACCATGGCAGGGCAGAGCTACTAGGAATCAAAAGGGTGGGGCCACCAAGAGCCCAGAGAGAGAGGCTAGTGGACCTCTTATGAGGAGGAAATGCC
>NW_006295062.1:2040700-2043669 GCF_000327345.1 Myotis davidii
GTGCTGTTCAGGTTTGGGGGAAGTTGGAGGGTTTGGCCCCTACCCCAGAGCCACACAGTTCAGACTGTCCTGGATTCTGACCAGACCTCAGCAGAGTGGAACCACCAAGAGTCAAGAGGGTGGGAACTCCAGGAGCTTAGAGAGTGGGGCTAGAGGATCTACTGTGAGGGGAAGGTGCTGGTCAGGATCACAGGAAAGGGTGGAGGGAATGGCCCCCACCCCTAAGTCATACAACTCAATCACTGACATCCCTTGAATTGGCCAGACTTCTAATGGCCCAAGCCATTGAATCCTTAGCAGAGTAGAAGCTCCGTAGAGTGGTTCAACAGGAAGATCAGAGGGGGGGGGCAAGCTGATGCTGCATGGAGAGGCATGTTCCACCCAAGAAAGATGGTGTCTGCATGCGGTACAGTGACTTAGCACAGGGGGTCCTAGCAATTGTTCCCTCAGCTCTGTCCCCAAAGCCACAAACCCCAGTCTCTCCTCACATGACTCATCTGTTTTTCCCTCCCTAGGTGAGTGGCCAGAGCTAGGGTGAGTGGCTATAAACAAAATTATGCATGTTGGCCCTTTAAGACAGCTCCTGAGTTTTTAGGGGACTCCATCTCTCCCTGGTGGAAACAGAAATCCCGCTGCCATTCACAACCAGATGTTATGTGTGCGCATCTTCCAGGCTCTGGTGCTTTGGGCTGGAGAGCCAGGGTTGGACTTGAGATCCCACGCTTATCAGGGGAAACACCCTGCAGCTGAGATATTCCTCCAGAACCTCAGCCACTGCCTGTGGAATTGGGGCCAGCCCTTTCACACCTTCACACACACCTCCGCACTTCCTACCAGCCTCCATTGGCTGCTTCTATAAATCTTTGGTTATAAGCCTTCTATTCAGCTAGTCTTCAGTTAGCGACTCAGGTTATAATTCTGTATTTTAGTTCTACTTCCAATTAGGTCCTGGGTGTATCTTCTACTTACTCCGTTGCCATCTTGGATCCCTTCCTCTATTATTTTTCATTTTAAAGTGGAGTTGCTCCAATAAGCTTTTATATCTTGTTCATATTTTAAAAACTGAAATGTAACTTTTAAAATAGTATTTTTTACAGCTAATTATGGGGGATAGTGTTGATATAAACCATTTTAATCTGTATTGTGTGAGATTTTTGTCAATTTTGAAAATATTTCTAGTTAGCTTGCTACTTTCATGATATTAAACATTAAATCAAATTGTTCTGTTTTATGATTCGAAACTTTAATTTTCTGCACAAAATCCACGAAGTTTAACAGAACAGTATCAGTAATACCTTGCCCCATATTTGCCTTTTTCAGTGCTGGGATTGGAAGAACTGGGGTTCTGATTACTATGGAAACAGCCATGTGTCTCATTGAATGCAACCAACCAGTTTATCCACTAGACATTGTAAGAACAATGAGAGATCAACGAGCCATGATGATCCAGACACCTGTAAGTACTGTGCTTCATACATTCTCAACATGATGATTTTTGTTACCAGTGTATATTCTAAACCAGATTCATAGCTCCTTATTTTCCTGCCAGGAGCAAATAACTCCTAACAAAGGAGTTTGTCAAATACTGCCTGTGAGCCAAGTCTGGCCTTCCACTTGTTTTTGTAAATAGAGTTTTATTGGAATACAGCCACGCTCATTTGTTTATATATTACTTATGCCTGCTTTCACACTATAATAGCAAAGTTGAGAAGTTGCAACAGACACCATATGTTCTGAAAAACCTAAAATATTTACTACTTGGTCTTTTACAGAAAATGTTTGTCAGCGCCACTCTAGCACGATAATTTTTGAATGTTTAGACAGGCTCAGAGGAACTTGCCCTGTATTACTTAGTCAAGGGGAATGCTGAGAATGAGAGTGTCCCTGACCTAGAGACTCTTGATAGACCTGCTCTGTGACACAGCTGTGGCAAAATGCCTTTCTCTTTTATATAAGAACTTAAATTGCAACAAGAAAAATCATAGAAATTCCACACTGACTCTGAATAATGTTTCAAGATCACAGGGGAATCATGGAGTTTTAGAGTTAATGTTAAGATAACTTTTTATAGTAAGCCATTGTGGAATGTTAGCATTAAACTTACTGAAGTGAATTGACATATATGACCTAGTAAGTGCCTTTTTTTTACCTTTAAATTATAAAAAAATTTCCAATATACACAAGTAGACAATATATTTAACACTACTAGTATGTTGAGTACTCAGGTCCAGCAACATTTGCCATATTGTTTTTTTTAATATATTTTTTATTGACTAAGATATTACATATGTGGAGGGAGAGAGAGAGAGAGAGAGAGAGAGAGAGAGAGAGAGAGAGAGAGCGAGACAGAGAGAGAGAGAGAGAGAGAGAGAGAGAGAGAGAGAGAGAGAAAACATCTATGTTAGAGGAACTTCTATCAACTGCCTCCTGCATGCCCCCTACTAGAGACTGAGCCTACAATCCGGGCATGTGCCCTGATCGGGTATCGAATTGGCAACCCTTCAGTGCATAGAACAACATCCAAACAACTGAACCACACCGGCCAGAGCCAAATCATCTCATTGTTAACCAAAAAATTATTGGTTAGTTACCCAATGATATTCTGAAATACTTACCTAGAGAAATAACATGCTTTATACTAGATTTGGAGTGAGAGAATACGTATAATTTTCTATCTAATAAAAAATTTCCAAACACAAGCAAAATGGAGTGGAGCTTATATTTTTACCATACACACAGTTTCAAAATCATAGACGTGAGAGTTAAAATATAATATTAGGTATTGCAAATGTCCTAATGGGGCTCACAAGGATAAACCCCTACAGAGATGAGAAATAGAATGGAAAAGCAAAGTGGTAAGCAAGACTGAATCCATGTCTATATTCAGTTATAGTAACTACTGATGGAAAATTACAATAATTACAGATGATTTTAGGACCAAAACTAGAAACATTAAATGAAAAAGAGGG
>NW_006295062.1:2044617-2049050 GCF_000327345.1 Myotis davidii
CTGGATTCCCAGCCCTGCCCTGAGGGGCCAGCTTGTCTCAGTGTCCCGGTAATCGCTGCAAGCACCTCTGAGGGAAAGCCGCCCTCAAGTTCGCTCGCTGCCAGACAATCCAGTTTCTCCGCGTATGAGTCCTGGGTCCCCAGAGACTTCCCGGAACTGGACTTCACCGTCGGGAGCTTGTGACTTCCTCCGGATTCAAAAAGACAGCCGCGTCCTCAGGTGCCAGCCCCTTTCCGCGCGCGCGAGCCCCCTGTACCTCTGCACTTTACTTCCACAGCTCCTCTGGCTCTCAGTGTGCTTTTCTTCCCTTCTAGTTGTAGAATTTACACTCAGCCAGCCTTCCTGTAGTTCTGGATGATGTCCGTTTTGTGTTTTTGTTGTATTTTTCAATTGTTGTGGGAGGCAGCAATTTCCCGGTGTTTATCTATGCCGCCATCTTAATTTCTCCTCCATATTGTTTAATCTATACTGCCACCTACTCTCCATATTTGAAGCAAATCTAGATGTCATATAATTTTGTCTGTAAATATTTTAATATGTATCCCAAATAGATAAGAAGTATTTTTCCTTCTAAACAAAATCACAATACCAGTATCACATCCAAGTATAATAACAAGTAATTCCTTAATATTATCAAATAACAGTATTCAAACTTCCAGTTGTCTCATATAGTTAATGATTTTTAAATTTTAGAATTAACTGTATTGAAACGTAATTCACATACCATAAAATTTACCCTTTTAAAGTTTACACTTCAATTGTTTTTAGTATATCACAGTTTTACAACCTTCATTACTATCTGATCTTAGAATGTTTCATCACCCCAAAAAGAAACTTTATACCTATCTTCCTTCATACCTTCCCCAATCTCCCCTGGCCCAGCCCTAGGCACCCACTCATCTACTTTGTCTCTATAAGTTTACTATCCTGGACCTTTCATATGAAGGAATCATATAGTTTGGTCTTTGTGATTGGATTCTTTTAATTAGCATAATATATAAAGGGTTTATGAAAATGCCCTTTAGCAAGTTGACAAAGTTTCCTCTGTTACAAGACTGTTGAGTATTTCATCATGAAAAGGTATTCAATTTTGTCAAATGCTTTTTCTGTATCTATTGAGATGATCTTGTGGATTTTGTATTTCATTTTATTACTATCTATTACATTGATTGATTTTTGGATATTAAACTAACCTTTCATTTCTGGGACGAATCTTACTTGAAGATAGTGTATAATTCTTTTAATACATTGCTTCATTTGTTTTGCTAGTATTTTCTAGAGGTTTTTGTATCTATATTCACACATAATGGATTTTTTTATTTTTAATTGTGGTAAAGTACACAACATAAAACTTAACAATTTTTAAGTGTACAGTTCAGTAGCCTTAAGTATATTCACACTACTATAGCCAATCTCTAAAATTTTCATCTTGCAAACTAAAACTCTACCCTTAAACAACAATTTGTCATCCCCTCTCCTCCCAGTCCCTGGTAACCACCATTTTACTTTCTGTTTTTATGAATTTGACTTTCTAGATACCTCATATACGTACAATCATATAGGTTTTATCTTTTTGTAATTGGCTTATTTCACTTAGCATAATATCTTTGAGGTTCATCCAGGTTTTAGCATGTGTCAGAATTTCCTTTCTTTTAAGGCTAGAAATACTTCATTATGTGTATAGACCACAGTTTGTTTATTCTCTACCTGTCATTGGACATTTGGGTTGTTTCCACCTCTTGGTGATTGCAAATAATGCTGTTATGCACATGGATGTATATGCATATCTCTTTGAGATGCTGCTTTCAATTTTTTTGAATATATGCATGGAAGTCCAATTGCTGGATCATACCATACTTAATGAGTTTTGTTTTTGCATTGTAAGTAAAATCAGGTTTCACATGTGGTTCACACATTTTGATTAGTTTATATGTCTCCAAAATCTTTTAATGTATAGTTTCCACAAACATCTTTTTTCTTGTTTCTTACCATTTATTTGATGACCAAGTCAGGTGGTTTGTGCTACATAGTTTCCCACAGTAAACCCTCATTGGCAGACCTCAGATTTAACAGACAAAATTTCCAGTCCATATGTCATATGTGAAAATTAACATCCTATTAATTTTAAAATGCTTTTAACCAAGATTTGCGTATAATTAACAAGTTTTTTGTTAGTAATTCACTGTTTTTACAAATTTTAGTGAATAAACCGTATGTTGGAAAAAGCACTAGTAATTTCACTAACATAAGTAAATATTACATATCTACAACTGTAGTCTACATATTTAAATCTCAGAGTCACTGCTCATGAGCAATGTTCAGTAAGTGATTAGCATGTGATCACACCACATTGCTCATGGTAATTGGTTATGTTGTCATTGGACATTCTGCAGCAGTTTTTGTTTGTTTTTGTGTTTTAGTTTTTTGTTAATCCTCACCCAAGGATATTTTTCCATTAATTTTTAGAGAGAATGGAAGGGAGGGGGAGAAACACAGAGAGAGAAACATCAATGTGAGAGAGACACATTGATTGGTTGCCTGCCACACAAGCTCTGACCAGGGCCAGGGATTGAGCCTGCAGCCAAGGTATGTGCCTTGACTCTAATCAAACTCTAATCAAGTCTGCAGGCTGGCGCTCTATCCACTGAGCCAAACCAGCCAGGGGTTCTACAGCAGTTTTAACTTAAGCCCCCATGTTCCCACTTACACTAAGCTACACTCTAGATGAGGTCATTTGTTTACTCAAGGTGACTTATAGACCTATTCAGTATAAATTTAACAGTTACTGTAATATAGAAATACGTATAGAAAACTTCTGTGAAATTAAACTTTCAATACACACTTTTTTAAATTACACAAACATGTCTACATAAGTAAAAACAGGTTAACTAATTTGTCAAATTTTTAACATACACATTCAGAAAACATACTTTATCATATAACAGACTTTCAGCTTTAACGTACACTCCCTCGCCCAAATTAGTCTGTTTTGCTGAGGTTTCACTGCATTTTCTAGAAGTGGTAACTGTATCTATATGCTTGAACAGCATAGATGGTATTGTGTTCTTCCTATAAGAGGCCCATAATGTCTGTGGTTTCTTTTGTGTGATGTTAGCAGCATTCATTGGGCTTTCTAAATGATAGCATTCTGTTCTTCCTTACTTATTAATGGCTGGAATCCTTTTTTAAGGAGGAACTTATCATCAGCTATTTGGTTAACCAGTGGTACTATATATATAGTAAAGGCAAGTTAAACACTTGATGCTTTCCCTTTATTTGTAAAGTTTTTAATATAATTAGTTGGTTCACCTCCCTCTCCCAGTAGTTACCACTTACTTTGTCTGTTTTGGCATTATTTTTAAATCATGGATCTGTACATATGTGATGTTTCAATCCATTGTAGTTATTTTTCTTAACAATGCCTAAATTGTTCCATTTGGAGCCAGTGGGAGCAGAACCCTATTCAGCTTGGCTCCTGAGCCTTTCTGTCAAGACCCTAGTAACTTAGATAGCTTCCTTATCTATATACTAGAGGCCCAGTGCATGAAAATTCGTGCACTCATGGGGGTCCCTCAGCCCAGCCGGCATCCTCTCACAGTCCGGGACCCCTCGGGGAAGCGGACTAAGCCACAGTCGGACATCCTTTGCACTGCCAAGGAGGTGGGAGAGGCTCCCTCCACCCCACTGCACTCGCAGCCTTCAGCCCTGCTTATGGCTGAGCAGAGCTCCCCCTGTGGAAGCGCACTAACCACCGGGGGCAGCTCTTGCATTGAGCGTCTGCCCCCTGGTGGTCAGTGCACATCATAGCAACCAGTCGTTCCTGGTAGTTCCGCCCTTGGGGTCAATTTGCACATTATCCTTTTATTATCCTATCTAATAAAAGACAAAAAGGGTAATTAACCGTACCTCCGCCAAGCTTCCCTTTGGCTAATCAGCAAGATATGCAAATTAACTGCCAACCAAGATGCAGGCCGGCAGCCACGCAGCTGAAGTGAGCAGGAGGTTTGCTTGCTCCAGTGATGGAAGAAGCCAAGGTTCCCCATATGCCACGGCCTGCTCTCAGCTCCAAAAGCAACAAAGTTTCAATTATAGAAGCTAAACAAACCCCAGATACCTCCTTTCAGCCAGCCGTGGCCTCAGAGCTGGAGCCAGGTCTCAGAGCTGGAGCGAGCAGGACAGCAACAATGTTTCAATTATAGAAGCCAAACAAACCCCAGATACCTGCTTTCAGCTAACCAGGGGCCCTGAGCTGGAGCCAGGCCTCAGAGCTGGAGCCGGCTCTCAGCTCCAGTGACAGCCATAGAAGGTAAATAAATCCCAAAATAAAAAAATAAAGAAAAAAAGGAGAGGTTGGGAGCTTCAGTCACCCGCCAGCCTGAAAATGGCCCTCAGCCCCTCACCCAGACTGGCCAGGCACCCCAGTGGGGACCCCC
>NW_006295062.1:2050825-2063307 GCF_000327345.1 Myotis davidii
CTCCTCGCCCCCGAGTGCACAAATTTTTGTGCACTGGGCCTTTAGTATAGGATATAAAAGCCTAAACGACCATCGGACCGGTATTTATGACGTGCAATGACCACCAGGGGACAGATGCTCCAACCAGTAGTTATAACACATACTAACCACCAGGGGACAGATGCTCAACGCAGGAACTGCAGTTCTCAGGTGACACACCTGGAACGAGAGAGGAGGGAGCCCAATTGCAGACTGTGTCACCCGAGAACCACCCTCACAGTCCAGGACCCCGTGGGGGATGTCGGAGAGTCGGTTTCAGCCTGATCCCTACAGGCCAGGCTGAGAGATCCCACCTGTGCACGAATCCGTGTACCAGGCCTCTAGTCATCAATAAAGATAACTAGGCTCCAGCTTTGTACACTTTCTGCCCCAAACTTAGAATCTGTAATTTCTCCAAAAAGTACTGGTTCTTTTTATTGAGAAATTATATTAGGGAGCACCTGTGAGCACTAAGGTTTCCTGTTGCTTTGGGGTTAGTGTTGATATTTGTCTGTAGAAATCTTCAATAGCCAGAAGTAGGAAAACAAACTTATGAATTAATACTGGTGTTTCCAATACAAATTCAGGAGCACGGTATTTTTGCTTAATGTCTTCTACCTTACATCTTTACCACCTTTCTTCTTTAACAGAAATGTTGGTTCTCTACAAAACCCATTTGTTTTAAGTTGATTATACAAGAACAGTCTAAGAACAACTAAACTAACACAACTACCACTGACAGTATGGTTACTGAACATAACTTAAATTTTTTCTACAGTGCTTTTCGGATATATTCTACAAAAGATATACAGACAAATTACTGTTTCAAAGTCCCTTGATATAGTTTCTTTCTGTTTAGTTCTGCCATCAACTAGATATACACATTGATTTGTTCATGTTATTTTCAATTTGTAGATTTTTTTAAATTGGCTTAATTATGGAGTATATTTATATGGTTCCAAAGTAAAATCTGTAAAAGAAGGAAGTGTATTCAATGAAGTCTAGTCTCTAGCCTTCTCCTGCACCTTATTTTTTTCTTCCTTTTACAGGAAATCATTTTTTAATGATATATCCTTCCCTTGCTTTTATAATACAAGAATAAACCCTGTGTTTTGTGTACTCACAACTGTAAACCTACTTTTGCCCCACCCCATATATTGAGAGATCTTTATATCCTCCTTTCTTTTATAAAAATAACATATTATATGCCATTTTCTCTACCTTGCTGTTTTTACTTAACATATCCTGGAATCATTCTATAGTAATCTTTAGGCTTTTCTTCCTCCCCCACTACATCGTATCCACTGTGAGGATGTGCCACAGATTACTCACCAGGCCTTTCCTGATGGCGAGTGGATCGCTTTTACTTTTTAATTATTATAAATAATATATTAGCCTCACTTATAAATATATGTTTTAAATATCTTTTTCTAATTTATCTTCGATAAATTCCTAAAAGTAGGATTGCTGGGTCAATAGATAAATTAATGTAATTTTGTTAGATGCTGCCAAATTGCCATCCATAGAGATTGTGGCAATGCTAGGAATATTAGCAATGCATGAGGGAGTTTGCCAACAAAATATGTTGTCTGACTGTTATTTTTTGTTAGTCTGTTCATGAAGAATGGTATCCCTGTGCTGTTTTACTTTGTAGTTCTTTTATAAGCAAGTCAAGTGACTTGATTGTCATTTCTTTGTTTTATTTTCCAGTTTTTCTGATCAGTTCTATTTTTCATATTTTATTTTTCAGAGTCAATACAGATTTGTATGTGAAGCTATTTTGAAAGTTTATGAAGAAGGATTTGTTAGACCCTTAACGACATCATCAAATAAATAAGAAAGCAAAAAATCTGGGATATGTGTTAGAAAACTGCTTTCCAATTATATTCACTGTGCCATAATACTGCTTGCAGGAAATGGCATCTAAACAAAAAATGAAGAACTGATAAAAACTGAAAACTTCAGCACTATTGCACTTTATGTTTTAAAAAAAGTCATTCTCAAAACCTATAATTCATGTGTTTAAAGACTATTTCATGCTTTGTTTCGAACAAATAGTGAATAACTGAGTATGTTCAGGGTAACTTATGAAATTTTGTAGTGGTGCCATGCAGTCCCCTACCAGAAGAATTGCCACAAACAAGGCTCAGAATTCTCATCATCTCTGTTACACCTGTACTTTGAAAGCAAAAAGAAGTAAACATCAGGCGTCAACTCTGGTGTTTGCAGTGATTCATGTACTTACTATATTACTTGATTACCAGATTTTATTTTTTAAATTTTAGCAATATCATTTTCAATATTAGCCAATACACTGCCTATGGATGCAGCACATCTTGCCCTACACTCCCCCTGTAGAGACCTGCTGTTCATAAGAAGAAAGGTGGAATTGCTTTTCCCAGGAAATGCTGCACATTGTCCATTTACCAGCATCTTACAGAAAGTATAAATATGAATCTACAGATTTTCTTGAATTTAATAATGTAACATATTTACCTTAAGGTTGGCTTATTCCAAATCATGTGATTTCATGTACTTGATATAAAGGAATGCATGTATTATGTCTTAACCCCGTAAGTGCCTTGAGACATCTGTGTATGTCTAATGAAAAGGCACTCATTTGACCCACTAGGAGGTATGTATGTATACTGTACACTTACATTTTTATGCATTTTTAATCAGTACACATTTGCAAATAACTTCCTGTATTGAGACTTATGCAGTCAAAGAAGGGTAAGGAAATTCTGTTTCTTACTCAGACCCTGTATTTTGTCACAGGAAGCAAAGGTAATTAGTGTTCTTCTGAGTGAGAGCTCTGCTGCTATGGAATTGTTTAAATCTGCACATTCCTTTCCTGAAAGACAGGGTTACAGTTTAGCAGCTCAAGTTAAAAGATGCTTTATTCTTCAAATTTCTATTTATTTTATCCCTTGCTTTACAAATGTCATCTAATATGCACATTAAAGTTAAACATACTGATACTCTAAGCTAGAGTTAGACCAGTTAGTTGTGGCTTATTTCTATTACTAATGGAATTATTACTCTTCAGCATTCATTTCAGTTCATACCACATTTTGTTCACACTAGTCTATTAGTCAGGATACTTCAAACAAGGAATGAAACATTGTTGACTTGTTTCAAAGTATAATCCCTCAGTAACTGAAATGAAATGAAATCCCTCAATAACTGAAATGAGGGGTTTTCTGGTCATTTTTGTATACCGTTAAGTTACTCCAATTTACATGTACTTAGAGGTTATAAGCATGTTACTTCATGGAGACTGTTGTAAGTGGAAATTTGCTCACCTATTGAAATGTTATAATTACACAATTATTTTATATGGATTATTGTTGAAATTTACTTTTACTGGTGTTTTCTGAATATTTCAGAATAGTATTGATAAAATCTAGGGTTGAATGGTGGATATTTTGGAATGCCATTTAGTATGAGGAGGGAAATGTACATTTTAAAATCTTCAGTATAATCTAAATGATGTTCTTTCAGATAGTCAAAATCTATAGTAATCAATTTTAGGAAGTTAAGTCCTAGTCATTAATAGCCAAGATACCAAATAAATTATTATTATAATATTTTGTTTTTAAAAAAGAATAGTAAACATAACCAGTATGTCTAAGAGAAATTCTCTTATCTATTTCTGAATTTCATAATCAAGACAGTATAAGAGTAAATAAGCTGTAGTTTTATTTGAACATTCCATTCTCTGCCAACAGATAAATGTAATATCGGCTGCTCTATGACATGATGATCAGTTGAAAAGTGAAATCATGTTCAGGTCTACATAATTTAAAACTGGGAAGTTTTTCACATGAATTAAAAAGAAAATTGGTCTGTTCTATGGATAGAATATGACAACCACAGATTTAAAAACAAAAGATACAGTTGTATAGAGATAAACAGATAAGTGACATGGTTAGCATGTTCTTTAGAGCTTAATGTTTACACTTCTGAGATTAGCTAATACTTGATGGCAGTTAGCACTGCTGCCTTTCTTAACCGCTAAGGCCAGTCTGTAAATCCCACACATATCAATTGTTCATCTGAGCGGTGTTCTCCGTCAGTATTGTTATGTACAAAAAGATTCTTCTTTAAAGGCATATTTATTGGGGGTCTTAAATTTAAAAATATGCTAATTATGCTTCTCTGTTCACTCAACAGGTAAGACATTATCCATTGCACCTAAGAATTTTTTAACCTGTTTATTGATCTATGTAGGGTTCTAGAATCATCCTAGCTTTGGTACACCAAGTAGGCCTAGATTTCACTCATATCATGTAACATCAAGTGATAAAAATGCCACATTACTTATATCTAAACTACTCTCTCCTTCCACTCCTCCCCCGCCCCCCCAATTAATCAACATTGACTGTTACTCTCACAAATGGAAGTAGTTATTGGTGAACCTCTCTGATTTATATGATGGTTTCACGATGTTCATTTCAAATGTATGTTTGAGCATCTGATTTGTGTCAGCACTCTGTACCCAGGAATATTTTGGAATAGACTTTACATTCACAAAAAGAACTGGTAGTATTTGTTAAACCAGTGCACTCATTCAAAATAGACGCAGAGTAACAGCATCTATTTTTATTTCCTTTGTGTGACCTCCTAGTAAAAGTAGGAGATGGGGAAAGGGTTGGTCATTTTGAAGAATAAAGAGAAAATGTATACTGATATATAAAAACTGGCTTCAAATGTATAAAGGTATGTTAAGTCATTAAGACAATTGCTTGAAGGTTTCAAGTACTAATATTACACATAAGATACTTTAGTGTGTTTCACAAAAGCTAATGCTAAGAGAGGTAAAGGATTATTTTAACTATGTAGTTGTTTATAATTTGTTGGCAGATCTGATCAGATCTAATCAGGTATTTGAGCAAAAGCCTCCTGTTTCCACAGGCAGTACCATGTACAACATTAGAGCGAAAAGGAACCTGAAAGACTTTTATCTAATTTCACTGTTATTTTAGGCAACATGTGTGATTATCATAAATTCTTATGAATTTTAGGGTTTCAGCGCAAGAATTATATTCAGGCAGTGATTTCACTATGATTCGCTTAGTTTAGAAAATAACTAGACTTTTCAAAGTGATCCTCAGTGGGGCCTGATGCAGTTTGCTAGCCATGCTTCCGTGACAGATCATAAGCTTTTGTAAGGTGTTTAAGCTGTATATGTGCGGTGCAAAAACATTCTAAAATGCAAATTAGAAGGCTGATTTTTAAAAGCACTTAAAACATAAAACTAAGATTTAGAATATATGTCCACTTGCAATCAAATAATTTATGTGCATAATGTGAACATGTAGTAGCATTACTTGTTTTACAATCTTATCAGGAAGGGAGAAGAAGGAAACAAGAATTTTTAACAGTGTTCTATTTAATATCTGTGTTTTGAATGTTTAAAATATTCTGACGGTAAGGTTGCCAAAGTAGGTTTGAATTCATAAAAATTATTTATACCACAGTAATGTGGGGTATGTTTACATCTCTTTTATTTTGTTGTAATTATTTTGTAGTTTAGGTGAATTTCCATTTAAGTCCCTTAGAGTTACACATTATGGTAAATATTTGTTGGAATAAACATCTCTTAATAACATGACAAGACCAAGATAAATTATGCCACAGTTTGCTTTTATGTAATTGCCACATCAACAAAGTGACTCTATTAGGACTGCTTACTTGCCACGTTTGCTTCAACTATCCCACCACTGCTCTTGCAGCATTTTGTGTGTGTGTGTGTGTTGTTTCCTCCAAGTAAAAGAGCTATGTTAATTGAAACCCACTGGATTAATTGAATCAAATATCAGAATTATTGATCCATTGGCAAAAATTTATTGGTGCCTCAGTGTGATCACAACACAAGTTGTAGCAACCGTTTTGTGAAATTCTTTGAGAGTTATGTAGAAACTCATTTACATAATAAAACATTTTAGGACTAATTGCTAATAGATAATTTCAGCAATTTTATAAAGAGCCCATGAAATGAATCTCTAAATTGAATTTGGGGGATTCAACTTTCTTTACAATGTCTACACAATTTTTTATTGTATACAGATTTCATTCTTAGTAGCAATTACAATAAGCCTTTCAATGTTATCAAAAACAAGCCCTATTTCAGTCAGAAATTAGACATTTTATTTCCAAAATCTTGGTGAAAATACCAATTTTATTCCTGTTTCCTATGTAAATTTGCTGCTGTTTATTTGTATGTTCTCTACGGCAGTTTCCTGTTGATTTCTAAAGTTTAATATTCATTGTTTTCATTTTAGTAATGCAAGGTAAATGGGCAGCCAGAAGTAGTATCTGCTGGGGTGCAATTCATCAACACTGGCTAGACATGGTTCATTGCATAAATAAGTAAACTGATCTTTTTTAATTTACAAAGTGAAAGGTATTAGTAATAGTTCAAGTTAAAAGCTACAATTCTAGGAAGAAATCCTAATGTTTAACTTCCTGAAACATTTCAAAATTTCAAATACAGGAATGAAAACGTTTTAAAACCTTGTGCTCATAGAAGTTTTAGTTAAATACTGTCGAATTTTTCTATTGTGGTGTGAATGATACAGAAAATATTTTTCTATGGGCAAAAGATTGAAACTTCTTTTCATTGTTTAAAAAGGATAAAATGATATTTGTCTTTCATGCTGTAAAGAAAATGAATATCTTTCAATGTTATGAGAATTATGACTTGATTATGGGGATACTCTTTGGTTTAAAAAAAAGTGAGATTAAAAAGGAAAGGAAGCGTGTATTCCACTTCATTATAGAAAATGAAATCTTAGAAGAAAATGTAATTTCATTAAAGAAGAGCAATCATTGCCCTAGCCAGTTTGGCGCAGTGGATAGAGTGTTGGCCTGAGGACCAAAAGTTCCCGGGTTTGATTCCGGTCCAGGCTTCTCCCCCAACCCTGGCCCTGGTCAAGGGCTCCTGCAGAAGGCAGCCAATCGATGTCTCACATCGATGTTTCTCTCTGTCTTTCCCTCTCTCTTGCACTCTCCCTAAAAATCAATGGAAAAATATCCTCGGGTGAAGATTAATAAATAAGAGCAGTCGTCATTGAGGCATATTTCAAATTAATGTACATTCTTTTTCATTTTGCTTTGTTTTAGCTCTAGAATAGGAACTTTCAAGAAAATGTTTGCATACTGTTTTGAAATGTAATACAACTGAATTCTAGATTTCTCTAGTGTGGAAGGTTCTTTTTGTGTGACGGAAAACATTGTGCTGACATGTTTACCATGAAGGAAAGTTTCAGGCTTTGTCACTACTGCAGCCACAAATGAGGACATCATTGTGAGAGTGTGACTTTGATGAAGCCAGGAAACCATGCCTAAGGTTTAGCACAGTAGATATGTGCAGAGGCCCCTGACAAAGAGTTTTGCCTTTTTATTCTCAGTATCAGACAGATGAGCCCAACTCTGACTTGTCTTATATGTTTAAGGGTTTATTAAGTCAACTGAGCAAAATACAACCAAACCCTCCCACTCCCCCTGTATTTTAAGCCAACATCTTTAGGTATGGTGGATTTATTTAACCATTTGTTTAAGGGTAGTATTTACTATTTGTTACTTACTACCTGGACGCATTCTATTGACACCTTGCTTCCACCCTCCGACTTGTAAAAAATCATTACTTTCCCTTATGCAGTTGAGTCTTTGTGAAGTACCCTGAGCAACTGTGAGGTGATCTCTTCCCTCATTAACTTTTGTTAACAGTTCTTAAAAGATTAGTCTCAGGGCCCCTTAACCCTGGGAGTTTCCAAATTTAGCAGGATTATTTGTGATAACCTTAAAATGCCACATTGCTAAGTGAAATTGTCACCATAAAGCCATCAAAGGGGCTCACCCCTGCTTGCAATCTTAGACCCAGATAGGTACTGATTTGTGGTTTCCCCAAATCCACTGTAGTCACAGTTGAGCCCATTTTACCTTCTACTTAAAAGAAGCTTTTAGTTTTTGCTTTGAATTGTAGTGTCCCAATTATTTGCCTTTCTGGGCAAGAGAATTTCAACCCAATTCTGGGATTCTCTTGCCCCCACCTTTTCCCATCTTTAGTGAGCTGGCAAGATTTTTCATGTTTTCTTGTATTCTATAGAGTAGGCCAGATTTTAATGCTGAAATTGATTCCTTGAATTTCAAATAGTAGCACTTTATTTCATGCTTACTACTGACTTAATTTATACATTTAAAAATATCCTAGGAGTCTTGTAAATATGAAAAAGATGTAATGGGTTAGTATATAGAAGTCATTGGATTAGACCCAAGTTTAAATGCTTTACAATGATCTCTCTCTTTTTTTAATGATCTCTTGAGCATTTGATATTTGAAAGGTAACTGTGTGATATTTAGCTTTTCCACTTTTCTGTAATTTATTTAGTACAATAGAGGCTGCCCACTTGACTATGTTGCTGGACGCTGAGTTCTCGCAGCTAGCTTCAGCCAGGTTCGGTTTACGATAACCATTTCTGCTTTGTATTTTTGTACATTACGTAAATACTTGGAAATCCATTTGTTTAGGTTTGTGTTGTGCTTAGGGGTTAAGTCAGTACTGCACCACAAATAAGTTGAAAGGGTAAAAACCTGACACTTCAGATACATGTCAAGGGACGGCATTTAAGAGAATAAAAAACGGTTTACATTAAGCTGTTTTCATTTTCTATCATTAGAATATATGTGCTTAAGAAATTAGAACTGCCCAATTCACTGTTTCTACAGCATCATGACATTGCATTTATAATCCATTGTTGTAATCTTTTCAAATAAGAAAAGCTAGTCTTTATTTTCTACAGTGTAGGCTTAACTTTATGACAAATAGTTACTATATATTCATTGGTGATGTTTATAAATCTATGTAGAGGGTGTTTTAATTTGGAATTTTTTTCTTGTAACAGGTGCTATATGTAAATATAAAGGGCAAAAAGTCACTTACTTAAAAGTATATTTACTAATTAAAATATAGTTTTGCATTTCTGCTGCCATTTCACATTTCATTGTACTGAACTTGTAGCAATGGAATTATCTCCCTAATTTTTTAAACTAACTCCTCTCCCACTTTACAAAAATATATCTCCATCAATAGGGTTTGTTCCCTAATTAAGAGGCAAAGAAGCTTAGGATTTTGTTTTGTTTTTTAATGTGTAAGCTTGAATTTGGTCAACACTGGGTAATTTGAAATCACTGTGTGTCATGTAATTTACTGTATGCTTGAAAGGCCTGTGTAGTTATTTGTCTTAATATCAATGGAATTATAATCCCTACTGTTAATTCATGTAAAAGTATCTAGAATACTAGCAGCAAACAGGATAAAAATGCATTAAAACTGTTTTAGCCCTGAGAGTGACTTACATTATATAAAATGCTATGACCTGTATTTTGTTGGCCATATTCATTTGATTGAGAAATAGTTGTCCAGGTACAAACGTGAAAAACTCTAGCTGTGACTTAATTATTCAATTGCTAAATAAAGATGTGCTTTATTTAAAATATAGGAGTGTTGAAGGTTATTTTATGGGAATTTTTTGTTGTTGGGCTTCTCTGACAACGATTATGTTCATTTAATGGGTGATCGGAAGGGATTTCTAGAATTACAGGCTCACATAGTGGCTGTATTGGGGGAGGGAGAGGGTGTGTAGGAAGTAGGAGACATTTAGAAGAATGTCTGATGATCTAGCACCAGCCCCTCTACTCTGGTATTCCTAATGTAAGACCTTGTCAATCAAAATAAAGGAACTTTATTTCTATTCCTGAGTCAGCTTCGTATCTTCCCCAAGTGCAGTTAAGCGTTGCATTTTTCATCAGAAAGGAAATAATTTTTAGAGAAAGCATTAATATTTAAATACTTTTACATCAAAATTATATTAAAAAGACAAAAAACATTTATGATTATGCCATGACTGTTCTTATGTACACGATTATAAAAATATAAGCAATATAAGGAAGATCCAAAAGGAGTTCTGAAAGCCACATTCTCCACAACTAAGGATAGTTCCCCTCAAATCAGTGGCAACCTCTGTTAAATTTCTTGTATTTTGTTATGGGGGGGGGAGGAGCGGGGGCGGCGGGGAATGTGCCTGCATTTGTGTGTACATATACATTTTGTTAATGTCAGAGAGGTTGTACAATACATTCTGCAGTTTGCTTTGTCATCTTGGGAATATTTCCATATCTGCATATTCAGGTCTTCCTCATTCTTTTTAATCACTGCCTTGTACTCCATCATAGAATTTAATTTTTTGATGGATACCTGGCTTGTTTTTAGTTTATACTGTACAAGCAATGCTACAATGAGCATTCTTATACAAATATTGTTATTAATCATTGCAAGTATATGCATAGAGCACATTTCTAGCAGTGGGATTGCTAAGTCATAGGACACCTACCTACACTTAAATTTTTTTTTTCCCATTGTTTAAATGCCTTTATTTCTTTCAAATCAAACTGAAAAGGCAGGATAACAACTTGATATTTTTGGCTACTGGGCAACAGTGTTTGGCAATTTTCAAAAAAAAAAATACAAATCATCACTAAGTATATAAAAACTTCATTAGAAATAACAAATGCAAATCAAAACGAGACTACTGTTTCTATTAAAGTGGCAAAATATATCTTTTTGAGAGAGAAACATGGATTTGTTGTTCCACATACTGGTGCATTCACTGGTTGATTCTTGCATGTGTATCCTGATTGGAGGTTGAACCCGCAACCTGGGCATATCTGGACGACACTCTAACCCACTGAGTTACGTGGCCAGGGCCAAGTAGTCTTTTAATGGCCACACATGCCCGGTGTTGGAACGGTTCAGCCACGCGAGCCTGTCTTCCTCTGCAGGGTAAACAGCACGGCCAGTCCTGAGGCATGTGCACTGCACACCCTGCAATCCCACGTTTCACCCGAGGGAACAATTAGGAATGTGCATACAGGTTCAGCTACCATCTAACCGGATTGTTTAAATAAATACAGAACTACGATGGCAGACTAAAAACAAGGGTGTACACCAGGAGATGTCTACACGCAAGAGAAGTTGGTGTGTTGTTAAATGGACAAAGCAAGTTATAACAGTACAGTACGGGCTCATATTTGTTTTAAAAACCATACATACGTGTAGAAAACATTGAGATGGACATACACAGCATTACCACTGGCAATCTGTGGATGGTGGAAATACGAGGGATTAAAAATGTTTATGCCCATTTTTGTATTTATCTGCAAAGAATGGGCACTCTTTCTGTGATTAAGAAAAGGAAAGTCGAAGCCTAGTTTTAGAGAATGCTTTGCCGGAGCTTGGCTGTGCTAGGAGGGGCCCTTCGCCCACAGAGGCATCTACTTGGTTTTGTTCCTCCCAACCTGAGTGGAGAATTCTCAGTTGTCTTTCTGTAAATGCCATAATCATGGACACTAGACCACTTGTCTAGAAAACGGTTCCCTCATTTCTGCTGGAGCTCTGACCAAGGAGGAGGAAGTGGGCCAGTTGCAAAACCAAGCCCAAGGCCCACCTGTTACTGAGGGAGCCCTTAGAGTAAGCTCTCGGGGGAGGGGACAAGCCGACTCAGAGAGGCGGCCCTGAGTTAGTCCTCGTGCAATGCCAGGTCTCCTGGGTCTGAGAGGTGGGCGATGGGGAGGAACCTGGGCCTGGCTGCACAGAGTCCTGCTGAGGCGAGTCATTCCAGAAGAGAAACGACAGAACCACTGAAGTCCTAGTGGAAGGCGAGATACTTGGCTAAAGTCACAGGGTTAGAGCAGCCCCCCAGCTGTAGCCACAGAGGCCTCTGGGTGGAAGGTTTGTATTGGGGGTTGGAGTAGAGATTCCAAACGAACCGGGCCCAGCAGGTTCAGTAAATGACATTATCCATTAAGGAAGTCTTTCTTGAGAACAAAGGAAGCAGTAACTTGTCCAGAAAAGACAAACCTACACACTCCTGTGCAACATGGCCAAGGCCTATTCCTCTGAGACCCCCGTCCTCTTCCGGGGCCTCCGATCCCGGAAAACGGCCCAGGCTGAGCTTTCCTAGGGTGGCTCCCGATGGGGCTCAAAGTCTGAATCTCAACGAACAGGCTGTCAACCTCATCAGGGTTTGAAGGGAAGAGGGGCCGCATTCATCTTCACCACGAAAGGCTCCTATCAGCCTAGAGGTGAGGTTCTCACACTGGCATAGAGGTGCACCCGCAGCATTTCTGATCAAATACTAACGCTTGTAAAGGTTATACGTTTACAGAGAATAAATGCCTGTGAAGTTAGCCACACAACAAAGTCACTCTCAGACATCTGTGTGCCTTCTTGAGAGAGGAAAAAGGTGAAGCCTCCACTATCAGCACACGAGCATCGTGTGGCTGAAAGGTGGGTGATACTCGTCCAGAGCAAGCAGCAGGGGAGCCCCGGGTAAAGGGGAGCCCCAGGTAAAGGGGAGCCCCAGGTAAAGGGGAGCCCAGCAGGATGCAGGGGGGAGCAA
>NW_006295062.1:2066991-2068827 GCF_000327345.1 Myotis davidii
CCTCAGAGCTGGCACAGCACCGCCTTCCGGTTCCGGCCCTCCGCCGACACTAGCTCGTTCCGCGGCGCCGTGGGCTCCATCGCCGCCGCCAGTCGCTACACTTAAATTTTAATAAATATTGTGTAATTGTTCTCAGAGAAGAATCTACCAGTTTATGCTTCCAACCAAAGCATATGAGAATGTTTCCCCGCATTCTTATTAGAACTGCTACCCTACTTAATTTTTTTGCTCACCTTATAAACGAAACATTTTATTTTGATGTATTTCTTCTACAAGATTAAACAGACTTTTATATTTACTGACCCCTTGTATTTCTTGTTTTCTAAATTTCATATTGCTATCTTTATATCAAGTTGTATGATGTTTTATTCATTATGAGATTTTGGAAATTAAAGAAATTAGTCATGCTGCAAAACCTGTTTCTTATGGTGTGATCTTTGACTTCTTTTTGAGGGCTCGGGTGGTATGATGACGTTTTTAATACTTTTGTAAGCAAATGTAGCAACCTTTTTAATAACATCTGAGTTTGGGGTATGCCTGCAAAAACTTGTTCTAATTCCTTTTAGCTCGCCATCTATGACTGAGGCTCTCTTAACCACCATCAAACTAACCTACTCAGTACTGACACTTGTCTTCCTGTTGTGTGCTCCCCTGGCCACTGTGGACTGTTCTCAGTCATGCCGGAACTCTTCTAGTTTCAGTAATTAAGTTGTAAGCTTACGAAAACGAAAATCATGTGTTTATTTGCTAACCTGCATATGCAAATGTGTTTGCCTTTACTATATTTATGTATTACATAAGCCAATGAAATGTGAGTGTGAAAAGGAAGAGAGGTTGGGGTGTTTGCAAAAAGCCTTATAACTCATTAAAACTTTATTCTGCCGAAACCGGTTTGGCTCAGTGGATAGAGCATCGGTCTGTGGACTGAAAGGTCCCAGGTTCGATTCCAGTCAAGGGCATGTACCTGGGTTGTGGGCACATCCCCAGTGGGGGGCGTGCAGGAGGCAGCTGATCGATGTTTCTCTCTCATCGATGTTTCTAACTCTCTATCTCTCTCCCTTCCTCTCTGTAAAAAATCAACAAGATATATTTTAAAAAAAAACTTTATTCTACATTTGTAATACCTTAACCAATAGAGAGAGAGAGAGAGAGAGAGAGAGAGAGAAAGAGAGAGAGAGAGAGAGAGAGGAAGGAAGAAAGGAAGGAAGGAAGGAAGGAAGAAGGAAAGAAGGAAAGAAAGAAAGAAAAAGAAAAAAGAAAGGAAAAGAAAAGGAAATAGTATGGGCAAGACAACTGTGAGAATAAAAGAAAAAGGAATAGATGAGAGACTGATAAAAATAGTTAATGCACTTGGAGTCTGTTTTATGCAACAAAGACAAAGGGATTATAACTGGGCTCACACCTTACATAAAAAGAGTCACAAATGAATATACATTTATATATCTTTAGCAAAAACAAAATTCTACTTGCTCCTTTAAATGTTTGGGTTTTTTTTTATTCAGCCAACCATTACTTCTGATCTGTTGGGGTCCAGCCCAAGCATGTCCAGGGGTTCCCAAAGGTATGGACAGAGTCAGCGAAGAAGGAATGACACTGAGACAGCGTTCAGTTGATCTCTTTTTATTCTCCTACTAGAGGCACGGTGCACAAAAATTTGTGCACTGGCGGGACGGGGGGGGTGTCCCTCAGCCCCACTTGTGCCCTCTCACAGTCTGGGACCCCTCTGGAGATAACGACCTGATGGCTTAGGCCTGCTCCGGGTGGCAGAGGGCAAGCCCAATCCCTAGGTGCAGCCCTTGGTCAGGCTCAGAGCAGGGCTGCCTGGGGGGTTGGGGG
>NW_006295062.1:2071892-2072689 GCF_000327345.1 Myotis davidii
GAAAAAGTTTGTTTGTGTAGGACTAGCCAATTTACTACAGAGAAGGGGGACTAGATACAGCTCCAGCGTGGGCTGGTCTACTAAGAAAGTATAAATCATTACTGGTCTGTGTGAAGTAAGAGCTACTTTGATTTATTCTGCTTTCTGTTGATACGCTTGGCTGAATGTTTGGGCTGGCCCCTTTAATAGTCTTCAAAGCCTCTTGCAGCTGCGAGAATTATTTTTTCTCAGAGTCTTTTGCTCACTGTTAAAGGGGAATCAGCCTACTTAGTTAATAAAGGTTTCTGTCTATCAGCTGTTCTTACCTAGGGTGTAATTTACTGTATTAAACTGAAGTTCTGGGGTAGATTTAAAAGTTATAATATTAATGCTTTTGATTTATAGCGATTCTGTGAATGGGAGTGGCCCACTTTCCAGGAGGGGTGGCCGGATGCAAGGTCTATTGATCTGACCGCTGCCTACCGGGTCCATTCTGTCATATACGGCCACCCTGGGCATCCTAATCAAATTCCTTATATTCAGGTTTGACTTGACATATTGTCCAAGAAACCCTGGTGGATGGGGGCTTGCCTCCTCAGGAGAAAATTGGGACAGAGACAGACAATTCTTTTGGCCGGACCCCAGAAGGGAAAGGCTCCCCCGGTCCTTCAGGGAGAGTAGGAAGAACCCATTAGCAGGCCGCCCCCTATGGTCCTCTTGAATATTTTGTAGTAGTCTGAGGAGGATAGGTTTTAGTTCTTCCTTGAATGTTTGGTAAAACTCCCCTGTGAAGCCGTCTGGTCCTGGGCTTTTGTTTC
>NW_006295062.1:2075298-2078827 GCF_000327345.1 Myotis davidii
CAAAGATCTTATATGCCTACATGCATAACTTATGGACACAGACAATAGGATGGTGAAGAAGGCCTGTGGTGGGGCAGAAACCAAGAGGAAAGGGGCAATGGGGGGGAGAAGGGGGATATCTGTAATACTCTCAACAATAAAGATTTAAAAATAAATAAAATAAAAATGGTTACAGTTAGACTTTTCTGTGTTTCCTTTTAAATCATGCTTGTACATATGGGTCAACTATATATAAAATTTCCCCCAATACTGTTACAAAATGTTCAAATATAGAGGAATACTTGAACAGTGAGCACCTATATACCTATTCCCCTAGTTTCTACAATTAACATCCAACTATATTTGCTTTATCACATATGTGTTCATCCACTAAGCCTCTCTTCATTCATCAATCCATCTTTTGTGCATTTCATTAAATGATGTCGCCGACATATGTACACTTTACCCCTGAGCACCTCAGCATGCATATCATTAACTAGTATTTAATAATTTTCTTTCTTGACATGAAATTTTTATCAATAAAATAAGCAAATTTTGTCTAACATTTATAAAGGATTTTTTTGTTGTTTTTTTTACACCAGACTTGCAATGAATTCTGGTACAACTAGGTTTACCTAATCCCGCATTTCTGGTTCTTGCTGCTCCTTTCTCCCCACTCTGTAGGGCACTGCCCCTCCCCCTTTCCGCCCATCCCCTGGTCTGACCAACATTTATTAAGTTTTGATACACACACATACATATGTATATGTATACATGTTTGTGTGTGCATGTGTGTGTGTGTGTGTGTGTGTGTGTGTGTGTGTAACTGAAACTTCTACATAATGGCTTCATATAGAACAACATCACCCAAGAAAGCTTCCTTTTTCACCTTCCCAGTCCATTTCTACACTCACCTTTCCTTTCTTTATTGGTTTCCTAGTGCTACCATAACAAAGTACCACAAACTGAGTAGCTTAAAAAAACAAAAATTTATTGTCTCACAATGATGAAGTCCAGTAGTCCAACATCAGGTGTTGGCAAAGCCATGCTCTTCCTGAGGGTGCTAGGAACAGGTCAGTCCGAGGCTTAACCTTATATTGGCTCCCCACACTGATCACATTAGATATGTGGGTTTCTACCATAATTTATTAAATAATTCCTCTGTTTTTAAACTTTGGCTATTAAAAAAAGGATACACACACAAAATGACAGCGAGGGTAAGTGGGTGCTACACAGACACGCTCCTGGGACCAAACTGGAATTACAATTAAAATTTTAAAAATTCCCGAATTATCAACTGAAGATTAGCTAGATAGAACCGGGATAACCAAAGACAGAAAGTGGAAACCACATGATTATGCCTCAGCTGTTCAAAAATTTTCCTAGACTCTGCAGTCCTTTCAGTTTGATTTTATTGGAGACATCTGACTGATGATGAGATTAACATTGGTATGGTGTTTTTCTAATTGGGAGGGATATCTCTACTGCAGATGCCTCCTGTGAGGTACAAGGGGTCCCAGCCCCATATCAGACCCCCAGTCCAGGACTCCACTGCTGGGAAGAAAAGTCCCCATAACTTTAGGCTGTAAAAGACAGTGGAGACTGTGGCTGAATGACACAGAAGCTGCTGGAGACCCAGGCAGTTCCTCTTAAAGGGCTGGCACACAAACTTGCACGGTCTTACTTCCTCTGAGTTCCAGCTCTGGGCAGCAGCATCAGGGCAACCAAAGACATACATGGAAGAACGGGATTGTCTGGCAAGGGGAGAGTAACTCGAGTATGGCTTTCTCCCAGATGGGGTTGCTCGCAGGGGTCATTGTTCTTGTGCTAGGACTTCCTCCATTGCATAGCTCACTGGCAGCCACATCTGAGTTTCCATCAGTATGGCTCACACTGTTCACTCCGCCCTGGTGATTTCCTGAAACCTCACCCCATCCAATTTACAGCCCCACCAAAGATGTTTGCAGCAGCTTTTCCATATGAATGGCCTGTCCTGGCTTAGTCTCTCAAACAAGCAGCAGCTGGCATCATCATGCCCCATACCTATTAACAAGAGGCCCAAGACTTGGCACTACCACCAGCCTGCCTTACTTCCAAAACTGGGCCTTGCCTGGGAACTTCCAAGCCCAATACAAGTAGCAGCCATCTGCATATAGGTCTGTAGCTCCTGCTGGGTGACCCCAGACTGTGGCTGAATTTGCACCTCCCAGGGGGCCCCAGAGCCAGTGTACCTGGTGAAGAGCTTCAGACCATAGCAGATTACAACTCTACACATCCATAAGTGACACACTCAAAGGGTAGACTCAGCACCAAGGCCCCACTGAAGCAAGTCCTGCTTCATAGGGGTGTCTCCTGCAAAGCAACTCTTTCACTGTAGTTGCAGCTGCTCCTCACAGCCAATTGGCCTGGACAACAACTCCTCCCAGTGATACTAACAACAATCAATGCTCAACTATAACAAGACTGTGCACACAGGGGCATATCTAGAGTGCCCAGCTCACATGACTGGAGAGGCTGAGCCTCTGGGCCCTACAGGACACCTTCTACACAAGGCCACTCTACCAATTTCAGGATACATAGCTCTACCTAATACAGAGATACAAATACAGGGAAGCTGCCAAAATGCAGAGACAAAGAAACATGTCACAAATGAAAGAACAGAAGAAATCTCCAAATGAAGTAGAAGCAAGCAAACTACTGGATATAGAGTTCAAAACAATGGTTATAAAGTTGCTGAAGGATCTTATTGAGAGCTTCAAGGGACTCAATGAGAACTTCAAGGGACTTAATGAGACTTTCAAGGATCTTAGTAAGAATGTCGAAGACATGAAAAAGGACCAGTCAGAAATTAAGCATACACTAACTGAAATAAAGAATAATTTTTAGGGAATTCAACAATAGAATAGAAGATTCCAAGAATTATATCAATGATTTGGAATATGAGGAAGCACAAAACACCCAATCAGAAGAGCAAAAAGAAGAAAGAATAAAAAAATATGAAGATAGTGTAAGGAGCCTCTGGGACAACTTTAAGCCTACCAACATTTGCATTACGGGGGTGCCAGAAGAAGAGAGAGAGCAAGATATTGAAACCTATTTAAAGAAATGACAGAAAACTTCCCCTATCTGGTGAAAGAAATAGACTTACAAGTTAAGGAAGCACAGAACATTCCAAACAAGAGAAACCCAAAGAGGCCCACACCTAGATACATCATAATTAAAATGCAAAAGGTTAAAGATGAAGAGAGAATCTTAAAAGCATTAAGAGAAAAGCAGTTACTTACCAACAAGGGAGCTCCCATAAGACTATCAGCTAATTTCTCAACAGAAACTTTGCAGGCCAGAAGGGAGTGGCAAGAAATATTCAAAGTGATGAAAAGCAAGGACATACAAACAAGATTATTCTACCCAGCAAAGCTATCATATACAGTACAGTAGAAGGATAAAGAGCTTTCCAGATTAAAAAAAAAAAAAAACTGAAGGAGTTCATCAAAAACAAACCAGTATTATAAGAAATGTCAAAGGATCTTCCAGAAGGAGGAGGAGGAGG
>NW_006295062.1:2079517-2084898 GCF_000327345.1 Myotis davidii
GGTATGTGTGTGAGCTAGTCTAAGTGCGTGTGTGCATATGTATATGTATACATGTTTGTGTGTGCATGTGTGTGTGTGTGTGTGTGTGTGTGTGTGTGTGTGTAACTGAAACTTCTACATAATGGCTTCATATAGAACAACATCACCCAAGAAAGCTTCCTTTTTCACCTTCCCAGTCCATTTCTACACTCACCTTTCCTTTCTTTATTGGTTTCCTAGTGCTACCATAACAAAGTACCACAAACTGAGTAGCTTAAAAAAACAAAAATTTATTGTCTCACAATGATGAAGTCCAGTAGTCCAACATCAGGTGTTGGCAAAGCCATGCTCTCTCTGAGGGTGCTAGGAAAGGATCTATTCATATGTCTCTCCTAGCTTCTGGTAGCTTCAGACCTTCCTTGGGTTTTAAATGTCATTCCAATTCCCCATCTTCACAGGACAGCTCCCTGTGTTTCTGCATCCTTACATGCCCATGCTGCTATAAGAACACCAGCCATATTGGATTAGGGCCCATGCTACTTCAGTATCACCCTATTTCCAAATAAGGTCACATTCTCAGGTGCTGGATTTTGGACTTCAACATGTCTTTTGTAGGGGTAGACACAATACAATCCTTAACATTACCAAAGACAATCAGTATTTCTTGTCCCAAAGATTACATTAACCTGTCCTAGAATTGTGTATAAATGAAATGAATATATATGTATGTGTGTATATGCATACACACATTAAGACTTGTTTATAGTCAAAATGTCTGAGATCCATCAGGGTCTTTTGTTTCTTTTAATTGGTAAGTAGTAGTCCATTTATTAATACAACAATTTCTTTACCAGTCTCCTTTTAATGGGTAGCTGGGCTTTGAGGCATTCTCAGTTTTGGGGGTATTATCAATAAAAATGCCATGGACATTGCTGTACAAATTTGCTTATGGGCAACTGCTTTCATTTCTATTGAGTAAATATCAAGGAGTGGAATTTCTGGGGCCATTAGGAATATTTTAAATTTTGATCGATACTGTAAAATTGGCTTCCAAAATATATATCACTTTACAATTCCATCAATAATGTAAATGTGTCTTCTTCCCTTCTGGATATTATGACTTAAATTTTCTCATATGTAATAAGATGATATATTAAATATGATTAGCAAGATTGAATATCTTTTTGCTTGTTTATTGTCCATAAATATTTCTTTTTTTGGTGAATTCCTCATTCAGGTCTTTTATTTTGTAATTTAATCTACTTTTAAAAAATTGTTTGGATTTCTGCTTCTGACCATGAGGGAGTAAAAGAGCCCAGAATTATCTTCCTAGTGTAAATAACTAGAAAGTTTGACAGAGTGTAGGAAACAACTTTTATAATATTAGACCAAAGTTAAACAAGACTGTAATCCTGAAAAGAGAGAGAAATAAGTGAGGTGAGCCTTACCATAAGCCAAATTTTTCTATGTGGAGGCAATTTATAAACTGGAACCCAAAAAGGACAGGTAATCTCGCTACTTGGAGAGACATATCAGAGTTTTATGAAGTTGGGGCTGTTTGAAATTATAAAGCAAAGTCCCAGAGGAGGAAATTACTTTGAGAGGGATTTCAAGAAATTTACATAAAAGTCACAGAATATTAATGTTTGCATATGGTGAAATTCCATGAGGCCAAACAAGAAAAATATTTGAGGAAATACAATTACCAACTCTTAACATGAATATCCCCACAGATGGGCACAATGATGGGATAATTCAAGTTATTTTTCGGCAAGTAGAGAACTCTCTTTGAAAATACAGGGCATTCAATAAAGGCCAAACTTTAGAAGTAAGATTAAAGAAACTGTAGAATAAAGGCTATTTTACCCTCATCTAAAAGATCTTTAAAACCACTCTTAAAATGATCAAATTAATTAACTAGTTACTTCACTGCCTGACAGATTAAAAATGCACTTAAAAATATCATTCAACAAAATTGAATTAACCATACCCATTTTCTAAACAAAAATTGCCATAAGTAGAAGGAAGCAAGTAAATATAACCCTTAGGGGGTAAATAATTTACAAGGAACAGATTCAGAAGTGGTAAAAAGGCCTGCAGTGCAGACTTTCTTGGAAGGCCCTCAAGGAGGTCCTGGACAATCAGGGAAAAACTGAGTTGTGTGGCTCCAGGGTGGGGCCATTTGTCCCTTGCACACCAACCAGTGCCACTATCCTGTGCAGACCACCTCCTTCACACAGCCAAATCTTGGTCTGTTTGGTCCTAATGAACTCTGTTGACATCCTGAGACTCCCCTGAGACCCAATCCCATCCCAAAGATCTGAGTGCACCTAGCAGTTGGTAGTTGGCCTTCGTGTACCCTGGAAATTTTGCTGAGTGACCTTAGACTCAGCACTGGTGCCAAGTTTGAATCCATATCAATCTGGTGAAATCAGTCAACACTATCTGGTGATTCACTGAGAACCTACTTCATGCAACTTGCTACCTCCCAGGGGCAGCCATAAACTGTGGGTCACTTTGTAGCTCCAAACAAGTGGCCCAGGGCCAGTCACAGGCAGTGGCTGACATTGATCTGCACAAGTCCCTCCCAAGAGGCCCCATAACCAATACACACAGTGGTGGGCTTCACACCACATTAGAGCATGACCCAACAGCTCCACAAGCGGCACACAGAGGGAGATCTCGGCAGACACCAGGCCCTGCTGGGGTTAATTCTGCTCTGTGGGGTCAGCCCCCTGCACAGCAGCTCATATACATAATAAATCCTCATATTAACCAGCCTGAGAGTCAACCCCACCCACAGATGGGTCAGCAATCAAAACTCAACTGCAACAGGAGGACTCACATGGCCCACATAAAGGGCATTTATAGAGCACCTAGCTCCTTTGATCAGGGAGACTGCAACACTGAGCTCCCCAAGACACTTACTGCATGAAGCCAGCTTACCAAGACTGGGAGACACAGCAGATCTATGTGATACACAGAAACAAGTAGAGAGAGGCAGCCAAATGGGGAAATAAATAAATAATACCCCAAATGAAAGAACATGAGAAGTCCCTAGAAAAGGAACTAAATGAAATGGAGGCAATAGAGAGCAGAGACCCACGGGGAGTGGGCCCAAGACATCAGTAGGACATCCCCTAAGGGCCCCAGGATTGGAGAGGGTGCAGGTCAAGCTGAGGGACCCGTAGCCCAGCTGGTGTGACTCAGTGGTTTAGGGTTGACCCATGAACCAGGAGGTCACAGTTCGATTCCCAGTCAGGGCACATGCCCGGGTTGCAGGCTTGATCCCCAATAGGAGGTATACAGGAGGCAGCCAATTGATGTTTCTCTCCCTCTCCTTTCCTACCTCTCTAAAATCAATAAAAACATTTAAAAAGAACAAACAATGGTTATAATGATGTTCAAAGAACCTAAAGGAAGAATGGATGAACTCAGTGAGAACATAAACAAAGAAGTAGCAAGCACAAAAAGGAACATAGAAGCTGTTAAAAAATAACCAGTCAAAAATTAATACACCAGAAGGAATCAACAGCTATGAAGCAGAGGATGAAATCAGCTATTTAGAAAAAAACATAGCAGAAATCACACAATCAGAGCAGCAAAGAAAAGGATATATGTGTGTGTGTGTGTGTATATAAATATTAGCGGCCCGGTGCATGAATTCGTGCATCAATGGGGTCCCTCAGCCTGGCATGCAGGATCAGACCAAAACCAGCTCCCCAACATCCCCTGAGGGGTCCCGGATTGTGAGAGGGCGCAGGCCAGGCCACGGGACCCCACCAGTGCACAATCAGGGCCAGGGAGGGACGCAGGAGGTTGGCCAGCTGGGAAGGAACCATGGGAGGGCTCCAGGGCGTGTTTGGCCTGTCTCGCTCAGTCCCGATCTACTGAACCCCAGCAACAAGCTAACCTACTGGTGAGAGTGTCTGCCCCCTGGTGGTTAGTACATATTATGGTCAACTGGTCGACTGTCTCCTGGTGGTCAGTGCACATCCCCGGTCAAGGGCATGTACCTTGGTTGCGGGCACATCTCCAGTGGGGGGCGTGTAGGAGGCAGCTGATCGATGTTTCTCTCTCATCGATGTTTCTAACTCTCTATCCCTCTCCCTTCCTCTCTGTAAAAAATCAATAAAATATATTTAAAAAAAAAACACATCAATGATCAGAGTGAATCATAGATCAGCTGCCTCCTGTGTGATCCCCATACTGGGGATCAAGCCCACAGCCCAGGCATGTACCCTAACTGTGAATTGAACTGAGACCTCCTGGTTCATAGATCAATGCTCAACCACTGAGCCACAAGCGGGCAAAAATGAGGATAGTTGAAGGGACCTCTGAGACAATATAGATATAGAACATAACAACATCCTCATACTAGGGGTACCAGAAGAAGAAGAGACAGAGCATGGGATTCAGATCCTATTTTAAAGTATAATGACTGAAAACATCCCTAACCTGGTGAAAGAAAAAGACACAAATCCAGGAGCCACAGAGTACCAAACAAGATGAATTTAAAGAGGCCCACACCACGACACATCACAATTAAAATGCCAAAGTTTAAAGACAAAGAGAATCTTAAAAGCAGTCAGTTACCTACAGGAGAGCTCCATACAACTGTCAGCTGATTTCTCAACAGAAACATTTCAGGCCAGAAGGGATTGGCATGAACTATTCAAAGTGATGAAAAGCAAGGACCTACAACCACGATTACTTTACCCAACGAGGCTATCACATGATCTCACTTATATGTGGAATCTAAAAAACAAAATACATTGACAAACAAAATAGAACCATAAGCATGGATAAATGGAGCAGACTGATAGATCTTAGAAGGGAGGATGGAGGAGAGGATGGGAAGAGATCAACCAAATAATATATATATATGCATACATGTATAAACTATGGACACAGACAATAAAGTGTTGAAGGCCGGGGGCGGGGCTGGGGGGTGAGCAGGGTGGAGTGAGGCAAAGTGGGGCCGGGGGGGGGAAATGGGGGACTTCTGTAATAGAGTCAACAATAAAAAAAAAAGTTGAAGGAAAAATTGAGAGCTTCCCAGACAAGAAAAAGCTAAATGAGTTAATTGCCACCAAACTAGTATACATGAAATGTTAAAGGGACTTTTTGAAGAAGAAGGGGGAAAAAAAGAGAATCATAGTTATGAAGAAAAATGGCAAAAAATAATACTTATCAATAATCACTTTAAATGTAAATGGCTTAAATGCTCCAATCAAAAGGCATAGGATAGCTGAATGGATAAGAAAACAAAACCGAGAACTTAGAGACAGAACTCAGAAGACAGGACCTACACAGAACCTAGAGACAGAAGAACTTTGCGGGAGAGAACATGGCAAAAGATCCTGGACAGAACCTGGCTACAGAACTTGGGTGGATAACCT
>NW_006295062.1:2085502-2087361 GCF_000327345.1 Myotis davidii
AGCCACCGAGGCGGGTCTGAGGCAGAGGTGGTTAGGGGTGATGAGGCAGGCAGGCAAGCGGTTAGGGGTGATCAGGCAGCAGGGGAGGCAGTTAGGGGCGATCAGGCAGGCAGGCAGAATGGTTAGTCATGATAACATGGAAAATTATATCACAATCTTAAGACAAACAAAATAATTTAATCCTATTATAAAACTTTCTAGACCTTAATATTCGTGTGTGTATGTATCCCTTCAAAAAAAAAAAACCCACATATATACTGTCTACAGGAGACCCATCTCAGAATGAAAGACATACACAGGTTAAAAATAAAGGGATGAAAAAATATATTTTATGCAAATGGAAACTTTTAAAAAGCTGGAGTAGCAATACTTATATCAGACAAAATAAACTTTAAAACAAAGGTTATTATAAGAGATAATGATAATGATAAAGGGATCAATCCAACAAAAGGATATAACCCTTATAAACATTTATTCACTCAACACAGAGCACCTAAATATATAAAGAAAATCTTGATGGGCATAAAGGGGGAGTTTACAATAATACAATCATAGTAGAAGATGTTAGCAGCCGATTGACATCAATGGATAGATCTTCCAGACAGAAAATCAACAAGGAAACAGCAGCCTTAAATGACACATTTGAGCAAATGGATTTAATTTATATTTTCAGAGCATTTCATGCCAAAGCAGCAGAATATACATTATTTTCAAGTACACATGGAACATTTTCTAGAATATGCCACATGTTAGTACACAAAACAAGTCTCAATAAATTTAAGAAGATTGAAATCATATACAGCATTTTCTCTGACCACAATGGTATGTAACTAGAACTCAATTATAATAAAAATAAACTGAAAAACAGACACAAGAAGGCTAAACAATGAACTGACTGATGGTTGCCAGAGGTGAACAATGAATGAGTAAACAATGAGATTGAAGAAGAAATCAAAAGATACCGTGAGACAAATATAAATGAAAACAAAACAACCCCAAACCTATGGGACACAAAGGCAGCAGTCCTCAGAGGGAAATTCAAAGCATTACAGGCTCACCTCAAGAAGCAAGAAAATTGTTATTTTTTAAAAAATCCACAACAGCCCTGGCCAGTTTGGCTCAGTGGATGGAATTTCTCTCTCGTACTGATGTCTGTGTGTCTCTCTCTCTCTAAAAAAAAAAAAAAAAAAAAAAATCAATAAAATATATTAAAAAAAAAAACCACAACAATCTAACCTTGCACTTAAAGGACTCGAAAAAGAACAAAAAGTCTAAAGTGAGTATAAGGGTCAAGAAGAAAGATCAGAATTGAAATAAACAAAATGGAGTCTAAAGAATATAAAGATTGATGAAACCAAGAGCTGGTTCTTTGAAAAGGTATAATTGATAAACCTTTAATCAGACTCATCAAGTAAAAAGAGAGGACCCAAATAAATAAAATCAGAAATGAAAAAGGAGAAGTAACAACTGACACCAAAAATACAAAGGATTATAAGAAAATATTACAAACAAATATATGACCACAGATTGGACAATTTGAAAGAAATGGATAAATTCCTAGAAAAATACAATCTTCACAAACTGAATCAAGAAGAAACAGAAAATCTGAATAGACTGATTACAACTAATGAAATTGAAGCTGTAATAAAAAAGACTTCTAACAAACAAAGGTCCTGGACCAGATGACTTCACAGGTGAATTTTACCAACCGTTCAAAGAAGAACTGACACCAATCCTCAAACTCTTCCAAAGAATTCAAGTGGAGAAAAGTTTCCCAAGCTCATTTTATGAGGACGGTATTATCCTAATTCCAAAACCAGATAAAGACACTATAAAGAAAGAAAATTATAGGCAACTAG
>NW_006295062.1:2088451-2089838 GCF_000327345.1 Myotis davidii
ATAAAACTGTCATTATTTGCAGATGACATGATACTGCATATAGAAAACCCTAAACATTCCACAAATGAACTACTAGAACTGATCAATGAATTCAGTAAAGTAGCAGGATACAAAATAAATAACCAGAAATTAGTAGCATTTTTATACACCAATAATGAACTCTCAGAATGGGAAATTAAGAAAACAATCCCATTTACAATTGTATCAAAAAATATGTAGGAGCAAATTTGACCAAAGAAGTAAAATATCTCTACTCAGAAAATTATAAGACACTGAAGAAAGAAATTAAAGAAGATACAAATAAATGGAAGCATAAACAGTGTTAAAGTGTCCATACTACCCAAAGCAATATATATAGTTCAACACAATTCCTATCAAAATACCAATGATGTATTTTGAAGAACTAAAACAAATATTCCAAATACTTATGTAGAACCACTAAAGACCCCAAACCTCTGCACTCTGAATATTTGACAAAGGAGGCAAGAACATACAGTGGGATAAAGACAATCTATTCAATAAAAGGTGTTGGGAAAATTGGACAGATACATGCAAAAAATGAAACTAGAACACCTGCTTACACCATATGCAAGAATAAACCCAAAATGGGTTAAAGACTTAAATGTAAGACTCAAAATCATAAAATTCCTAGAAGAAAACATAGGCAATAAAATCTTGGACATTTCTGTTAGTAATTTTTTTTTCTGATATATTTTCTCAGAAGGCAAGGGAAACAAAAGATAAAATAAACAAATGGGACTACATCAAATTATAAAGTTTTTGCACTGCAAAGGAAACCATAACAAAATGAAAAGACAATTCATTGAATGGGAGAACATATGTGCCAATGATACATCTGTCTGATAAGAAGTTAATATCCAAAATTTATGAAGAACTCATACAACTCATCCAGCCTGAGTGGTTCAGTTTTCTGGATGTCAACCTGTGCATAGGAAGGTTGCCAATTCAATTCCCAGCCAGGGCACATACTTGCGTTTAGGGTTTGATCCCTAATCGGGGAGCGTACAGAAGGCAATGGATTGATTTTTCTCTGACATCAATGTTTCTTCCTCCACCCAATCCCCCTCTCTCTGTCTCTCACACTAAGAATGCCTTTGGGTGAAGATTAAAAAAAAAAAAACTCATAAAAGTCAACACCAGCCCTAGCCAGTTTGGCTCACTGGATAGAGCAATCGGCCTGGGGACTGAAGAGTCCCAGGTTCGATTCCGGTCAGGGGCATGTACCTTGGTTGCGGGCACATCCCCAATAAGGGGATGTGCAGGAGGCAACTGATCGATGCTTCTCTCTCATCGATGTTTCTAACTCTCTATCCCTCTCACTTCCTCTCTGTAAAAAATCAATAAAAATCAGTTTTAAAAGAAAGTC
>NW_006295062.1:2091332-2092833 GCF_000327345.1 Myotis davidii
AACCATAACAAAATGAAAAGACAATTCATTGAATGGGAGAACATATGTGCCAATGATACATCTGTCTGATAAGAAGTTAATATCCAAAATTTATGAAGAACTCATACAACTCATCCAGCCTGAGTGGTTCAGTTTTCTGGATGTCAACCTGTGCATAGGAAGGTTGCCAATTCAATTCCCAGCCAGGGCACATACTTGCGTTTAGGGTTTGATCCCTAATCGGGGAGCGTACAGAAGGCAATGGATTGATTTTTCTCTGACATCAATGTTTCTTCCTCCACCCAATCCCCCTCTCTCTGTCTCTCACACTAAGAATGCCTTTGGGTGAAGATTAAAAAAAAAAAAACTCATAAAAGTCAACACCAGCCCTAGCCAGTTTGGCTCACTGGATAGAGCAATCGGCCTGGGGACTGAAGAGTCCCAGGTTCGATTCCGGTCAGGGGCATGTACCTTGGTTGCGGGCACATGTAATAAAAAAGACTTCTAACAAACAAAGGTCCTGGACCAGATGACTTCACAGGTGAATTTTACCAACCGTTCAAAGAAGAACTGACACCAATCCTCAAACTCTTCCAAAGAATTCAAGTGGAGAAAAGTTTCCCAAGCTCATTTTATGAGGACGGTATTATCCTAATTCCAAAACCAGATAAAGACACTATAAAGAAAGAAAATTATAGGCAAATAGTTCTGATGAACATACATGCAAAAATACTCAAAATGTTAGCAAGCCAAACCCAGCAATACATTAAAAAGATCATATACCATGATCAAGTGGGATTTATTCCTGGGATGCAAGTTTGGTACAATATCCACAAATGAATTAATGTGATATACCACATAAACAAAATGCAGTATAAAAATCACATGATCATACCAATAGATGCAGAAAAGGCATTTGATAAAATCCAGGACCCATTTATGATAAAAATTCTCAGCAAAGTGGGAATAGAGGGAAAATGCCTCAATGTAATCTAGGCCATATATGACAAACCCACAGCCAGCATTATACTCAGTGGGCAAAACCACAAGTGTTTCCCTTAAGATCAGGAATAAGAAGGGATGTCTGTTTTCACCATTCTTAGTCAACACTAGAAGCCCAATGCACAAAAATTTGTGCAAGAGTAGGCCTTCCTTCCCCCAGCTGCTGGCTCTGGCTTCCCTCTGGCACCCGGGACCCAGGCGGCTTCCCTCCAGCCCCGGCTTCATCAGGAAGGACGTCCAGAATGGCATCCGGAAGACATCTGGTCTCATTAGCATATTACCCTTTTATTATTATAGATAGTACTGAAAGTCCTAGCCATAGCAATTAGACAAGAAGAAATAAAAGAGATCCAAATTGAAAAAGAAGAAGTAACACTCTCATTATTCGCAGATGGCATGATACTGTACATAGAAAACCCCAAAGACTCCATCAAAAAACTATTAGATTTAATAAATGAATTTTGGAATATAACATGATACAAAATTAACACCCAAAAATCTATGGCTTTTTTATTCACCA
>NW_006295062.1:2093516-2094691 GCF_000327345.1 Myotis davidii
AATGAGCTCGGGGAAAAATATATATATATATAGAGAGAGAGAGAGATAGAGGAAATAGATGTTGTAAAATGTTAATAGTTGGGGAATTATTAACTGAAGGATATTATTCCTGAAGGATATTCAGGAATTCTTTGTCCTATTCTGGAAAACTTTTCTGAAAATCTGAAATAATTTAAAAAGTTTATATAAAAAAGTGCCCTAGCCGGTTTGGCTCACTGGATAGAGAATCGGCCTGGGGACTGAAGAGTCCCAGGTTCGATTCCGGTCAGGGGCATGTACCTTGGTTGCGGGCACATCCCCAATAAGGGGATGTGCAGGAGGCAACTGATCGATGCTTCTCTCTCATCGATGTTTCTAACTCTCTATCCCTCTCCCTTCCTCTCTGTAAAAAATCAATAAAAATATATTTTAAAAAAAAGTCAACACCAAAACAATAAGCAATCCAATGAAAAAATGGGCAAAGGACCTGAATAGACAGTTCTCTAAGGGGGACATACAGATGGCCACTGGACATATGAAAAGAAGATCGTCACTAATCAGAGAGATGCAAATTAAAACCACAAAATAGTTCTGATGAACATACATGCAAAAATACTCAAAATGTTAGCAAGCCAAACCCAGCAATACATTAAAAAGATCATATACCATGATCAAGTGGGGGATGTGAAGAAAAGGAAACCCTTGTGCATTGTTGGTGGGATGGCAGATTGGTGGGAAACAATATGGAGGTTCCTCAAAAAATTAAGTACAATATCCACAAATGAATTAATGTGATATACCACATAAACAAAATGCAGTATAAAAATCACATGATCATACCAATAGATGCAGAAAAGGCATTTGATAAAATCCAGGACCCATTTATGATAAAAATTCTCAGCAAAGTGGGAATAGAGGCTGCCTTTTGACCTAGTGATTCCACTTCTGGTTACTATATATTAAAGAAACACTAATTTGGTCACTGCAGCATTATTTACAATAGCCAAGATCTGTTCTAAGGGGAAAAACTGAAAGCATTCCCCTTAAGATCAGGAACAAGCCAGTGATGTCTGCTTTCACCACTCTTATTCAACATAGTACTGGAAGTCCTAGCCACAGCAATCAGACAAGAAGAAAAAATGAAAGACATCCAAACTGGAAAGGAAGTTGTAAAACTGTCATTATTTGCAGATGAC
>NW_006295062.1:2096522-2097319 GCF_000327345.1 Myotis davidii
AATCGAACCTGGGACCTTTCAGTCCGCAGGCCGACGCTCTATCCACTGAACCAAACCGGTTTCGGCTGGAACTGCCTTTTGACCTAGTGATTCCACTTCTGGTTACTATATATTAAAGAAACACTAATTTGGTCACTGCAGCATTATTTACAATAGCCAAGATCTGGGAACAACCCACGAGCCCATAAAAAAAATGTATATAATGGAATACTACTCAGCCATATAAGAGAATGACATTCTAGCGTTTGCAACAGTATGGAAAGTATTATGCTAAGTGAAATAAGTTAGAGAAAGGCAAATGTCATCTGATTTCACTCTTATGTGGAAATTAAAGAGCAATATAAATGACCAAACAAAGCAGAAACAGACTCATAGATACGGAGAACAGACTGATGGTTGCCAGAGGGGAGGGCTTAGGTGGTCAGATTGGTAGCTATAAAATAGTGATGGGGGTGTAAAGTACAGCATAGAGATACAGTCAGTAATATTGTAATAACTATGTATAGTTTCAGTTGGTACTGGAAATAACAGGGGGAACACTATATAAACAAAAAATATGTAGGAGCAAATTTGACCAAAGAAGTAAAATATCTCTACTCAGAAAATTATAAGACACTGAAGAAAGAAATTGAAGAAGAGAAGGAAGATACAAATAAGTAGAAGCATATACCATGTTCATGTATGGGAAGAATTAACATCATTAAAATGCCCATACTACCCAAACAAATTTATACATTCAACAGCATTCCAATCAAGATACCAATGGCGTCTTTCACAGAAGTAGAAAAAATATCATA
>NW_006295062.1:2099357-2110918 GCF_000327345.1 Myotis davidii
AGAGAATGACTCTAGCGTTTGCAACAGTATGGAAAGTATTATGCTAAGTGAAATAAGTTAGAGAAAGGCAAATGTCATCTGATTTCACTCTTATGTGGAAATTAAAGAGCAATATAAATGACCAAACAAAGCAGAAACAGACTCATAGATACGGATAAAGAGCAATATAAATGACCAAACAAAGGAGAAACAGACTCATTGATACGGAGAACAGACTGATGGTTGCCAGAGGGGAGGGCTTAGGTGGTCAGATTGGTAGCTATAAAATAGTGATGGGGGTGTAAAGTACAGCATAGAGATACAGTCAGTAATATTGTAATAACTATGTATAGTTTCAGTTGGTACTGGAAATAACAGGGGGAACACTATGTAAAATACATGATTGTCTAACCACTAAGCTGTACACTTAAAACTAATACAAATAATATCAAACGTAAATTATAATAGAAACATTTTTAAAAAATGCATGCCCTTACCTGTTGGCTCCGTGGGGTGAGC
This sequence comes from Myotis davidii, assembly GCF_000327345.1. Lineage (NCBI taxonomy): Eukaryota > Metazoa > Chordata > Mammalia > Chiroptera > Vespertilionidae > Myotis > Myotis davidii. The sequence goes on from NW_006295062.1 coordinate 2,099,856, forward strand.
ATCATTTCATGTACCAAAAAGTCGCCAGTTGGTTTGATTCCTGATCAGGGCACATGCCCTGGTTGCAGGCTTGATCCCCAATAGGGGGTATGCAGGAGGCAACCAATTGATGTTTCTCACATTGATATTTCCTCTCTCCCTCTCCCTTCCTCTCTCTCTGAAATCAATAAAAATAGATATTAGTAAAATAAAATAAAAATAATAAAAACAAAAAATAATACAACTTCTGAAGAAAGACTACCTGTGTTCACATACAAGTCCAACCTGTACTAGATGTGTGACCTTGGGCAAATTAACCTCTCTGAGCCTCAGTTTCCACATCTTTGGAATGGAGATAATCATAGCATCTACTTCCTAGTGTAGTTGGAATCAATAAGTTAACAGTGTAATATGCTTGGAACGCTGACTAAAATGTTAGCTATTAATATTATTAAAAATATCTTTTTCATAGAATATAAGGTTCTAAGAGTCAGGGCAAATTAGCATCTCCAATCCTTAGCACAATAGAATATTCATTGTTTGTTGAATGTTACCAGGTAGTTTAGGTAGGGTTGGTGTGATCCATATTTGCTGTTCATTCACTTAGTCACTTAACAAATGTCCCTTGAACATTTGAACCAGGTGCCAGGGATCTTGCTAAATGTTGGATGAACCAGAGGGAGATCTCTGTCCTTGGGGAGTTTAGTGGTAGAAGCTATTATAAAAGAATAAAAACGAAAATACTTTTATAATTAAGATCTGAAAGAAATCTCAGGAATCATCTGTTCTAATTACCTCATTTTCAATATTTTATTTTATTGATTTTACAGAAAGAGAGAGAGAGAGAGAGAGAGAGAGAGAGAGAGAGAGAAATATCAATTTGTGTTCCACTTATTGATGCATTCATTGGTTGATTCTTGTATGTGTCCTGATTGGGGATCAAACCCACAACCTTGGCGTATTGGGCGGATGCTCCAACAACTGAGCTAGCTGGCCAGGGCTAATTCCCTCATTTTATAGATGACCAAATTGATGCCAGGAACGAAGAATCTTTGTCCAAGTGACTTAGTGGCAGGATGGTCACCACTGATCTTTCTACTATATAATCTCCTAATACCCCCACAAGCCTGGTGTCACACAGTCATCACAGGTGTGGGGGGCAGTCACCTGAAGATGACTTATTCAAAGCCTAGCTCACTAGTGAGCAGTAGCAAAAAACTTCAAGCTTGTGGGTAAAGCCAGCTCTCAGGCCCCACCCCAAACTTAAGCCTTTTAACAGGATCTCCAAGTGACTCAGATGCACATTAACTTCTAGAGCCCTGAGTCTTGGCTCTTTCCTTTTCCTCCCTTGAGTCTGTTTCATGATGGTTTCACCACTATGGAAACCGCATGGCAAATGCTTCACTTCCGCCTCTCTAATACTTGTATTATGACCTTGCCTGAAGCCAGCCATGGCTTTCTGAAATGTCCTTCCTAGCGGCAAAAAGAAGGCGCGTAGGCCACCAGGTCAGTAGGGCTCTGAACAGAGTGATGCATGAAATATTGATTCCTGGAATTTGAATGTTTAGGTGTTTTGCCCTGAGTCTTGAGAAGTAGGGAGAAGCCCGAGTGCTTTGGAGAAGGAAGTGACTTACCTTCAAATCACCCTCCATGTCCCTTCTCTGCGTCCTTCTACTGCAGCCATCCCCCATGCTTTTTTAAAAATCTTTTTTAAAAAATTATTTATTGTTTAGAGTATTACATGAGTCTCCTTTTCCCCCCATTGAACTTTCCCCCACCACTCCCTCCACCGAGCACAAGCCCTCACCCCCCTACTGTCTGTATCCATTGGTTTTGCTCATATGCATGCATACAAGTCCTTTGGTGGATCTCTTACCCCCTCACCCCTCACCTTCCCCCATAGGTTGTACAGTATGTTCAGTGCTTCTATGTCTCTGATTCTATTTTTGTTCATCAGTTTGTGTTGTTCATTATATTCCACAAATGAGTGAGATCATGTGATATTTATCTTTCTCTGACTGGCTTATTTCGCTTAGCATCCCCTATTCTTTTTAGGTGTCTTTCAATTAGCCTATGTGGCTAATACTTTTGTTTCAGGGCTTACTCCTCCCAGGAATAATTGCAAAGAGAGGAAGAGTGGCTTTTCAAATATGAGATTCTGGCTCAGGAAAGGTTTAGCTGGGAAAGGGAGTTATCCAATTCCATGAAATTAGGCCCAGGAATGTTGTTCCTTGGTGCATAAATTTACATGATTTATATAGAGTACTGTATGCTTTTAAAACCATTTTCAAATAACTTATTTTCTGTAATGCTTAGGACTACCCTGTGAGGAAGGTAGCATCATCCTCATTTCACACACTTTAAAGTTGTTTCAGATATTTCAGCTTCTGAACTAAAGTCTAGACTCTGTATGCTAATAAAATTCTCGCTCTTAGTGGTGTTTCCCGATGACTGGTTTCATCTTTTAATTTACAGTCATGCATCACTTAATAATAGGGTTACTTTCCATGATTTTGTCGTTGGGCAAACAGCAGAGTGCACTGACACAGCCTACATGGCACAGCCTCCTCCACACCTAGGCGATGTGGTCTAACATACTGCTCCTAGCTACCGCCTGAACAGCATGTTACTGTACTGAGTACTGCAGGCAATTATAACAAAACCACAGTATTTATGTATTTAAACACATCTAAACATAGAAAAGGTACAGTAAAAATAAGGTATAAAAGATTAAAAAATGGTATACCTGTACGGGGAGCTTACCATGAATGGAGCGCGCAGGACTGGAAGTTGCTCTGGGAAAGTCAGTGAGTGAGTGGTGAGTGAATGTCAGGGCCAGGACTTACTGTACTCAACTATAGACTGTATACACACTGTGTTGATGGTTTCCTTTGCTGTACAAAAGCTTTTTATTTTGATGTAGTTCCATTTGTTTATTTTCTCCATAGTTTCCTTTGCTCTAGGAGATATATTTGTAAACAAATTGCTACGAGACATGTCTGAGATTTTGCTGCCTATGGTTTCTTCTAGGATTTTTATGGTTTCATGACTTACATTGAAGTCTTTGACCATTTTGAGTTTATTCTTGTGTATGATGTAAGTTGGTGGTCGAGTTTCATTTTTGTGTGTGTGTGTATCTGTGCAATTTTCCCAACACCATTTATTGAAGAAACTGTCTTGACTCCACTGCATGTGCTTGCCTTCTGTGTCAAATATTAATTAAGCATAATCGGCTTTGTCTGATTTCTGGGGTCTCTGTTCTGTTCCATTGACCTATATGTCTGTTCCTGTGCCAGTACCAGGCTGTTTTGATTACAGTGACTTTGTAGTATAACTTAAAATATCTGGAATTGTGATTCCTCCTATTTTGTTCCTCTTAAGATTGCTGCAGCTATTTGAGTTGTTTTTTTTTGTTTGTTTTGTTTTTAGTTCCATATACATTTTTGGAGTATTAGTTCTAGATCTGTGAAATATGCTATTGATATTTTATGCTGGAATATGCTGTTGGGATTGCATTGAATCTGTAGATTGCCCTGGGTAGTATGGACATTTTAATGATGTTGAGTCTACCAATCCATGAACAAGAAGTATTGTTTCACTTGTTTATTTCTTCTTCTATCTCTTTTTTCCAATGTCCTGTGATTTTTGTCTTTTAATTTGTTTATGTGATGTATCACGTTTATTGATTTGCAAATATTGTACCAGCCTTGCATCCCCGGAATAAATCCCACTTGGTCATGGTGTATGATCTTTTTAATATATTGCTGGATCCGAATTTGCTAATATTTTGTTGAGGATTTTAGCACCTATGTTCATCAGGGATATTGGTCAAAAAAAAATTCTCTTTTTTTGTAGTGTCTTTGTCTGGTTTTGGAAATAGGATAATGCTGGCCTCACAAAAAGAACTTGGAAATGTTCATTCCTCTTGGATTTTTTGGAATAGTTTGAGGAGTATAAATTTTAGTTCTTCTTTGAATGTTTGGTAAAACTCCCCTGGGAAGCCATCTGTACCCAGGCTGTTTTTTGCTGGGAGTTTTTTATAATAATAATAATATTATTATTATTATTATTATTATATTTTTATTGATATCAAAGAGAGGAAGGGAGAGGGAGGGAGAGAGGAACATCTATGATGAGGGAGAATCATCAATCAGTGTTCATTGTATTTTTTGACAATACTTTGTATATCAGTAGGGTCTTTTGTTACTGCGCCTCTTTCATTTCTGATTTTATTTGGGTCCTCTCTCTTTGCTTCTTGGTGAGCCTGACTAACAGTTCATCAATCTTGTTTATCCCTTCAAAGAACCAGCTCTTGGTTTCATTGATTTTTTTGTATTTTTTTTTTTAGTCTCTATTTATTTATTTCTAATCTAATCTTTATTATTTCCTTCCTTCTACTTATTCTGGGCTTTTCTTTTTGTTCTCTTTCTAGTTCTTTAACTTTTAGGGTAAATAGTTTATTTTTTATTTTTCTTGTTTTTGAGGTAGGCCTATAGTGCTATGAATTTCCCTCTCAGGGCTGATTTTGTTGTGTCCAAGAAATTTTAGGCTGTTGTGTGTTTATTTTCATTTATTCCCAGGAAGTTTTTTATTTCTTTCTTGATCTCATTGGTAACCCATTCATTGCTTAATAACATGCTATTTAACTTCCATGAGTTTTAATTTTTTTGAGTGTTTTTACTGTAGTTGATTTCTAATTTCATTCCACTGTGATCTGAGGAGATGCTTGATATGATTTCAATCTTCTTGAACTTGTAGAGACTTGTTTTGTGTTTTAACATGTGGTCTATCTTTGTGAATGACTCATGTGCACTTGAGAAGAATGTATATTCTGCTGTGTTGGGGTGAAATGTTCTATAAATGTCAATTAAATTCATCTGGTCCAGTGTGTCCTTCAGTGTCACTGTTTCCTTGTTAATTTTTTTGTCTGGAAGATCTATCCAGTGACGTCAGAGGGGTGGTAAAGTCCTCTACTATGAATGTATCATTTTCAATCTCTCCCTTAAAGTGCTATGTATTTATTGCCATTTTCTTCTTCTCCTTCTCCTTCTTCTTTTCTTCTCCTCCTCCTCCTCCTCCTCCTCCTCCCCCTTCTCCTTCTTCCTCCTCCTCTTCTTCTTCTTCTTCTTCTTCTTCTTCTTCTTCTTCTCCCTTTCTTAAACAAGACCCTTAAACATTTCATGTAATACTGGTTTAGTGATGAAGTACTTTAGCTTTTTCTTGTCTGTGTGTTATCTGACCTTCAACTCTAAATGATAGCTTTGCTGGGTAGAGTAATCTTGGTTGTAGGTCTTTGCTATTCATCACTTTGAATATTTCTTGCCACTCCCTTCTGGCCTGCAAAGTTTCTGTTGAGATACCAGCTGACAGTTGTATGGTCGCTTTCTTGTTGGTAAGTAACTACTTTTCTCATGCTGCTTTTAAGATTCTCTCTTTGTCTTTAACACTTGGCATTTTAATTATGATGTGTCTTGGTGTGGTCCTCTTTGGATTCCTTTTGCTTGGGGTTCTCAGTGCTTCCTGAACTTGTAAGTCTATTTCTTTCACCAGGTAGGGGAAGTTTTCTGTCATTATTTCTTCTAATAGGTTTTTAATACCTTGCTCTCTCTCTTCTCCTTCTGGCACCCCCATAATGCAAATGTTGGTATGCTTGAAGTAGTCCCAGAGGCTCCTTACACTATCTTCATATTTTTCTATTTTTTTTCTTTTTGCTCTTCTGATTGGATGTTTTTTGCTTCCTCATATTCCAAATCATTGATTTGATTCTTGGAATCTTCTAATCTACTGTTGAATCCCTGTAAATTATTCTTTATTTCAGTTAGTGTATACTTAACTGGTCCTTTTTCATGTCCTTAACATTCTCATTAAGATTCTTAAAAGTCTCATGAAGATCCTTGAGTAAGCTTATATCCATGGTTTTGAACTCTGTATTCATTAGTTTACTTGCTTCCATTTCTTTCATTTGTGACATATTTCTTTGTCTCCGAATTTTGGCTGGTTCCCTGTGTTTGTTTCTGTATATTAGGTACCGCAGCTATGCCTCCTGGAATTGGTAGAGTGGCCTTGTGTAGTAGGTGTCCTGTAGGGCCCAGTGGCTCAGCCTCTCCAGTCACCTGAGCTAGGTACTCTAGGTGCGCCCCTGTGTGGGCTGTGTACACAGCCTTATAGTGGAGCCTTGATTGCTGTTGGAGTCACTGGGAGGAGTTGTTGTTCAGGCCAATTGGCTATGAGGACCAGCTGTGACCTCAGTGGGAGAGCTGCTGTGCAGGAGACACCCCTCTGGAGCACAGCTTGCTTCAGTGGGGCTTTCGTGTTCACTGAATCTGTCTTTTAAGTGTGTCAGTTGTAGATGTGTAGAGTTATAATCAGGTATGGTCTGAACCTGTCCACTGGATGCACTGGTTATAGGGCCTCCAGGGAGGTGGAATGTCAGCCACTGCCTGGGGCCACCCAGCAGGAGCTTTAGAGGGATCTGTAGACAGCTGCTATTTGCTGTTTATATTGGGCTTGGAGGTGCCCAGACAAGGCCCAGCTATGAGGCGAGGCATGCTGGTGCTAGTGCCCCATCTTGGGCCTTTTATTGATAGGTCACCAGTTGCAGCTTATTTGAGCTATTTTAGCAAAGTCTGAAGCATGAGCAAAGACAGGCCATTCATATGGAAAAGCTGGTGCAAAAAGCTTGGTTGTGGCTGCAAATTGGATGGGGCGGGGGTCTTAAGGAATCCCCAAGGTGAAATAGACTGATGGAGACTCAGATATGGCTTCCAGTCAGCTCTGTGATGGGGGAGGTCCTAGTACAGGAACTATGACTCTTTTGAGCACCCCCATGTGGGAGAAAGCCACTCCCAAGTTACTGCCCCAGTGCCAGACAATCCAGTTCCTCCCCGTATGTGTTTGGGACCCCCAAAGCTGCCTGATGCTGCCAGTCTGAGTAAGTTTATGTGCTTTCCCTTTAAACGCAACACCTGGGTCTCCAGCAGCCTTCCTATCACTCAGCCACAATTCCCATTATTTTTTATAGCAATAGTTGTGGGGACCTCTCTTCTCAGCTCTGGAACCCTGCACTGGGGGTCTGGTGTGGGGCTGGGACCCCTTGCTCCTCTCGGGGGGCCTCCCTGGCGGCAATCTCCCTCCAGATTAAAAAACAAAACAAAAACAGCACACATGGGTGTCAGACCAGCCCGTTCTACGCCTCTGCCCCTCCTACTAGACTCAACGTGTTTCTTCTTTACATCTCTGGTTGTAGGACTTCCATTTAGCCAGCTTTTAGGTGGTTCTGAATGATGTTTGTTCTGTATTTAGTTGTAATTTTGATGTGGTTCTGGGAGGTGACGAGTACAGGCATTTCCCTATGCTGCCATCTTGGTCTTTCTTCAGTCATCATTGACCTAATGTTCTTATGTGGCCCATGGCTGTATTTTATCTGTGTGCATTTTTTGGAAGAGGTAGTGCCCTTTTAGATCCAGTGTCTGATAAGTTCTTCATACCTACTCTCTTGATGTGTCTTCTTATTTTTTTCACTAATTGCCTTTTAAAAATTGTTGCTGTTACTATACATGTCCCCCATTTTCCCCGTCCCCTGATGGTGTTTTCTTTTCAATGGAGACTTTGGAATGCAGGACTTCTTCAATCTCCAGGAGGACTGAATCTCATATTGAATTTCCTCTGCTCCACTCTGCTCAGAATCTCTTGGCATGAATGACTCCACCAGTGTGGAGAAAGTGACCAAGAAAGTAAAGAGCTTGGAAATCAGGACAAGAGGAGGAGATTTTGCTCACGTGGGACAAAAGTCCTCACTAAAAGACAAAGCTTCAGGAAGAGAAGATCTTTTCCCCTTTTCCTTTCATTTCTGAAACTCAGATAGGAGAGCTGGAGCTACAGCAGCCCTCCTGTGGTCAGCGGCTGGAAGCAGAAAAACCAGACTCAACATGCCAAGGATGGAGAACTGAGAGAGTAAGCGTTTGGGATTCTTACAGCATTGTTGAGCAGCTGAACCAGTACGAGGCACCTGCCTGCCTATAGCTTACTCATGTGAGAAGAATAAACTCCTTATTTGGCTAAGTCAGTGGTTCTCAACCTTGGCTGCACATTAGAATCACCTGGGAATCTTTTTAAAATCCTGATTTCTGGGCCTCATCCTCCGGAAATTCTGTTTCTTTGTTACTAATGTTGTGGCCTCACCCCATAACAAAGAAACAGAATTTCAGCTGTGTTCAAGGAGCGAGACTTCTCTTTCTCTGGTGGGAGTCAATTAGCGGACTAATGTACCACAAAACAGGGATGTTACAGAGGATATTTAATGTCTGGGAGAGAGGATTTTGGAAGGTGATAAATTATTAGGAACTAGTGGCCTGCTGCACAAATTTGTACGCATCAAAAGGAAATCAATTAGAAGAAATATTTTAATATCGCTATCCACCCTTTCTCTATAATAGAAGTATCAGAGATGAAAGAAAATTAGTAAAATATATGAAAATAACATATAAATTGATTAATAAATAAACAATAACAACATGACATAACAACAACAAAGATATGATCTAGAAAAAACAAAAACATGATATAAAAACAACATTCATAAAAACAATGACTGATAAGTTGATTAAACTTATTCTAACACTGAGGCCAGTGTCAGACAGGGACAAATCAACTCTTGGAATCAGAACAACCTCTCCTCCGCAGATTCTGTTATCACTTCAGCTTCGATTATGTTAAGTCACAATCTTTTGATAATAAATCTAGTACCATTACAAAGACCCCATTTACTATTAAGATTTCTCAGTAGTATCATGATTGCACCTACTTTCAATTCTAATTTATGACATGGTATTCTCGAAGAAGTAATACTTTTAAGAAATTCGATGGGAAAATTTTCCTTTTCAGCATCATCTGTTGAAGCTAGTATAATTGTTGATTATACTGTCATCTCTGAGTCTTAAAGCAATATCGGTTCCCCAGCCTTTTCCACCACGTGGGGAAAAAATAGGATACGTCATTGCATCTAATGTAGGAAACAGGATACTGATTTGCTTTATTTCAGTGGCATTCAGATTACTGGGGTCTGGTTTACAAAGAATGAGCAAGTCCCTTTCATAGGGAGGTCTTCCACCTTTGTTTCTAAATATGAGTGCAACTTCCGTTACACGGGGAGAATTATATCTACCCGATCACTATTACGATCATATTTAATTGCCATTGTTACTTCCATGCGATGCTAGCGCTTTCTTTCAGCTTCAGAATGTCAACAAAAACAACCAAATTCACAATCGACAATGACAGATCGAAATACTCGGGTGCAATTGGCGCCAGCGAGAGCTTTATATGTATCGTGCATGTGCGAGTAAACTTAGCCTTTTATAGATATAGAACAAATTTGCTTAATTAGACTTGCTTTCTGATGTAGCTAAACTTTTTCCAGCCCAGTGAAGCACCCCAACTTCTCTTTCAGGTAATTGTCAGGAACACAGCAGCAACTATCAACACAAAATACATTATTGAAATGGGAATTTTTAGGAGTGAAAAAAGACAGGTTTAGGAAATTTTAGAAATTTTAGAAATTAAGGGGACCATGGAAGAAGCACAGGCTGCAGAGCAGCAGAAGGTGTATTACCATAGAATAGAAGAGCTGAAAAGCTGCAACAGGTACATTTCCATAGAATGAGGGAGCAGGGAACAGCAAAAGGTCTATATTTACAAAATAAAGGGAAGGAAGCTCCTCATCTGAAAGGAGAGGAAAGCCCAAAGGGAATAGGAAAACACTAAGGAAGGAGGTTCAACCTTTGAGCTCAGGAGTTACCATAGTAACCAGTCCAAGGGAATAGTGACCAATCAGAGGGATATCAAGGCACAAAGATCTGGGGCCTTTATAAGCCACTAGAGGCCTGGTGCACAAATTTGTGAACGGTTGGGGTCCAGCCCGCCTGCCCTGATGGGGCCAATTGGGCAGACTGGCCAAGGGGTGGGGCTGTGTGCGGTTGGTGGGCCCGCCCGCCCCCTGGTCAAACTCCCCGTCAAGGGGACAATTTGCATATTACCCTTTCATTATATAGGATAGGGAAAAGAAGCTCAGTGGGACTGTTCCCCCTGCCCAGGTGGGAGTCTGTTCTGTGGGACCCTTTCCCCCTCCCCACATGGGAACCTATACTTGTTCTTCAATAAATTTCCACCTTTGGTATACCACCTTCTGCCTGTGGATTCATTCTTCCATTCCCAGCAACAAAGAGCCGGGGAACCAGTCTGCCCAGGGGAATACCACGTGTTCCAGTCCAAAAATTCCGTTTCATTCTTATTGTAGATCATGCAGGGAGAACGAAGGGTGAACTATTTAACTGCGGCAGCGATTGACTATATTCTGCGCAGTGAGGAAACCTGAAGACATTTTCAAGGTCCACCATTTCTTACTTCTTTTCAGTCGGGTCAAGTTTCTAAGCTCTCTTAATCTCTGTTTTCCAGTCAATGAAAAGAAAATAGGTTTCTATCGAGTCTCCTATCTACCTCCTCCAGGACTTCTGTGAGGGTCAAATGAGGTGAGGCAGGGGAAAGCGCTCACAGACACTTGTTAGAGAGTGAAATGTTTGCACCTGAGGCTGGTGGGGCTAGGAGAGGAAGCCAGGTGTGGCTACCTGACGTCATTACCCGGATGGTCGGACACTTAGCATATTAACCTGTTAATAGATAGATTAGCATGTCGACTGTACATATTCCTTTAACAACAAGGCTGTAAATCTTTGGTAAGTGAATTTCTTGAACTAATTAGCAGCACCAGGAAGCTGCCTTTGTGATAGGGGTAATCTTGAGGGTAGCTGGGGGTCCGCACCCCGAAGGCGGAGGCCTGAAGGTCAGGCTGGGATTCGGCAGCCCTGGTCCCCGACCACAGAACAGGTCTATGCGGGGAGGACGGGGCATCGCCCCTTTAACCGGACTCTCACCGGCCGGGCAATTTCCGGGGCGGTGTCATTGCCCCTTTAAGATCGGTGCGCCCGCCCCGCCCCCGAGGGCGGAGCTTCAGGGGACTTTAAGGGGCGGGCCGGCGGGCAGCGGGGTCTCCCGGGGATCTGGGTCTCGTGGGCTCCCGCGGCGGGCCG
>NW_006295062.1:2111226-2114623 GCF_000327345.1 Myotis davidii
TGGCGCGCCGGGAGCTCGTCACGGTCCCACGACAAACTGGGGCATCTGGGCGCTCATTCTCGTTTGGCTGGAACTTAGGTCCCGGGGGTCGTGAGAGGCAGGTGTGGCCCGGACGACGATTCCGAAGGACCCTCCCCGGTCGGGGCGGGCGAATGGCGGTCCTTCGGCTGTAAATGCGAATTGTATTGGTCACTGTCTCCACGTTTACCGCGTCTCAGGAATTCCAGAGACCCACTTCTCTTGGGGCATTTTAAATGAATATCAAAAGCATAACTCGGTTTCTAACACAACTAACATGTCGTTGAACCCCGCCTAACACAGCGGGTTATTTGTGCATATAAACTAGTCTTCAGGGCTTTACTGCTTTTCTCTAGGTAAACGTCATTTAAAACGATATGTACAGTATGAATTATTCCCTTACAAATAAAAATCCTCTTACAGGAAAGTATGTTGAGATTACCGGGACAGAAGATAGTCCTGTGTTTATGGCACTTGCTGCGTATTGGTATATTGCTTTATTAAAAGCAACTGCTTACCAAAGATTGTGGTCACCAGCCATGTAAGAAAGTACACACTTTTGAGTTTTACATCGGCATAAACACTTAATTTAGATAGCACAGGCAATTTGTATTTTTATGATTATAAAGGAAACCCTTCTTGTTAGGTTACTGCCAGAAAATTAGAAACAGCAGATTAAAAATTAGTGTTTTTTTTTAAACCTACCATCCAAAATTTCCCCTGTAGGATTTGTGTCAGACACATTCCTTATTGAGTGCCCTACTCTGCGTCGTGCTGTGCCCGCTCGGCTGTGATGGGAATGAATCCCAGTAGGTCCCTGTCCTGGTATCTTCGTGAGGGACGTGCCCAGTAACACAAGTAATTTAAACAATTGGGTGTTTAATTACAGTTTCTTTAAGGGTCATAAAGAAAAGGCTCAGGGTAATAAAAGGAGTCAGGAGTCAGGAATGTTTTTCTGAGGAAAAGACATTTCAGCCAGAAACCTGAAATTAGTCATGTGAAGGGGGAGCGGGCGGGGGAGTGGGAGAGGTGGGCAAGGAGCATTCCTAACAGATGGAGCAGAAGGGGAGAGACTTGGGCGGAGCGGAAGGGGCACCGGGCGGAACCAGCAGCTGGCGGTGCGCTGCCACGAGCGATCCAGCCAAGTGGAGGAGCTGGGCCAGGGAGCAAGGAAGGACATTGACCCTTCTAAGCAGGGGTCAGATTGGTGGTTGCAAAAAATCAGCATGCAGAACGTGGGAGGTGGGTGTGGGAAACGCGTGAATATGGGGACATTTTTTTAACAAAATTAAAAAAACTCTTGACGTCTTATGTTCTGATAGAAAATTTAACTACCAACATGACCCTCTCCAGAGATAACTTCACTTAACAGTTTGCATGTCCTTCTATTCCTTTTGTGTCTATAAGATATAATAAGTAAATATATATGTACGTATTCCACCTCAGTGTGGGATAAAACTATATTCCTTTTTCTCTTGATTTCATGTTTCACTTAAAATTTTGTTTGTGTCTAAGATCAACTGTATTTTAAAAACAGCTATGTTGTATGCCATTGTATGTACCATAATTTAACTACTTGCATGTTGAGGGGCATATTTAAAGTTTTCTTAAGTTAATTATGTCCTGAAAAATCCTTGTTTCTACAACTTGAAGCACATGTGGGACTATTTCTTTAGGATATCCCACCAGAAATAGAATTGCTGAGCGAAGGATATGCACGTTAAAACTTTGTTGTCTGATCCTCCTCCAAATAGGACAGTGTTTTTTCCCTATATCCTTTTCCACACTGGCCATCTGTAAGTCTCTTAAATGACAGACAGTATCTTATTTTTTAAGTTTGGATTTTCTTGGTTAATAATGTTGAGGTTGAACGTCATTTTAATGGATATTTTCATTGCCTTTCACTTTTTGGAGCTTGTTTCTTCATATCTTCCCCATTTGTTTTTCTATTGGGCTTATCTTAATGATTTGTGATAATTCTTAAATGAACTGCTTGTTAATCTTTCAAAAATTTTTTCTGTTTTTTTTTTTAGTGTACTGTTTCCTTCTAGTATTCATTTCTTTCACTTTAAATCTTTAGTTCATCTGAAATTTATTTTCATATAAGTTGTTTTTATGTTTTTGTAAAAAGAACTGATTTGTGGAATTGGTTTTTATAGTTCTAAGTACATAGTTATTGAAATTCTAAATCGGGAAGAAGCTGGGTTTTTTCTTAGCAGGTTAATTTTGTATAGTGAGTCTATTTTGAAGGTGTAGAAGTGAAAGTCACAACACTTGTTTTATAATTCACTTGTTTTCTAGAAACCTCAAAGGTGTAGTACATTTTGAATATTCTTTTCTTTAAAAAACTTTATGGAAAAGTTCAACATATACTGAAGTAGTCAGAAAAGTATAATAAACCACATGTACCCATCATCCAGCTTCAACAGTTATTGGCCAGTTATATGGCCAGTTTGTTTAATCTCTAGTCCCACTTCCTTATATTATTTTAATGCAAATACTAGACCTCATATAATACCTTCTATAAAAATATCAATATGTATCTTGAAGAGATAAGGACTCTTCAATATAATCATTCAAGTTATTCTAAAAAATTTATAAAAATCACAGAAAATGTATCTATTCACATTTTCCTGAAGAGAGTATAACTTTGAAATAACATTTTTATAATTAAAAATTTAATACCTGAACCCAAATCAAAGCACGGTGTTTAAGTTATATCTTTGCTGTGTATAGTATTCTCATTAACATAAAAGAGGACACATTTTTGGAGGTTAAAAAAAAAGATAAGGACTTTTTAAAACATTTTTAATACTACTATTTTACCTAAAAATAAAAATGGCAGTGATTCTTTTTAAAAAAATGTATTTTATTGATTTCAGAAAGGAAGGAAGAGGGAGAGATAGGAACATCAATGATAAGAGAGAATCATTAATGATAAGAGAATCATTGATTGGCTGCCTCCTGCATGCCCCACACTGGGGATCGAGCCCGCAACCTGGGCATGTGCCCTTGACCAGAATCGAACCTGGGACCCTTCAGTCTGCAGGCGGACTTTCTAGCCACTGAGCCAAACCAGCTAGGACCAGTAATTCTTTAGTTATCTATCATAAACAATCCAGTCAGTGTTCTAATGTGTGTGTATATGATTTATATCCTTGGGAAGTTCAAATGACAACTGTCATGGTTTTGCCAGTTTATATACCGTATTTGCCGGCGTATTAGACGATTTTTTGGCCCTGAAAAATATGCCTCCAAGTGGGGGGTCGTCTTATACGCCAGGTACACTTCAGATAGACTGCCCATAGTGCTTGCCCCGTGCCATAGTGGCCTCCCGATGCCCGCCCACTTCATTCCACATACCGTTCAGGCATCAGCA
>NW_006295062.1:2115160-2115897 GCF_000327345.1 Myotis davidii
TGCCTGCATGTCATAAGCATTTGAATATAAATTAAAATGTTAAAATCAAATCTGATATTGTTTTACCTTTTATTTGGTGTGTGGAAGGTGTGCGGAAGAGGGGGTAGTCTTATACGGCGAGTATATAACAAACTCTGTATTTTGAGTGGAAATGTTAGGGGGTCGTCTTATACGCCCAGTCGTCTTATACGCTGGCAAATACGGTAATTACATAGGAGTATGCCTACTTATAAAAGGAGGATATAATGCTGAATTTATAGCTATTGAATTATTTTTACTATGTTGGTGTTTATGTTAATATTTCATATTTTATATTTATCATGTTTACAAATGCATCTAGTTTAAAGCATCAACTGGTTATGCAAGATTTGTTAATTTTATATGTGTATGTATATGTAAAACAACAAATGTGTCTTAAAATTATTTTATTTTGGAATAATTTTAGACTGTGTTACAGTGGTTCTCAACCTGTGGGTCGCGAACAATGAAAATACATCCTGCATATCAGATATTTACATTACGATTCATAACAGTAGCAAAATTACAGTTATGAAGTAGCAACAAAAATAATTTTATGGTTGGGGGTCACCATAACATGAGGAACTGTATCAAAGGGTCGCGGCATTAGGAAGGTTGAGAAACACTGGTAGAAGTTAAAACAATAGTACAGAGCCGTAACTGGTTTGGCTCAGTGGATATAGCATTGGCCTGTGGACTGAAGGGTCCCAGGTTCGCAC
>NW_006295062.1:2116617-2119307 GCF_000327345.1 Myotis davidii
TGATTAGGCCTAGGAACTTAGCATCTAGCTGGGAAATGACAGTGATATTAAACAGTAGAATTTAGCCCAGCCAGTGTGGCTCAGTGTTTGAGCTTCGATGTATGAACCAGGAGGTCACAATTCGATTCCTGGTCAGGGCACATGCCCAGTTTGGGGGCTGGATGCCCAGTGTGGGGCGTGCAGAAGGCAGCTGATCGATGTTTCCCTCTCATTGATGTTTCTAATTCTCCCTCTCCCTTCCTCTCTGTCAAAATTCAATAAAATATATTTTTTAAAAAATAATGGACTTGGCCAATGGTTTAATTTCTCTGCCGCTGAGTTTACTCATGCAAATAAGATAGTACTTCAGGGAGTTTTTCTGAGGACTAAGTAAGATTATTCTATACTAGAGGCCCGATGCACGAAGATTTGTGCAAGAATAGGCCTTCCTTTCGCTGGCTGCCGGCACTGGCTTCCCTCTGGCACCTGGGACCCGGGCCTTCGCTCTGGCTGCCGCCTTCCGCCTTGGCTCCAGGCCGGATCTGCCTTCCGCCTGCTCCAGCCTGCTCCGTGGCCACCGCCAAGAGGCCTGCCCTTGGCGGCTGGCCGAGGCTTGCAGGAGACTTGGCTTCCTTTGTCGCTGGGGCGACGAAGGAAGCCAGGCATCCCGCCCGAAGGAAGCCAAGCATCCCACCTGCTCCGGCGGGCTCTGTGGCTCCGTCTGGTGCCGCCATCTTTGTTGTGGAGTGATGGTTAATTTGCATATTACCCTTTTATTAGTATGGGTGATAAAGAGCTAATATGCTTATTAGACCGGATGGTAGAATGACCTTCTGGACAACCAGTGGACGGGGGGCAGGGCCAGCGTGCCTGCTCTGCCAGGCAGCCATGGTGCCCCCCCTTCCACAGAGGCAGCGGGAGAGGTCCGCAGTGTGAGTCCCATCCTGGTGCTGCCCCTTCCGCAGAGGCAGCGGGAGAGGGGGCGGTGCGTTCCCAGAGCCTCCACAGAGACGGGATGGGGCACGACCGGGGCGCCTCAACCTCCCACGGCCCCTTCCCCAGCCAGCCTGGTCCTAGATCTCCCCCACTCCCCCACCAGTGGGTGGAGGGTGGGGCCAGTGCTAAGGAGCAGTGAGCCCGGTTTCTGGTAGAGTGGCACTCCCCTCCCCCCTTCCCCCTCCCCCGGCTCAGCCAGAAGCCGGGCTCATGGCTGGCAAGTGCAGCAGTGGTAGTGGGCTCCTCTCTCGCCTCCGTGGCAGGCGGGGGATAAGGAGCAAGAGGTCCTGGACTGCGAGAGCCCTGACTGTGAGAGGGATGTCTTCGTGCCAGCTTAGGCCCTGTCCCCCCAGCAGGCAGATATCCCCCGAGGGGTCCTGGACTGCGAGAGGGCAGAGGCCAGGCTGAGGGACCCCCCCCCCTTGCACAAATTTCATGCACCTGACCTCTAGTTTACTAAATATTTGTTGTACTTAATAATGAAATGTGCCAGGTGGCTCACTATTCAAAGTAGGAATTATTTCATCTAGGAGTTCATAGTAAAAGAGACAAACAGGTGAGTAATTAAAATCTGATTAGTGAAGCAGTAAAATATTTTCAGGGTTTAGAACTAACTGCTTCTTGGGGGAGATGTAGGTAGAGTTGCTGAGTTAATAGGAATAAGGAGCGATTCTCTGACAGAAGTCTGGGATAACAAGTATGACCTTTCATAGGCAGCTGAAATGAGACTGGATAGCAAGGTGCAAAAGGAGCAGTGCCTGCAAAACACACCTGGAAAGAGAGAGTGGAGCCAGAGGTTATTTATGGATGCTTAGTAAACTTGAAAGCTATCTAAAATTTTAGTTATTTCCTTAGGATTTAAGCAGATGAATGTACAAATGACAAGTACCATGGCTTTTCCAATTTATCTAATTATGTAGGAATATCCATACATGTTATATGTATATGTTGATAACTTTTAATTTATAGACATTTATTTTTTTATTTTCTTAATTCTCACCCAAGGATACTCTGGCTATTGACTTTTAGAGAGAGTGGCAGGGAAGGAGGGGAGAGGGGAGAGAGAAACAGACAGACAGATACACAGACATGGATGTGAGAGAGACACATTGATTGATTGCCTCCTGTTCATACTCCTGCAGCTGGGGAACCTGCACCAACGTACATGCTGTTGACAGGGAATTGAACCCATGACTCTTCGGTCTGTGGGCGAATGCTCCAAAAACTGAGCATTACCAGCCAGGGCAATAGATACTTTTTTAAAAAATGTGATAGTATTTATTTGAAGTTAGCTTTTATTTTTGTCAAGTTTATAAATGCTATTCTAATTGAGTCATCTAATGGAAAGGCTTCTTTTGAAAGTCAGAATCCCTGAATTATCTCCCTCTTCAAGATAACCACTGTCACATTTTTAATAACATGCTGTTATTGCTACTTCTTGATTTTTAGTTTTAGGAATTATCTGTTGAATTCCTACTGACAAGATGAGGAATTAGCTCTCTGTCCACACCTAGCTCTGCTGTACCCTTCATTCGGTTCTGGTTAGGTCAGTATTTAGTATTTATAATATTACTAGTAGCCCTGTGCACGACATTCGTGCACATCAAAAGGGAATTAATTGCCCTAACTGGTTTGGCTCAGTGGATAGAGCATCGGCCTGTGGACTCAAGGGTCCTGGGTTCAATTCCGGTGAAGAGCATGTACCTTGGTTGTGG
>NW_006295062.1:2120250-2120681 GCF_000327345.1 Myotis davidii
AGAAACAGAATTTCCGGAGGATGAGGCCCAGAAATCAGGATTTTAAAAAGATTCCCAGATGATTCTAATGTGCAGCCAAGGTTGAGAACCACTGATCAATAGATATAGTATTTCCAAAGGTAGCTTCAATAATAGATCCATTACAAATCATTTCACTTCCACGCTCTGCTCCGAGGGAGGGTTCCTGCCTGAAACCTCGCCCTCCAAAAAACAGCTGGGGGAGGACAGCCATTTCTAAGAGAACCCCTATAGGACTGACTTCCTTCCAGTTTGCCGCGCTTCTGGCCATGATGTTACACCCAGGGTTTTTACATAAGTAGATTCCTGTGTTCCTTATCAAATTCATTACATTTGAACTATTATTCTACTTAAAACTATCTGATTTGTATAAATTTCAGGGACACATCAGTTACATAAAGTGAGGCAGAATG
>NW_006295062.1:2121441-2125969 GCF_000327345.1 Myotis davidii
CTCTGCAGCTCTGCTGAGTAAAGCAGGTTTCTGGGTTTTTTTAGCTTATTTATTCGCTACATAGTTGCTGAGAGTTGCAGCTGAGAGGTCGGCAAGTCAGGTGGGGAACGTTGGAGTTCTCAGTCACTAAAGCAAGCAAGCCTCCCTGTTTGCATCAGCTGCCTGGCTGCTGGCCGCCATGTAGGCTGCCAGTTAATTTGCATATCTCGGCCCTACTGTGTGAGTGACAGGGGGATTAGCCAATGGGAAGGGTAGCGGAGTGACACTAATTACCATGTTTCTCTTATTAGTGTAGATGATTAAATTATTGGCTGAGCCATGTAGTGTACTGTGATTACTTTCCTTTTTTTATATAACTTCCTGTTTTCTCTGGAATGAATGATTGTCTTTTTTTGTTTGTTAGCTTAGTTATATGTATTTTTCTCAAACTCTTAGTTTTGTAAATTCAAACATTAGGTTAACAGGGTAGTTTTTATGGTATTGCCATTTTATATGTATTATATTTTTTAAATTACTAATACCCATTTTTATTAATTTTAATGTTCTTAATAGAGATAAGGAACAAAGTAACATTAATTTGATATTATAAAGAATTGTTTATATTAAGTAGCAGTTTAAAATCTGTAACTAATGAATATTTGGTAAAAACATACTTGAAATATATTTGTATTTTAGTTGAAAAAAGTGATTATTTTTTATTTTTATTATGGAAGCTCAGAGGATAAATGGAACTCTTAGGATTATTATCATCAAAGGATACCTTAGAGCAGTGGTTCTCAAACTTCTGGCCCTTTAAATACAGTTCCTCATGTTGTGACCCAACCATAAAATTATTTTCGTTGCTACTTCATAACTGTAATGTTGCTACTGTTATGAATCATAATGTAAATATCTGATATGCAGGATTATATAGGCTACCCCTGTGAAAGGGTCGTTCGACCACTAAAGGGGTTGCGACCCACAGGTTGAGAACTGCTGCCTTAGAGTATGGCAAGCATGTCAAACTCAAAGGCTAAAACGGGCCACATAAACAAGTTTAAGTTTATGTGGGCTGCAAAGCAACAAAAGCTTCAATTTTCATAGAAACATAGATATATATTGATAGAGACATGCTGAATACAAAGGCTGAAATAAATGAATAATTGTTAACACAAAATAGAACAGTTTAATAAAAATTAATATTTTTTCTTGAACATTAACTTACCAGACACTGAATAACTGCACAAATTAATAATGTAATGCAATAAAACTATTTTTGTTCTCCGAAAGCGAAATATTTCCTGTTGCGCACACCAAACAAGTCAGTATAAGACTAATGAAGTGGCAATCTGCTGCTCAAATATTTGCTGCTAGTATTAGTGGAGAGATGGTGCAACTGCGTGTAAGGCAGCCTTGGGCAAACTACTGCCCGCGGGCCGGATCCGGCCCGTTTGAAATGAATCAAACTATTGAAAAAAAACACCGTACCCTTTTATATAATGATGTTTACTGTGAATTTATATTAGTTCACACAAACACTCCATCCATGCTTTTGTTCCGGCCCTCCGGTCCAGTTTAAGAACCCATTGTGGCCCTCGAGTCAAAAAGTTTGCCCACCCCTGATGTAAGGTGTGTAAGGGAAATGAATGCAACATGATTATAGTAATCAGTCATTAGCTGAATTTGTAATTTGTTATTAATAACTAGAGGCCAGGTGCATGAATTTGTGCACTGGTGGGGTCCCTCAGCCTGGCCCGCAATTAGGGCCGATTGGGGCGTGGCAGGTTGGCCGGCTGGATGGCCAGGGGGAGGAGGCTGGCCTTGGGGGGGAGGGGTTGCAGGAGGTTGGCTGCTCTGATCGGGCCATTGGGCCAGCTGGCCAGGGGGTGGGGAGGTTGGCTGTGGGAGCGCACTGACCACCAGGGGCTAACTCTCCATTGGGTGTCTTCCACCTGGTGGTCAGTGTGCATCACAGCAACTGATCAACTGGTCATTCGGTCATTCGGTTGCTTAGGCTTTTATATATATAGACTAGTGGCCTGGTGCATGGATTCGTGCAACAGTGGGGTCCCTTGGCCTGGCCTGTGCCCTCTCGCAATCTAGGACCCCTTGGGGGATGTCAAACTGCCGGTTTCGGCCTGATCCCCGCAGGCCAGGCCAAGGGACCCTACCGGTGTACGATCAGAGCCGAGTGGGACCGTGGGAGGGCCCCAGGGCATGTCCAGCTCATCTCACCCAGTCCTGATCAGCTGGACTCCAATAGCAAGCTAACCTATCAGTCGGAGTGTCTGCCCCCTGGTGATCAGTGTGCATCATAGCGACTGGTCAAACGAATTGTTGAACACTTGGCATATTAGGCTTTTATTATATAGGGTTATATATATATAACAGGATATTATAAAAATTAAGTATCAAAATTTTTATTAAAACATTTCTTACATATCGTTACATTGGCTGGGCCACAGATTTGACACGCTTGGTGTATGGCATTTCCTCCTAATGTTTGTGGGGATATGGCTATAATTTAGTGATCCAAAAGACCTGATAAACTTCATAAATGTTTGCCCTCTCCTACCAGATCAGCTCCTTACCAAATAGTCCACTATGTTTAGAAATGCTGTAAGCATAATTCTATTTTATATAAAGTCTTTAAAAACTTTGAAGTGACCAGTTTTTTAAAAAATATATTTTATTGATTTTTTACAGAGAGGAAGGGAGAGGGATAGGGAGATAGAAACATCGATCAGCTGACTCCTGCACACCCCCCACTGGGGATGTGCCCGCAACCAAGGTACATGCCCTTGACCGGAATCGAACCTGGGACCTTTCAGTCCGCAGGCCGACGCTCTATCCGCTGAGCCAAACCGGTTACGGCTGACGTGACCCGTTTTAATTAGTTTTTCAAATTTACTTTACCAGGAGCCCTTTTAAATAACACATTTATGAATGGCCACAGAACTTTACTAAATAACACCATTTTTCTAACTGCAAATTCAGGATCCTTCTGATATCTTTTTCTCTCCGTTTTATAGTGACAAAAATGCTGAGATTCTTCCGTAGAACGCTTGGGCGTCGGTCAATGCGCAAACATGCTGAGAAGGAACGACTCCGAGAAGCTCAACGAGCTGCCACACACATTCCTGCAGCTGGAGATTCCAAGTCCATCATCACGTGTCGCGTGTCCCTTCTGGATGGTACTGATGTTAGTGTGGACTTGCCGGTACGTAGGTCTCACTGACCTGCAGTTCTATATGAGATCACTTTCTTCATTTGAGCTTTCCACTTGATAACTTCCTCGGGGAATAGATAATAAGGGTTAGTGTGGATCAGGCACTGTAATGTACAGGTACATGTATCAGGTAACCTTGGGAACCTGGCCTGATAGTATTTATCTGGAATTAGTGGCCGTTACTTAAACGTTTAAATGATAGGGCAGTTATTGGTGTGAGTCATTTATGTGTGTGTGTTCTTTACAATGGTAGTATATAGTGTACTCCAGTGGATTTCTCACAATGCTTGTTGAGCAATTATTAAAGCAATGAAAATCTTTGGGAACCAGAATGATACTTATATGCATATTGTAAGACTTATTTCTCTATCTCTTCTGCAGTTTTTAAAACATTCTTTACCTTCCTTAAAATAATACTTCTCCTGTGGTATGCTTGCAGAAATTGTAGTGAAATGAAGTGAGAAAAAGGACTTCCTGTATATTCCTCAGTTCTGACTGCCTGTCTTTTTGCTCCTGAAGACTTTTGCTGGGGAGGTTTTTCATACACTGTGATCCTTATTTCAAGACAGGGTATTGTAATTATATTCAACTTTTGGGTAGATTTGTTTTTTAATCCTCACCTGAGATCTTCCCATTGATATTTTTTCTTTTTAGAGAGAGGGAAAGACACAGAAAATCATCAATGTGAGAGAAACACATTGATTGGTTGCCTTGTGCACAAACCCCAAACAGGGGCCAAGCCAGGGAGGAGCCTACAGCCGAAGTACATGCCCTTGACTGTAATCAAACCCGGGACCCTTCAGTCCACAGGCCAATGCTCTATGCACTGAGCCAAACTGGGTAGGGCTGCGTAGATTTTCTTTACAGTTATGAATAATCCTAGCTCACAGTGTGAAATAGTCCAAAATATTTGAAAGGGATTAACTTATTCCTTATAGGCGGTTTCTTACTAATGGCAAATCTCTTTCTTCACTTTATCCTGCATTGCAAGAATACACTGTAAAGTCTGTGATTTGATGAGAGAGAGCATCATTGGATGTTCCACAATGTCTCCCCTCCCCACAAACTCAGTATACATTCATTTACCCAAAATAAAAATTTTTAAGGTCTGTTTTAAAAATTAAATCTTTATTGTTCAGATTATTACAGTTGTTCCTCTTTTTTCTCCCCATAGTTCCCCTCCACCTGGTTCCCACCCCGCCCTCTGCCTTTACCCCCCCATCCCCACTGTCCTCATCCATAGGTGCACGATTTTTGTCCAGTCTCTTCCCACAGCCCCCCTCCCCCCTTCCCCCCCCACGAATAGTCAGCCCACTCCCT
>NW_006295062.1:2128014-2132932 GCF_000327345.1 Myotis davidii
GTATTTTAGTTGTATTTTTGAATTTGTTGTGGGAGGCAGCAATTTCCGGTGTTTACCTGTGCTACCATCTTGGTTTCTCTCCTTTTAAGGTCTTTTTGTGAGAGGTGATAGCCTGGTTGCTGCAACAATATGTTAGTGGAATAACTTGGGAAGTCCATAAACCCAGAGTGAGAGATTGGATAGTTTGTTTAAATGAATATTGTGATTATTGAATTATTTAGAATGTACTAAGTATGTACCTTATACATTTTTAAAATATTGGAATATAAAATTAAAGACACAGGATTGCTTAACATGTTTTAAAGTCATTATTATATATATTAACTTTTACATTATACTTGACATTTTTAGGGTTTTTGATTTTAGAAGACTTTAAGACATTTAAATTTTCTTTTTGTAAGGGCTTCTTAAAGGTTTGTCAGATATTGCAATATGTGATACTTTGAGGGTAGTTTTCATATTTATTTCTTACTGATAAATATCTTAAGATTTTTGTGTACTATTCTGTTAAAATATCATTAGGTGTGTGGTGAAAAGCTTGAGATTGCTGTGTAAGAGACTGGAAATAAATTTCTTATTACCTAATGTTTGAAGTATGAAATCTCATGGTTATTAATGGAGATGCTGGTACTAGGAAAGTAGAATTTGTAGGAGTTTTTAAAGAAGGCCATATATTGTGGAGGAGAAACAGCACTGGGTTTTAAAGCAGTGGAACAAATGGCTGGTGACTGGTATAAAATGGTTTCCTGTGCTTGGTATGCTCAGGGGGGTGTATGTGATGCTTGACCAAGGCCAGAAATGCAAGCTGGCCTCTCATGCAGGCAATTGCAGTGAAAAAGCCAAGCGTTTTAGATTTGACTTTTGTGGAACTAGAACAATTACCTTTTCAGCTCTGCAGGTGAAATCCTAGAGTTAGTAAACTAACTCTAGATGCTTGCATAGATATGAAATGAGCATTGTCCTGCCAGCTAAACTGCTTCACTAAAAGGAAAATAGGCCAGAGGAATATTAATTTCTGAGAAGAAAGATCTTTTTCTGATTTAGCTTCTCAACCAGTCTAGTATGATTCTGAAAAAAGGTTTAGAATTGATTTTGGAAATTGAAGGAAGCACATATTTATTCCCATTAGGATTAGGGTCACTAGTGATTGTTGCAAGCCAGAATGGAATTAAGATGATTGAGCAGGCAATATGTAAGGGATTATTTGTGATTAAAGTAGGGTAATTTAAGTCTATGGACTTCAAATTAGTATGTAGAAATATTAATGGTCAATTTCTTCTTTCTGTTCTCCTATTGTCTCAAAACTGGGGTTGGGGGCTTACATACCTTCTGCTTCCTTCTTCTTTTTAAAGAACTCATACTAATTCAGTGAATGATGAAAACATCAGATAGAAATTTCTATCTGATTTTAAAATTTTCTCTTTGGAAATGCCACAGTAACTCCTTTGATTATGAGTTTAGTACTGCTTAGTAAATAGCCTGTCTTTTAAAACTATCTCCTAAATTTTAAGTTAATAGGATATATTTGATTAATTGATAGATAATAATTTTATATACCTACTTTGCTGATATAGATGCTCAAGTCTTTATATAGACCATGTATTATTATACCTTAAATAAGTGAGAAAACATCTTATGTGCACAAATTGAAAGACTTAACATTGTTAAGATGGCACTATACCCCAAACTGATCTATAGATTCAACATAATTCCTACCAGAATACCAGCTGACTTATTGGCAGAAATTGACAAGTTGATTTTAAAATTGATATGCATTTGCAAGGGACCCAGAGTAGCCAAAACAATGTTAAAAAAGAACAGAGTAATAGGACTCATATTTCCCAGTTTTAAGACTTACTTTAAAGCAATGGTAATCAAGGTGGTGTCCTCCTGGTACAAGGATAGACACACATAGATCAGTGGAACAGAATAGAGAACCCAGAAATAAATCCATAAGACTATGATTATTTGCTACTTGACAGGGTTGCCAGAACCATTCAGTGGCAGCAAGGATAGTTTTTTCCACAAGTGGTGCTGGGAGAACTAGATAGCCAGATGCAAAAGAATGAAATTAGGACCATACTTCACACCATATATAAAAATTAACTCAAAATGGGTCAAAGACTTAAACAACTAAGACTATAAAACTCTTAGGAGAAAATATAGTGATAAAACCTCTTGTCCTTAGATTTGACACCAGTTTCTTAGATATGTCACCCAAAACGTGAACAACAAAAGGAAAAATAAATTGGACTTTATCAAAGTTAAAAGTTTTGCCCTAGCTGGCTTGGCTCAGTGGATAGAGCATCGGCCTGTGGACTGAGGGGTCCTGGGTTCGATTCCGGCCAAGGGCACATGCCTGGGTTGCGGGCTCCATCCCCAGTGTGGGGTGTGCAGGAGGCAGCCAGTCGGTGATTCTCATCATTGATGTTTCTATCTCTCTTGTTCTCCCTTCCTCTCTGAAATCAATAAAGAAATATATTTAAAAAAATTTTTGCACCTCTCGGACACCATTAAGAAAGTAAAAACACTCACAAAATGGGAGAAAATGTTTGCATGATATTATATCTTATAAACACTTGTATGCAGTATATATCAAGAATTGTTATAACAACAATAAAAAGATAAATTATCCAGTTTAAAAATGGGTAAAGGATCTGAATGGCCATTTCTCCAAATAGAATATATAAATGATCAATAAGCACATGAAAAGATGTTTGACATCATTAATCATCAGGGAAATTAAAACCACAGTGACATACTACTTCACACCAGTTAGGAAGGCTAAAATAAAAAATCTGATAATATCAAGTCTTGGTGAGGATGTGGAGAAATCTGAAAATTGCTCCCATTTTTTGGGCAGAAATGTAAGGTAGTGAAGTTGATTTGGAAAACAGTGGCAGTCCTCAAGTGTTTTGAGAGATATTCTTTGAAATGCCAGATTTGTTAGAATAAGCATTATTATTACTAGAGGCCCGGTGCATGAAATCTATGCAAGGGGGTTCCCTCAGCCCAGCCTGCACCCTCTCCCATCCTGGACCCCTTGGGGGATGTATGATTCAGGTTTCACCCGGCAGTCACCCTGAGCTCCTGTGTTATAGAGTTTTAATCCATTATTACTTTGATTTTGACAGTGTGGCAAGAATGAGAAACTATCAATTTGGGTTTCACGACTTTTTTCAATTTAAATACCACTTGAAATACGCAGGTCCTCAGCTGTCATCCAGAGATTTTCACTTAGTTTTTCCCAATTGAGTGTGACCTAAGTTGACTTTATACAGAAGAAGGGAGAGGGAGAGAGAGAGAGAGAGAGAAATATGGATATGAAAGAGAAACATTGATCAGCTGCCTCTTGCTGGGGATCAAGCTTGGGTGGCATGTGCTCTGACGCAGAATCAACCAGAGATCTCTTGGTGCATGGGATGATGCTCAACCAAATGAACCACATCAGCCAGGTCAGATTGAGTATTATTAACATTAGGAACCTGCAAATGCCTTGTGTTCACTATTGGTTTGCCTTCAATTAGCCTCTATTAAGGGATCAATACATACGCTTGAGAAGTTGTTTTTTTTTTAATCCTCACTCAAACATATTTTTTTCCATTGACTTTTTATTTTTTTAGGGAGAGTGGAAGAGAGAGGGAAAGACAGAGAGAAACATCAGTGTTAGAGAAACACATTGATTGGTTGCCTCCTGCACTAGCTCTGACCAGGGCCTGGGCCAGAGAGGAGCCTGCAACCAAGGTACATGCCCTGGACCGGAATTGAACCGGGGACCCTTTGGCCAAACCGGCTAGGGCACCCTTCAGAAGTGTTTTATTCTGAGGAGCAGCTATCTAGTTGGCAGAAGTCGATTCTTTGTTTCTTCAGAACCCACTATCATGTTTTAGAGGCTGGCAAATGATGCTTTGACAGAATAAGGATGAGAGTATATATTTTTTTAGTTGTGTTTCCTTTTAGTCTTTGAAGCAAATAAAGAATGCTAATGGAGCCAGTGTGGCTCAGTGGTTGAGCATTGATCAGGAGGTTACAGTTCAATTCCTGGTCAGGGCACATGTCTGGGTTTCTGGCTCGATTCCCAGTGGTGATTATGCCGGAGTCAGCCGATTAATGATTCTCTCTCATTATTGGTGTTTTTCTCTCTCCCTCTCTTTTCCTCTCAGAAATCAATAAAATATATATTTTAAAAAAAGAATGTTGATGGAATTTAAAATTGATTTTAAAAATGTACCTTACAATTAAGGTCATGGCAGCATTTAAGTTTGATACCACTAAATGAATACTGCAGATGATTTCTGTGGTTTTCTGCTTAACTTAGAAATATTTTGTGTTCCTTTAGGGTCATTGCCATTTGCAAAGTTGTGCATAATTTGTATTTGTTATTTAAGTTGAGTGCTTTATGACTTGGTTATTATAAGTATGGTTTAAAATCATAAGTTTTCTTTGTCATTTCTGGTAACGACGGTCTGTCTCTTCCCTTCCTAAGTCCATAGTTCTCTTTTTCATCATATTAACAGAACAAATATGTTCAAATATTGAATTAGTTTGTCTTATTGCCTGCATGGGTTTAAGATTTCATGGCCTTTCACTGTTTTCTGTCATATTTTTGACTATTTTTCTCTTGTTCACTTTGCTTTAGCCACTGAACTTGCTGGTCCTTGTAATAAACCAGCTGCTGGCTTTCTCCCCCAAAATTAATCCTTAAAGGAAAGATCATGAAATATAATAAATAAAAAGAATAATTAGAAAGCCCCAGCGAGGGGGTATTGGTACTGGTGTGTGTGTGTGTGTGTGTGTGTGTGTGGTACTGGTGTGTGTGTGTGTGTGTGTGTGTGTGTGTATCCCATGTGTGAGAGGGATACATCTCACAACCACAGTGGTGGTTGTAAGTTAGTGGGGCTGTGGAAGTAGAACTGCT
>NW_006295062.1:2132976-2135654 GCF_000327345.1 Myotis davidii
TTACCTACCACTGTTGTCTTGACAATTAGTATCTGCCCCTGACTGAGTGATGTGATAGCAGTGACTCATACAGTGGGTGCAAGTGCCCTCAAAATTAAATCATGATAAAGCTACCTTTAAAATTTCTCACACCTAAACTTCCCTTACTCACTCAGATTCCCTAACCCTCTTTCACCAAACTCTGAGGGAGTGGTGTGTTATAATGAAAGGAATGGGAAAACTACAGGACATTGATAAAAGAGATAGAAGCTGAAACCGGTTTGGCTCAGTGGATAGAGCTTCAGCCTGCGGACTGAAGGGTCCCAGGTTCGATTCCGGTCAAGGGCATGTACCTGGGTTGTGGGCACATCCCCAGTAGGAGACGTGCAGGAGGCAGCTGATTGATGTTTCTCTCATTGATGTTTGACTCTCTATCTCTCTCCCTTCCTCTCTGTAAAAACTCAATAAAAAAAATTATATATATATAATATGAGATAGAAGAAGATATAAACAAGTGGAAGAATACTAGTATACCGTGTTCATGGATTGGTAGAATCAACATCATTAAAATGTCCATACTACCCAAGGCAATCTACAGATTCAGTGTAATCTTTATTAAAATGCCAATGGCATATTCCATAGAGTTAGAACAAATACTCTAAACATTTATTTATTTTTTTTTAGAAGAAATCTCCAGAAAAAGAACTGGATAAAATAGAAGCAAGCAAACTACTAGATACAGAGTTCAAAACAGTGGTTATAAGGTCGCTCAAGGATCTTAATGAGAGTTTCAAGGGACTTAGTGAGACTTTCAAGGATCTTAGTGAGAATTTCAAAGACATGAAAAGGACCAGTAAGGAATTAAGTATACACTAACTGAAATAAAGAATAATTTACAGGAATTCAACAGTAGAGTAGAGGATTCCAAGAATCAGATCAATGATCTGGAGTATGAGGGGCGTAAAACACCCAATCAGAAGAGCAGAGGAAAAAAAGAATCCAAAAACATCAAGATGGTGTGGGGAGCCTCTGGGACAACTTCATGCATACCAATATTCACATTGTAAGGGTTGCAGGGGGAGAGAGAAAGATGAGAGAAAGAGAGAGAAAGATGTTGAAAACCCATTTGAAGAAATAATGACAGAAAACTTCCCCTACCTGGTGAAAGAAATAGACTTACAAGTCCAGGAAGCACAGAGAGCCCCAGACAGGAGGAGAACAGAGAGGCCCAAACCAAGACACATCATAATTAAAATACCAAAGGTTAAAGACAAAGAGAATCTTAGAAGCAGGAAGAGAAAAGCAGTTAGTAAACAGAAGAAGAAAAAGATTAAAATATGAACAATAAAATGGCAATAAACACATATCTATCAACAATTGAATCTAAAAATCAAAATAAATAAACAAGGAATCTGATGAACAAAATAAAACTGACTGATAAAATAGAGCCAGAGGCATGGAAACATGGAACAGACTGGCAAATCTCAGAGGGAAGGGGGAAAGGAGAGCAGGAAGAGATTAACCAAAGAACTTATATGCATAGTAGAGGCCCAGTGCACGAATTCATGCACCAGTGGGGTCCCTAGGCCTGGCCTGTGGGATCTGGCCAAAACCGGCTCTCTGACATCCCCCAAGGTGTCCTGGATTGCGAGAGGGCACAGGCCAGGCTGAGATACCCCCACCGGTGCACAATCAAGGCCAGGGAGGGATGCAGGAGGTTGGCCAGCCGGGGAGGGACCGCAGGAGGGCTCCAGGATGTGTCCAGCCCATCTCGCTCTGTCCCAATCAGCCAGACCCCAGCAGCAAGCTAACCCCAGCAGCAAGCTCCTACTGGCTGGAGTGTCTGCCCCCTGGTAGTCCTCTAAACATTTATATGGAATGAAAAAAGACCCAGGCAGCTGAATCGATGTTTCTCATCGATGTTTCTAAACTCTGTATCCCTCTCCCTCTCCCTTCCTCTCTGTAAAAAATCAATAAAATATATTTTAAAAAAAACAAAGTTGGAGGAATCACAATACCAGATTTCAATTTATACTACAAAGCCACCATAAACAAAACAGCCTGGCACAAGAAATGGAACAATATAGAGAACACAGAAATTGATCCAAGTCATTATGCTCAATTAATATTTGACACAGGAGGCAAGAACATACAGTGGAGTCAAGACAGTCTCTTCAATAAATGGTGTTGGGAAAATTAGACATATACATGGAAAATAATGAAACTAGACCACCAACTTATATCATACACAAGAATAAACTCAAATAGATAAAAGACTTAAATATAAGTTTTGAAACCATAAAAATCCTAGAAGAAACTATAGGCAGCAAATCTCAGATTATCTCTCGTAGCAATATGTTTCCTGATATATCTACTAGGGCAAAGCAAAGTAAGGAGAAAATAAAGTGGACTACGTCAAAATGAAAAGCTTCTGCACAGCAAAAGAAATCATCAACAAAATGAAAAGGGAGCCCACTGTATGGGAAAACGTATTTGGCAATGATACATCTGATAAAGGGTTAATAGTCAAAATATATAAGGAAGTCATACAACTTAACAAAAGGAAGACAAACAATCCAAAAAAAAAAAATGAGCAAAGAACCTAAATAGACACATCTCCAAAATGGATATACAGATGGCTAAGAGACATATTAAAAAATGCTCAAAGTCACTAATAATCTGAGAGATGCAAATCAAAA
>NW_006295062.1:2135855-2142491 GCF_000327345.1 Myotis davidii
ATGCAGCAGTAAAAAAAAAAAAAAATCTCTTACTTTTTTGAGAAAGCATGGAGGGACCTGGAGAGTATCATGCTAAGTGATGTAAATCAGAAATACAAGTATCACATGATCGCACTCATATGTGGAATCTAATGAACAAAATAAACTGATGAACGGAGTGGATCTAGAGACATGGAACAGAGTGCAGAATCTCGGAAGGAAGGCAGGGGAAGGTGGGTGGGTGTGAGGAAATCAACTAAAGAGCTTGAATGACTATATGTATAACCCATGGACACAGACAATGGGGTTCTGAAGGCCTGGGCTGGGGTGAAGGGGCAGGCTAGAGGGAGTCAATGGGGGAAAATAGGGGACATATGTAATTCTTTCAACAATAAAGAATTATTTTTTAAAAAGAAAGAAAATAAAAGAAATAATGAAAGGAATGTATTCTTCCCAATGTTACTTTACTTTTCTCTTGGGAATGAGAGTGAATCACTGACCTGAAGAGTTGCTGGGTGAATGTGAAATGATAAACTGTGTTATTTTGGTTCTTGGGGATCTCCTCCCTAGGATCCCCTTATACTCCCACTGATTTCTCAGAGCTAAATGAAGCTGATACAGAGTTGGATTGAGCTTTTTCTTTTGTTACGTGTGATCCACAGAAAGTAACTCATTCCCATTGATTATGGCCCAAATAAGGAGATAAATGAGAACAGGCATTTCAAAAGTCAAATAACAAAATACATCAAACTGTACTACAGGTAGTACTATATGCAAAGGCAGATGGGGAAAAAAAGAAAGTCTAATGCATTTTTTAAGATGTATTAGGAAAAAGATAAGGAAAAATATTAGAAATATGAAACAAGCATGAAAACGTACTTAAAAGGACCAACTTGAAAAATTAGGTGTGAAAAGTATAAAGAACACAGTGGGATAAAATTAATATGAATTAAGAACAAATTAGTGAGTTTAAAGGTCGTATATAGGGACTTCTCTTGTAGGAGCAAAGAAACTACAAACTTGGAAACACAAAAGATAAATATGGAAGATAAGAGTAGAAGTTCCTTTCCCTCTAAGATAAGGAATAAGACAAGGATGCAGGCTTTCACCATTTCTATTCAGCATAATATTGGAAGTTCTAGCCAGAGCAAATTAGGTAGAAAAAGAAATAATTGGCATTCAAGTTCTAAAAGAAGAAAAATTATCTCTTTTGGAGATGACATGATCTTATAAGTAGAAAACCCTAAAGATTCCACATACAAAAAAACAATTAGCGCTAATAAATCTTGCAACATGGCAGGATACAAAATCAAGAAAAATCAGTTGTACTTCTCTATACTAGCAATGAACAGTTCAAAACGGAAATTAAGAAAATCCCTTTATAATAGCATTAAAGAGAATAAGATGCTTAGGAATAAATTTAACCAAGGAGGCAAAAAGCTTGTATAGTGTCAGCATATCTTGTTTTATTGTGCTTCACTTTATTGCACTTTCCAGGAACTGTATTTTTTTCAACTGAAGGTAAGACTCTGCACCAGCAAAAGAAGTATGACTCGCTGAAGGCTCAGATGATGGTTAGCATTTTTAGTAATAAAGTGTTTTTTAATTAAGGAATGTACATTGTTTTAGACATAATGCTATTGCACACTGAATAGTCTACAGTATAGTGTAAACATTTACACCGAGTGGCCAGGTTATTATGACCGGCCAGATTATTATGACCACCCCATCAGTGCAATGAAGTCAATTAGTTATGCAAATAATAATAATAAAACCTTGAGAGTATTTGCTTAGGAAGTTTTCAATATTCAGTATTCTTGGAAGTATACTGATGGGATGTTCATAATAATCTGGCCACTCAGTGTATATGCAATGGAAAACCAAAAATTTCATCTGACTTGCTTCATGATATTTGTTTTATTGTAGTGGTCTGGAACCGTAATTCTGAGGTATGCCTGTACACTGAAAACTATAAAGCATTGCTGAGAGATATGAAAGAATATCTAAATAAATGGAAAGATATCCTATGTTTATGAATTGGAAAACTTAATATTGTTTAAGAGGACAGTACCAATCAAAGCCTTCTATAGATTCATTGTAATCCCTGTCAAAATTCCAAGGACATTTTTTGCAACATAGGAAAGTCCATCCTAAAATATATATGGAATCTCAAGGGACTCCAAATAGCCAAAACAATCTTGAAAGAAGAAAACAGTTGGACTTACACATCTTTATTTCAAAACTTCTACAAAGCTGTAGTAATAAAAGCAGTGTGGTTCTGGCATACACCAGACATAGAGAATCTAGAAATAAACCCTGAAATAATATGGTCAAATGATTTTCCACAAAGATGCTAACCCCATTCAGTGGGGGAAAGTATGAAAGAAGTTACGAGGGGGTAAAGGAGGGGGTATGAGGAGTGATTGTTTAATGGGTACAAAGTTTCTGATTGGGATGATAATTGTGAATATATTTAATGGCACAGAATTGTACTTTTTAAAATGGTAAATTTTATGTTAAAGAAAGAAGAAAAATTGGGGCTGGGGCTGATGGTTGTTAAATGGGATCAGGAGTACCAAAAGTTCCCATGTGGTTGGAGAATCTAGACATTGAGAGTAATTTCTGAACATGTTAGAAAAGGAGGTTATGATAAAAGGCTGGGGTATCTGATTATTGATTTGAGAAGTGATATTCCAGATAAAATCTGGAATGTGTAACCCTTAGGGAATTTGAGCATGGGAGACAGCAAAATTCAAATTCTAGCCTTGTCATTTTTTTTCAGCCCTGTCATTTTGTCATATAACTAAAGCTTTCTGAACTTTTGTCTGTTTTGTATTTGTTAAACTATAGTCATTAAGATTATTGATTAAGTGACTGGTAAAAAACCCACAAACTAAAAGTGCTAACACATAGGTAGGAAACTTAAAAATGACAAAAATAGAGGAGAAATATTTGAGGAAATAATAGAGATCAATTCTCCAGAATTAAAAAGAGATGAGAGATCTCATATTGAAAAGGCCCAAATAGGATACCAAATAGAGTTAAAAAAAACAAACAAACCTCCATCTAGACACATTATAGTGAAATTTAAGATTGTCAGAGAAAGAGAAAAGTCTAAAGCTTACCCAAGAGAATAAATATTATTAAGGAACAAGATTCAAATTGGCATCACTCTTTTAAACAGCAATATAGACTACTAGAGGCCTGGTGCATAAAATTCATGAACGGGGTGGGGGAGGGGAAAGGGTGTCCCCTCAACCCGGCCTGCACCCTCTCGCAATCCGGGACCCCATGGGGGATGGCTGACTGCTGGTTTAGGCCCGGGATTGGGTCTAAACCGGCAGTCGGACATCCCTCTTGCAATCTGGGACTGCTGGCTCCTAACTGCTCGCCTGCCTGCCTGCCTGATCACCCCTAACGGCCTCTGCCTGCCTGCCTGCCTGATTGCCTCTAACCACTGCCTGATCAGCCTTAACTACCTCTGCCTTGGCCCCCGTTGCATGGCTTTGTCCAGAATGACGTCTGGCTGTCTGGTCTAATTAGTATATTATGCTCTTATTATGATAGAGTAATATATTTTGAGTATTGAAAAGATTATTGAAAGAAAATGACTTTAAACCCTGAATTCAACCAACTGTTGTTCAAGTAGAAGAGCATGATTAAAATATTCTCCAATGTATTGAATATTAAAATATTCTCAAGATATTGAAGATCAGCCATACAGAGTCCAACAGGGGGAACATTTCTGAGGAAGAACGCAGATGAGTAGAGAAATCTAGCAGATCCTATTAGATGTGTAATGTACACATGTAAGATGTGTAAAGAATGACCAAGTACCAAAGTAAAGATTGTCTAAAAAATTAGCCAGGTTAAAGAAAAGAAATAGAGGAAGTATATCAATAACACATGATGAAGATTGGTTAGAAGGTAGATCAGGGACATGAGGGCATGGTAAAGTTCTTGGCTTGATAAAAGGTAAAACATTTTAGTTACCAATAGGAAAGAGAGTAAAAAGAAGTTCAGAAAAAGCAATGGACAAATTGAAATAAAAAGTCAGTTAAAAGGCAGAGATTGATGACTCAAAAAAATCCAATATATGTTTGTTTATAAGAAATAACCTAAATCATAATATAAAGTCATAAAGTGTTGGAAGCCGATCCACCCTGGCTGCTTGAGGCAGTCCCTGCAGGGATGTTTCAAGGGACCTGGTGTATATGGCATATTGTTCTTAATATGCTTGCTCCGCTCTTAACAGCTATGTGTTTTAAACAGGACCACCTCCCTGAGAAAGGTTGTTTCCCCAGAGGGGTGGTTGGTCGCTTTGATCTTTGCTTGGAGTGACCTCCTTCAGTTACTTCCTTGTAGCTTAGTGGTGCAATAGAGTAACCTTTGAGGTGGAACAATAGAGTAACCTTTGAATGGAGATGGGAAGCCTGCTGGCCTTTTGTATAGAATGGATAGGATTGGGACCAAATAGGATAAATACAGATGTTAGATGACAATAAAGGAAGAACCTGGCTATGATGATCACCTAAACACTGACTCCGTGTCCTTCATTCTTCGCCAACTCCGTCCACACCTTGGGGAACCCCTCGACCCGCTGGGGCATGGATATAGGTGGAGGGGCATGGATCAGATGTATATGAAAATATCTGAAAATTGAGCATACTAACAAAGCATTTGCTTATGAGGATGTTATATCTATCGATAGTTATATTAGAAATTAAAACTGAAAATTAAAAAAAACGTTTAAAAATAGCAATAATATATCCCTCGTATGTTAACGTAAGTAACATTTTAATGAAAAATAACTATTGTACTAAACAGCAAAGGATTTTAATGGGAAGAGTAATAGTATTTTATGCATTTTCGTAAATTTCTTTAACCATCTGATTTAATAAAACATACTTAGAGCCTGTTATCTGCTTTTGCATTCACTCTGTTGCAATATGTTGTTTTGATTGAGGTACATGAGGAGAATCCTAGGTCTTGTAGATCTTTTGAAACAGTCTGGGGAACCCTCGGGGGGTCACACTTTGAAAATTGCTTTTTCTGTACAAATTTCTTTGCTATTGCCCCTCTTTCTCCAATTTGGTCTCTTCTGTACTGATTATAGTTTTCTCATTTTCTGTATTCCCTCCCACCGTCCATTTTTGTTTTTTATTTCCTATCTTACTTGTTATTCAGATTGATCTTCAAGTCTTCACTGATAATTCTAGTGTCTGTGACTATCTCTTCTTCAAAATTTATTGGCAAACATAGTTGGTTAACTGGAGGATATTTAAGTGTTATAAGTTTTCTCTTTCCAGTTATCTTATAAAGCTCTTTTTTTTTTTTTTTTTAAAGCAGGGACTCTAAAAATTGACAAGACAAAGGAAGAGTTTCTCCTAGCCCAGTGTTAGGTACAAAGTAATGTTTGTTGGTTGATAGGAAGTAACATTCTCCAGGAGAGCACATAGACATCACAAATTCTCTTGGCCTTAAATGTTTTATTAGAAAACTATAGTATCTGCTACATGGTAATACTTTTGGTATACAAGTAATGGTTTCTTTTTTCTTTTTCTTTTTCTTTTCTTTGTGACTGGTGCTTTCAAATATGCTGTCTTGTTTAGTCTTCATTTAAACCGTGGAGCATTTTCCTTTCTACTTTATTAATTGTACAATAGCATGTCATCTGCAAATAATAACAGTATTACTCCCTCCTTTCCAATTTGGATGCCTTTTGTTTCTTCTTGTCTGATTGGAAGTGAGTACTATGTTGAACAAGAGTGGGGAAAGTGGACATCCCTTTCTTGCTCCTGTTCTTAGGGGTAATGGTTTTAGTTTTTGCCCATTGACTATGATGTTGGCTGTATGTTTGTCATATATGGCCTTTATTATTTTGAGGTATGATCTCTCTATTCCCACTTTGCTTAGAGTTTTTATCTTATATGGATGTTAGATTTTATCAATTGCTTTTATGCATATATTTTTCTAATATATTGTTGAATTTGATTTGTAAATGTTTTGTTGAGGATTTCTGCATCTTTGTTCATCAGGGATATCCTCCAGGAGAGCACATAGACATCACAAATTCTCTTGGCCTTAAATGTTTTATTAGAAAACTATAGTATCTGCTACATGGTAATACTTTTGGTATACAAGTAATGGTTTCTTTTTTCTTTTTCTTTTTCTTTTTCTTTTTCTTTTTCTTTTAAGAGATCTTTATAACTAAAACCATCTTCAGTTTAGGCTTGTTGATACTGCAAGTCATTTTTTTTTAATTGTTGATATTATTACAGATATCCCCCATTTTCCCTCCTTTGCTGCCCTCTACCCACACCTTCCCCTCCCTATAGGCTACTTACTGATTCATTTATTTTCTTTCCATTTCAGAAAAAAGCCAAAGGTCAAGAGCTGTTTGATCAGATTACATACCACTTGGATCTTATTGAAAGCGACTATTTTGGACTGAGATTTATGGATTCAGCACAAGTAGCAGTGAGTAGCTGTTTTTTGGAGGTTCTAATATGGGGGCAGAAATGGAAAATTTTAGATAATGTGCTAAGTGCTACGGGCTACTTTTTTTTTTTAAGGCTACATATTCTTCTTTTTTTTTAAAATATATTTTATTGATTTTTTTACAGAGAGGAAGGGAGAGAGATAGAGAGTCAGAAA